>NC_137830.1:52112985-52330485 GCF_963921795.1 Nannobrachium achirus
AGACGATTCTATTCTCCATAGAAGGAAGAAAAATAAAACGTGACCCATGGTATGTCAGGAAATATTACACCATTTAATACAAAGTACATCATAATACTGTATTTGATCAACGCAGAAACCGCTGACCATGTTTGACACACAGAGCAAGGATGCCAACGGTGACAGTTCAGCACATGATGGCACTTTGATATGCACTTGATTGGTCAGCTACTCTTGTGTCATGATCACTGATGTTGAGCTGAGGTAAGCTTTAAATAACACAATGGGTGCCCCTTGTAGCCAAACTCGTCCACAGACGAGTTAAGGCCACGGTACCTGTAACTAGGCAACAGACTCATGCTGCGGCCGCTGGCGAAAGAAAAAACTGCATATGTCATGACTCATGACGCAACGCAGCCAGAAGCAACGTGAAGCATCTGTTCTCCATTGCCTCCTATTCTATGCTGTAACATAAAAACGGCTGTATCTCTGAATAAGGTGTAAATAAGGCCGAAAAGGCTGAGAGACACTCTTTTTCACGGCTACACTACTGTATGCCATGATGGTCGGCCCCGGTTAGGATTTTAGTTTCGCGACCGTTTGTTATCAAACTGACCTCCTTCCTAGAATCGTCAGATCACATAACATGCACACGCATGTGGCTTCCGAGGCTCTTCAAAATAAAGCGTTAATGAATGGTGGCAGCCAGTGTGTATAGTACTGTAAGTGTTAGCCTAGGTGTTAATGCGGCCACGCATCCACGCGTTTTCAATGGATAAAACAGCGCATTTAAAACATTTCCTAGTTTCCTACACTGTTTAAAGGTACAGTACGTTCGATGGTTCGAACGTCCGAACGTTCGGTTTTTATTCAATTGAACGAACCATCGAAGGTTCGATGGTTCGTTCCGAAAATCCCCCCGAAGTTCGAATCCCTAAAACAGGGCTAGATTACAGCCCTATAAGGGAGTTGACGGCACTTTATGTGTGTACGCAGGGACGTGCTGGGCCCCTGATTCAGCCCGGAAAAAGAGTTGGAGAGGCCCTCATTGCGCGCTATAGTTATAGTTAGCTATAGAAGATTTGCCATTTCAGATGTCAAGTGACAAGCCAGTGGGCCAATTACTGTACATAAGTTATATTTCGTCATTGTCGGGTGGAAACCTTGTATGTCCAAAACCGTTTGTTTTGTATTTATCATTTAAAAAATGATTTAAACGAGTGAAAACAGCAGATCTACAAGCACACAACGCCTCGCGGTGCGAGGCGTTGTGTGCTTGTAGATCGGCTGTTTTCACTACTTTTGTGCAACGGCCTTGTATGATGAAGCAGGGCTTTGCTTTGCTTTGAAGCTCGGAGATACGAGGTTTCTGCCCGACAGTGACGATTTACTTTGCTGGCCGCCCAGCCCCCAAAATGGAACGAAGGCCGACATTTTATTTTTATTTTTTTCCCCCCAGTGGCCGGCCTGGACCGGCCGGGAATGAACCGGCCGTTCGGGAGTTGTCCCGCTTTTCCCAATGGCCAGCACGTCCCTGGTTGTACGACACTCTGAGGCACGGTTGGAGAAAGCCTCTCATGGAAGCGTCCGGAGGGAGGGATATTAATAATGTCTTTCTGTTTGGACTCCAACGGCTCGGGGCCTCGTATGACAGAAGAGAAGATGGAGGGCCTCGCTGGCGACCTGGCGTCTGAAATACTGGGTCGAGATGACCTGGCTGGCAGTCCCAACCAAAAGCTATTTCTGTCTTCTTTCCAAGCTCACTAACTCCTGCCCCGTGTGACACATGAACGGAGCCTAAGCTCCTGTGGCAGCCATTTTGCATGTAAACTCAATTCATTAAAGCTATACTGTGTAAGTTGCTCAACTAGTGGTCAGTAGCGGTATTGCTTTTTTCGGCCGTTTTTCGGCCGGAGTCGTCGCGGACCACCGCCGCGGACCACCGGAGCGGCGCCGCAAACCACCACGACCGATAGTAATCCGTGGAGGGGTAGAACGCATGGTAGAACATAATTTTCTGGCCAGGATTTGTGGATTAAGAGGTTAAAATCCTTCACCATGGTAAACACTGTAGCCAAGCGGAGGCGCTTCCTGGAGACCAGAGCAGATAAGCTGTGATTGGCCGGTAGTGTACCATGTGTGCATGATCGGCGATGTGATTGGGCAACGTATACACAACGTATACAGATGATGCAGATTACGTCATTTTGGCGCGAAATCCCGCCCCTCTCACTGCTAAGAAGAAAACATATAAAGAGAAGGCTTCAGAAGCTGAAAATAACGGAGTGGGTGTTCTAAAACTTTAGCGATTTAACAATTAGGACAATTTTAAGATTTGTTTTATAAAAAAGTTACATGGTATAACTTTAAGTGTTCTGAGAAGAATACAACAGCGTACCAAAACAACAGCGTACCAAAACAACAGCGTACCAAAACAACAGCGTACCAAAACAACAGCGTACCAAAACAACAGCGAAACCAAAACAACAGCGTACCAAAACAACAGCGTACCAAAACAACAGCGTACCAAAACAACAGCGTACCAAAACAACAGCGTACCAAAACAACAGCGTACCAAAACAACAGCGTACCAAAACAACAGAGTACCAAAACAACAGCGTACCAAAACAACAGCGTACCAAAACAACAGTGTACCAAAACAACAGCGTACCAAAACAACAGCGTACCAAAACAACAGCGAACCAAAACAACAGCGTACCAAAACAACAGCGTACCAAAACAACAGCGTACCAAAACAACAGCGAACCAAAACAACAGTGAAACCAAAACAACAGCGTACCAAAACAACAGCGTACCAAAACAACAGCGTACCAAAACAACAGCGAACCAAAACAACAGCGTACCAAAACAACAGCGTAACAACAGCGTACCAAAACAACAGCGAACCAAAACAACAGCGAACCAAAACAACAGCGTACCAAAACAACAGCGTACCAAAACAACAGCGTACCAAAACAACAGCGTACCAAAACAACAGCGTACCAAAACAACAGCGAACCAAAACAACAGCGAACCAAAACAACAGCGTACCAAAACAACAGCGTACCAAAACAACAGCGTACCAAAACAACAGCGAACCAAAACAACAGCGTACCAAAACAACAGCGTACCAAAACAACAGCGTACCAAAACAACAGCGTACCAAAACAACAGCGTACCAAAACAACAGCGTACCAAAACAACCCGCTGAGACAGAAAAAAGAAAAAGAACAAAGAAAACAGAGACGTGGAGAGGCGTTGGGGGTTCGCTTGGCACTGGGGGTGTAACGATACATTTTAATAGCGATTCGATACATATCACGATACATGGTTGACAATACAATACATGGACGATATTGGTTCATTCATGGCGATACGATACGATTCCATTCAATTATCTAAAATCGATATAGTAACTATTTAGCAAAGAAAATGTAATCTGTGTGAAAGGTGTGGATAGTGCAGGTTTTTAAGGGAAACGTGTATTATTATGGATATAAATAAGTAAACACAGTGATTATCTGTCAATTACATGGACATTGTATATTGACAAACCTGCACCTTGACATGAACCCAGAGATTACACACATTTATCCATAGACCAGTGTAGCTATATGGAAAGGAAAAGTAATTAAACCCCTCCTTTAAAATTTTTCTTCTTAAAAATACTAAATACAATGCACAAGTAGGTAGTATCGATACAATCGATTCTTTGCACTGCCGATTCGATACGATACAAAATAAAACAATATTCTATCCTATTAAATAAGGATAACAGGCCCACTTAACTCTACCTTTTGTTTTGTCCATTTTATTTGTATTTTTGTTCAGACCAAAAGTATTTCCGACACAATCATCAAACAAAAAAGCCTCTTTATCTTATTTTTTTATTTATTTAATTTTTTGGTCTCTGTATATATTTTTTTTGTTTTTGTTATGTGGATTATGTGTGTGTACATAGGTTATGTTGTTTTGTCTTTTTCCCTCTGTGTTTTTGTTTTGTGTTTTATGTAGGTGAAGGTATGCACAGAAAAAATGAAAATGGGTCAAAATGTAAGGATATGTAAAATGAAATGAAATGAAAATGCATTTATAGAGAATGTTACAAGCTCTTGACTCAATAAAGTATATAAAAAAAAAAACGATATTTGGATGCAGTTACTATATCGTTACACCCCTACTTGGCAGTGGAACAAACACCAGAATAACTCAGGATTACTCCAGCAGCCATGCTGGTAGTGGCAGGGAGATTATGGTCAGAGTGCGATGCACCGTAGCGCTTCGTTAAAAACAGTGTGAAAGACAGTCTTCCCTTCAAAAAGAGACTAACGGTAACAGCAGCTCTGCCAACAGTGGGATCAATGCCAAACAGACACACTGAAGTCAACTGTCAACACACACAGGGACGTGCTGGGCCCCTGATTCAGCCCGGGAAAAAGAGTTGGAGAGGCCCTCATTGCGCCCTCATTGCGCCCTCATTGCGCGCTATAGAGAGAGATCTCTCTCTATAGCGCTGCTGCTACTAAGATTTGCCATTTCAGATCATGACAAGTGACAAGCCAGTGGGCCAATTACTGTATATGAGTTTATTTTTCATCGTTGTCAGGTGGAAACCTTGTATGTCCAAAACCATTTGTTTTGTATTTATCATTTTAAAAATGTTGTGTGCTTGTAGATCTGCTGTTTTCACTACTTTTGTGCAACGGCCTTGTATGATGAAGCAGGGCTTTGCGAAAAAATGTATACATTTGAAACTTGGAGATACGAGGTTTCTGCCCGACAGTGACGATTTACTTTGTTGGCCGCCCAGCCCCCAAAATGGAACGAAGGCCGACATTTAATTTTTAATTTTTTCCTAATGGCCGGCCTGGACCGGCCGGGAATGAACCGGCCGTTCGGGAGTTGTCCCGCTTTTCCCAATGGCCAGCACGTCCCTGAACACACATCTCACCTTGCTATGCTTTAGTCAGAGGTTCATTATGTAGGATAGACAGAAATACGGTGCTTTCTACCCAACAGATCGGAGATGGAAAAGAGAAGAGGAAAAATAACCGGGGATTCAAAGAATGAAATGGATGTTAAAAAATATTGTATAGGTTTGAATTAAAAATGTATCCTGATTGCACCAACATCTACTGTTAGTCAATGTTCCTGCTATATGACCAATTATGTCATTTTGATCTAGACTTTGATTGTGACTTGTGAGCAAAAATAGTTAAGGTAAGTAGGGCTGTCACAATTATCACATAATCGTCTAATCGCGATTATTTTTCATAATCATCATAATCGTTTCCATGTTGAAAAACGTTCATATATTTTTAAAAAATAGTCAAAAATAGTGGAAATAGCAGATCTACAACGCGTCGCGATGCGACGCGTTGTGAGCTTGTAGATACGGCTATTTCCATATCAATGTTCTTTTTTAAGTATAAAGTTGTCAAATATGTCAGTAATTTCTCTGTATATTTAGGTTATGTGTCATATAAGTGCAACTTCAAAGCCTAAAAGCCAAACAGAAATGTAATTGTCAACGAGAAAAACACAATTAAATCGTTAATCGCAATTATTTGAGGGACAAATAATCGTCATGTGACAGCCCTAAAGGTAAGGTAAGGTCATTCATTTAAAGCGCCTTTCAAAACAACACATTGGAATGCGTTGTTCAAAACAATAGTTATTAAAACAAACATCACAGAGCAAGAGTAAAACAGAAACGACACAAATAAATAAACAGTACAGGGAGATAAACAATATTACACACCAAAATGTTTCCTGAATAAATTAGTTTTTAGCAGTGTTTTAAAAACATCTACCGACTCAGCATTTTTAATTGACAGTGGTAAGTCATTCCATAATGTCGGAGCTACTACTGCAAAAGCGCAATCCCCTTTTGTTTTTAATTTAGTTCTAGGGCCCTTGAGTAGGCCCTTGTTTGAGGACCTAAGCAACCTCACATTCTTTTTTGGGGACAGTAGTTCATAAATAATCCGGGGCCCGTGCTGAGTTTTAGAAGTAATTACCGTAATTACCGGACTATTAGCCGCGGCTTTTTCCCCATGTTTTGAACCCTGCGGCTTATACAACGTTGCGGCTTATATAGAGATTTTTACAGCTTACGGCCAGTTAGTTAGTTTTACAATGGTCTTTAACAAGGATTTATATATAGATTTGTACAGCCAACGGCCACCAGGGGCGCTCTAGCGGGAAGCAGGAAGGACACCTGCGGCTTATAGTCAGGTGCGGCTTATATATGTAAACATTAGTTTTTTGTTCTAAATTTAGCTGGTGCGGCTTATATTCAGGTGCGGCTTATAGTTCAGCAATTACGGTAGACTGATTTTAAAAACGATTCTGCACTCAATGGGCAGCCAGTGCAAAGCAGCAAGTACTGGTGTAATATGGGCTCTTCTATACGTATTCGTTAGCAGTCTAGCAGCCGCGTTCTGCACTAGCCCGGAGGCGGTGTGTAGAAGCACAACTGGAAAACAAAGAGTTAGAATAATCCAGCCGTGAGGATAGAAAAGCATGGATAAATTTTTCCAGGTCTTGAGGTGTCAGTAAGGACTTGATCTTTTTTATATTTCTTAACTGGAAGAAACAGGTTTGGACCACTTTTCATAATCGACTAAATTGGTTAGTTTGTCCAACTGTTGCACCCTCAAGTTCAAGTTACTATCAAAAAGAACACCGATAGGTTCTTTGACATATTTTTGAAATTTGCTGATGAAAAAAAAAAGTAATTTTGGGGGTGAACTACTCCTTTAACTCATACAGTGCCGCCGGCCACAAGGGGCTCTAGAGTGCCAGAAATTTCTCTATAGACCTTCGCTCTAGCTTCCGTCGACACTGTCCCAAGTGCCTTGGGATTTCACTCCAGCCAATGCTATGGGTGACTAGAGGAGGAAGCTAGCTGACACGTAATAATAATAATAATAATAACTTGGATTTATATAGCGCCTTTCAAAAAACCCAAGGCGCTAGCCAAAATGCTAACCCATTTAGAAGCCCGATCTAAAGCTATTTCAGTCAACTTTCTCTTTGGGTCTGGGAACACAATCCGGAGAAAATCCTGTCTAAAGATGTGATTTATTATTGGAGTGGGCGGCGCGATGCGGCCGTTAGCGCGACTACGGCCTGTGTATGGCCGAGTGTTGGCCCGGACCATGGATGGACGTTTAGACCGGGGCTTCGTTGAGGCCTCCGATTAAATAATTCATTTTATTAAATATCCCGGACTAGTTCGGGATAGGCACCCTGGAATACGTCACGCCGCCGACAGTATAGATTGAGGTTTTTTTGGGGGGCTCTAAACTTTATTTTAAACCATTTTCAATGGAATAAATCGTCGGACCATCTAGCGTCTCTCGTTGGCTAGCGCTGGACGAGCAAGGACCACCCACGTTGCTCCAAGCAGCTCGGGATAAGTAAAATAGCAAATAAAATATTGTATTGGATTGAAATAAAGCCGAACTTGTTCGGGATATGCACTAATAGGGTTAAGTATAAAATAAGTCCAGGTCTTAATGGGTTAAGAAAAAGGTTGTAAAAGTACCGTCACCAGCGGTGCAGAAGAGCAGAGCACTAAGAGACGCCCATCCATCCGTGCACAAACTGAACATCCCTGGTGTGTCTGCATTTTCCACTCTGGTGTTCCGACCTGCATGTGCACCTCACTGATCACCTGTGTTCCCCTCACAGGACGGTCCCACAGCCCTGCCCTGCTCCCACACCACCCAGGGTTCCCCCACACCACCCAGGGTTCACCCACACCACCCAGGGTTCACCCACACCACCCAGAGTTCACCCACACCACCCAGAGTTCACCCACATCACCCAGAGTTCACCCACACCACCCAGAGTTCACCCACACCACCCAGGGTTCCCCCACACCACCCAGGGTTCACCCACACCACCCAGGGTTCACCCACACCACCCAGGGTTCACCCACACCACCCAGGGTTCACCCACACCACCCAGGGTTCACCCACACCACCCAGAGTTCACCCACACCACCCAGAGTTCACCCACATCACCCAGAGTTCACCCACACCACCCAGAGTTCACCCACACCACCCAGGGTTCACCCACACCACCCAGGGTTCACCCACACCACCCAGGGTTCACCCACACCACCCAGAGTTCACCCACACCACCCAGAGTTCACCCACATCACCCAGAGTTCACCCACACCACCCAGAGTTCACCCACACCACCCAGGGTTCCCCCACACCACCCAGGGTTCACCCACACCACCCAGGGTTCCCCCACACCACCCAGAGTTCACCCACACCACCCAGAGTTCACCCACATCACCCAGAGTTCACCCACATCACCCAGAGTTCACCCACACCACCCAGAGTTCACCCACACCACCCAGGGTTCACCCACATCACCCAGAGTTCACCCACACCACCCAGGGTTCACCCACACCACCCAGAGTTCACCCACATCACCCAGAGTTCACCCACACCACCCAGAGTTCACCCACATCACCCAGAGTTCACCCACACCACCCAGAGTTCACCCACACCACCCAGAGTTCACCCACACCACCCAGGGTTCACCCACACCACCCAGAGTTCACCCACACCACCCAGAGTTCACCCACACCACCCAGAGTTCACCCACATCACCCAGGGTTCACCCACACCACCCAGGGTTCACCCACACCACCCAGAGTTCACCCACACCACCCAGAGTTCACCCACACCACCCAGAGTTCACCCACATCACCCAGAGTTCACCCACACCACCCAGAGTTCACCCACACCACCCAGGGTTCCCCCACACCACCCAGGGTTCACCCACACCACCCAGAGTTCACCCACACCACCCAGAGTTCACCCACACCACCCAGGGTTCACCCACATCACCCAGAGTTCACCCACACCACCCAGGGTTCACCCACACCACCCAGAGTTCACCCACACCACCCAGAGTTCACCCACACCACCCAGAGTTCACCCACACCACCCAGAGTTCACCCACACCACCCAGGGTTCACCCACACCACCCAGAGTTCACCCACACCACCCAGAGTTCACCCACACCACCCAGAGTTCACCCACATCACCCAGAGTTCACCCACACCACCCAGAGTTCACCCACACCACCCAGGGTTCACCCACATCACCCAGAGTTCACCCACACCACCCAGGGTTCACCCACACCACCCAGAGTTCACCCACACCACCCAGAGTTCACCCACACCACCCAGAGTTCACCCACACCACCCAGAGTTCACCCACACCACCCAGAGTTCACCCACACCACCCAGAGTTCACCCACATCACCAGAGTTCACCCACATCACCCAGAGTTCACCCACACCACCCAGAGTTCACCCACACCACCCAGAGTTCCCCCACATCACCCAGAGTTCCCCCACACCACCCAGAGTTCACCCACATCACCCAGAGTTCCCCCACACCACCCAGAGTTCCCCCACACCACCCAGAGTTCACCCACACCACCCAGAGTTCACCCAGAGTTCACCCACATCACCCAGAGTTCACCCACACCACCCAGAGTTCACCCACACCACCCAGAGTTCACCCACACCACCCAGAGTTCACCCACACCACCCAGAGTTCACCCACACCACCCAGAGTTCACCCACATCACCCAGAGTTCACCCACACCACCCAGAGTTCACCCACACCACCCAGAGTTCACCCACACCACCCAGAGTTCCCCCACATCACCCAGAGTTCACCCACACCACCCAGAGTTCACCCACACCACCCAGAGTTCACCCACACCACCCAGAGTTCACCCACACCACCCAGAGTTCACCCACACCACCCAGAGTTCACCCACATCACCCAGAGTTCCCCCACACCACCCAGAGTTCCCCCACACCACCCAGAGTTCACCCACACCACCCAGAGTTCACCCACACCACCCAGAGTTCACCCACATCACCCAGGGTTCACCCACACCACCCAGAGTTCACCCACACCACCCAGAGTTCACCCACATCACCCAGAGTTCACCCACATCACCCAGAGTTCACCCACACCACCCAGAGTTCACCCACATCACCCAGAGTTCACCCACATCACCCAGAGTTCACCCACACCACCCAGAGTTCACCCACACCACCCAGAGTTCCCCCACATCACCCAGAGTTCACCCACACCACCCAGAGTTCACCCACACCACCCAGGGTTCACCACCCAGAGTTCACCCACACCACCCAGAGTTCACCCACATCACCCAGAGTTCACCCACACCACCCAGAGTTCACCCACATCACCCAGGGTTCAGCTGAGTACCCACAAATACATTAGTACTCATTGTGTCGCACACACGCATAGGGCCGTCACAATTGTTACATAATCGTCTAATCGCAATTATTTGACATAATCGCGATTATTTTTCATAATCGTCATAATCGTTTGCATGTTGAAAAATGTTCATATGTTTATTTTTTTAAGTAAAAAGAAATAGTGGAAATAGCAGATCTACAAGCTCACAACGTGTCGCATCACGAGTCACGACGCGTTGTGTGCTTGTAGATCAGCTATTTCCACTATCAATGTTCTTTAAGTATAAAGTTGTTAAATATGTCAGTAATTTGTATATTTAGGTTATGTGTCATATCTGCCATGTGCAACTTCAAAGCCTAAAAGCCAAACAGAAATGTAATTGTAAACGACAAAAACACAATTAAATCGTTAATCGCAATTATTTGAGAGAAAATTAATCGTCATGTAAAATGTCATAATCGTGACAGCCCTACACACGCACGCACACACTTTTAAATTCTTGGCCTGCGTCCAACATCCTCTGGGCCAGACATATTCATCTGTCCCATTCCTTGTGTCAAACATTATTATGTTATTATACCTGGAGATCGGGTGCCCCGCCCCCAAATGCAAATATTGATCCCACTGATGGCTAATAATCATCTTAAAGTAAGGCCTGTGGCTTTTTTGTTTTGTTTGTTACTGCTCAACCCTTCCTCTTGATGTATGGACGATAACTAAACTCATCTCACAAACACTGTGCTTCCATATTTACAGTAAAGGTCCGTACATACCGAGGGTGAATTGGCGAATAGCGAATTAGCGTATAATTCGCCTTTTGTTTAAAACCTTATAAAGTCAATGGAAGCATCCACACCAAACACGAATTTTTAAAAAGCGAAAAGGCGTCTGTTTTTTATTCGCCCTTGTGTCGAATTTAGCGAACATTCGCTGGTGAACTCCTCTCTCTCTCTGTATTAAATCAAGCTCACTCTATCCTACTTAAAGAGAGAGAGAGAGCAAGGTCGAGGGACCTTACCTTTGCATTGCTTTTCCGTGTCTCTCGTCTGTGTGGCTGCTTGGGAAAAGTACTCGAATGTCCACTGACAAAAAGACTAATGTTTTAAAATAAATCGCTGGGTATTAACAGTTTGGCTGCCACGGGAGGGATATACCGCCCGACACTTCCTGCGCAATCTTGCCAATTAAAAAGTTGGGAGGGATATACCGCCCGACCCTTTTTTTTCATATTACAGTAGTACAGTGTTGGATCTATGCGGTAACCAAGATACAGCCCTTTTGGACGATGGGACGGTCGTCATGCATGACAATTCAGTGGCGTCAGTTCAGAACAAGCTAAGGTATGGCAACATGACTGGTGTCTGGTGAAGACACCAGTCATGTTGCCATACCTTAGCAACAGGCACGATGAAAAGTACATTTTTATTATTTCCCCCTGTCAAGGTATGGCAGCTGCATACCCCTGCCATACCCAATTGACGCCCCTGCATGACAGCACACGCTCATTTGACCAAATTCAAGCATGCTGGTTGGCCGGTTCCCCCCAGAAACAAGGGTCTCAAAGAGTTCAGTGACTTTTACCGTGGACACACAGCAATCAGAGGGAGAGAGAGATATATTGAGAGAAAGAGCGAGAATCAGAAGCAGCAGAGAATTTAGTTATAAAATCATTAGATTTAGTATTATTTAGAGAGATAGGCAGCCGAATCATGCCCCGCATCCCGTGGTCTCTCCCCGCGCCGGGTCAGCGGAGTGGCGACATGTCGGAATGGAGAGCGACACCCCCCCGCGCCATGCCCCGTGGACAGTCTGACTCTGGACACCAAGCCCGCAGTCAACGGCGGTGGCCGGCGCTCTTCCACGATCGGTTCATCAGCGACTAGCGAGGGCCTCTGCTGCTACATCCACTGCCTCGATTTTGGATCTGGCGGCGAGAAGAGCTCCTACGGGCGATCGGTTCATCGAAGGCCTCGGCTGGTAGGATCCACGGCCTCGATTTTGGATCTGGCGGCGAGAAGAGCTCCTACGGGCGATCGGTTCATCGAAGGCCTCGGCTGGTAGGATCCACGGCCTCGATTTTGGATCTGGCGGCCAGAAGGCAGAGCACCGATTGCTGCCGTTTCACCCCGCGCCCTGTAGGATGCACTGCGAACCCGGTAAGCGTTACAAACTTTATGTTCTCTGTTTCACTTTGTTCTATACGTCTGTCTTTCAATGTTATATGAGATCAGTGCTGTGGTCTACCTGTAACGGTAACGCACGTATACGGGGTCTGCTGTCGGACTTGGCCGACTTGTGACACCCTCGCGGGCACAGGGCGCCGCCAGCCGCTGGCCTCTATACCTCCGTGATGGAGGAAAAATAAAATATGAATAGCGTCTGCCCTCTTGAACCTTTCAAAGTAGCGTATTTGATAGGGATTATGCACAATAGCGTCTGCCCTGGCCAAACGAATAGTGGGTGATCGTCTAGAACACACCACTGAGATGCATAAAGTGTGGTTCCTGTTGAAATAAGCCATGAATATGTAGCCTACTTCTTTCTAATGCAAGCTTGTAATACATTCTTCAATCAATCAATAAGCCTGACCTGCTATTGTTTTTTTTTCACGTAGGGTGCAAACAGAGCTATGTCGCATTGTGACATTTTATATATATACAGGGTACAAATAGCAGCATTATTTTCCTACATAAAGGTATCAGCTCTGTTTCATACTGTATGTGCAGTAGGTCTAGATGTCAATCCATGGTTTGTAGTAGCTGTTCCACCAACTTCTTCCAGTAAGAATACATTTCTTTATAGTTTAGTTTTTTATCGTGTGTGTATACCTAGATAGATAGTTTAGTAATACAATCTGTCTGTGTGTGTGTGTGTGTGTGTGTGTGTGTGTGTGTGTGTGTGTGTGTGTGTGTGTGTGTGTGTGTGTGACATAATAACCTATCAAATCGATCTACAAATCTACAGTAGTTATGTCAGTCTATAGGCTCTGCCAGCAGAGCCAATAGACTGGCATAGCTGTAGATTTGTATCAAAGCAGAGCCCATAGAATTCAGTGGCCACGTATATATACATACATTTGAAATTATTTAGACTAGTGAAAACAGCCGATCTACAAGCACACAACGCCTCGCGGTGCGAGGCGTTGTGTGCTTGTAGATCTGCTGTTTTCAGACGTATACAGACGTATCATTTAGTATTTTTTTTTCTTCTATCATATACAGGGCCCGTGGAGTCTGACTGGATGGAGGAAGGATGGGATCCCACAGTCTACCCATTCCCTGCTACGCCATGAGCTGCTGGAGACGATCTGCAACCAGACCAATGACAACGCAGAGGACAGTATGATGGCGGAGATAGCAATAGCGGAGGAGTCAGGTCAGGTCACTGTAAGGTTCGCTTCCTGGACCAATGTCACTCTATGGGAGCTGAAGAACTTCTGGGACTTCTCTTCCTCGTTTCCCAGAACAATGAACACACACGAACACACACACACACACGCACGCACGCACACACACACACACACACACACACACACACACACACACACACACACACACACACACACACACACACACACACACACACACACACACACACACACACACACACACACACACACACACACACACACACACACACACACACACACACACACACACACACACACAGGGTGAACCGTACCATCTAGTGGCCAACTACAAATAGACATTGTTGTGCTGCCTGCCTTAGAATACAGTACTTTATTTTGACTTTTATATTCTTTTATTTATTCTTTACTTGCTGCACATTTATTTTATTTTACTTTTGTGAAGTCATATTTGTGATTTTTTTTTTTTTTTTTTAAATATTTGTAAATATTGTTGAACATAAATATGTTCATGCTGGATGTGTGAGGTACTCACCAGGGTTAGGGTTCGATGTTGCCATAAAATAAAAGGTTGACATCGCTTTTCTGACTTTTTGTCTTCCTGACCTTCTAGACCAGGTAAAAACACAGTGAATTCACAGTGCATAGTTCTATCAAACTGTAAGACAACTTCCACCTTCTGAGTCATTCCATACTTTTTCACTTTGCCCCCTTGAAACTAGACGATGGTACAATATTTTTTAAACTTTTTTTGCAGAGAATGAAAGCTGGTTTCACATTCTTTCTGTCAAGGGTACTTGTGTTCCGTTACCATTTACCAATTTGTCGCTATGGCTTCCTAAAGTTTTTTTTCTTTGAACTCAAATATCTCAGAATCTAGATTTCTGAGGTTATTGACTGGTTTGCGCAGTGCGCACTCTCGAGCACCTATCTCCAAAACCGCTCACCGAAATCACTCCAAAATTTTTTTGGTAAAAAAAAAAATCCTCTTTTACCAAACCTCCCATTTTTGTTCCGATGTGAATATCGGATCATTTTCAATATATTCCCTGGAATCGGGGCAGAATGAATGGGACCTAATGGTGGCATTGGTCAGGGTGGGGGGCCGGGGGGGTCTGGCAGTCAAAGTGTTAAATACAATAGGATCCGAAATGTAGTGGAGTAGAAGGAAAGTACTGGGAATTGGACTCAAGTACAAATACCTACAAGTAGACTAACAGGCTACTCAAGTAAATGTTCTTTTAGTTACTTTACACCACCGCTGCTGCAAGCTGTGTCTGTGGGG
This sequence comes from Nannobrachium achirus, assembly GCF_963921795.1. Classification (NCBI taxonomy): domain Eukaryota; kingdom Metazoa; phylum Chordata; class Actinopteri; order Myctophiformes; family Myctophidae; genus Nannobrachium; species Nannobrachium achirus. The sequence goes on from NC_137830.1 coordinate 52,127,887, forward strand.
GAACGGAGCGGGGGGGGAACGGTGAACGAGTGTTGTCTCTTCTGTGATGTGATGGGTTGTGTGCGCCGATGAAGACTTCTATTCTTCTTTTTATTATTTAATAGGCTATCAACCACGCCAGGTCATCATCACTTGAGGATGTAGTTTCCATTGTTTTATTTGTTACCCCGTCCGTTCTCCTCTCTCCTCTCTCTCCTTTCTTCTCCTTTCTCCTCCTGTGGCTACAGGCAGATATCACCCCCTCGTTAGGCGAATTAAGCGAATATTATAGCATATTCGCGTCGCTTTTTGGTGTGTATGGAAAAAGGCGAATCGCGAATTCTTCGCCTTTTTGGTTCGCTTATTCACGTCGCTTTCGCTAATTCGCCGGTCTGGACAGAGCTTCAGACTGGGCCCTCGTTTCAGAGCTACGCCTGACAAAGGAAAAAAAAACTTTCCAGCTTTGCTTTCGGTTAACATTTGAGTGCAGCTTAAATTTAAGCCTAGAATCATTGAATGCTTTAACCAGTGAAAAATAGCTCACAGCGCGGCACCGAGTGCCGCGCTGCGAGCTTGTAGATCTGCTATTTTTGAAAAAAGTCGTGAAAATGTGTGCATAGTAGTGTGGGACAACCAAGGCATGGATGTGTTTGTAATGACAAATAGAAACACATTCATGAAAAAATAAATCACTTTTGACCGCAACAAATAGTGTAAAAGTGATAGGCTTATAGGCTCCACTCTATGCTATGAGAGCTGCTGGGTTCTGCTGGGGAAACTGGACAACAGGGTCCTTAATTATTTTATACTTTAACTATTGAAAAATAGCAGATACACAAGCTCACAGCGCGGCACCGAGTGCAGCGCTGTGAGCTTGTAGATCCCTATTCTAGGGCTGTCACGATATGACATTTTACATGATGATTAATTGTCACTCGAATAATTGGCGATTAACCATTTAATTGTGTTTTTGTCGTCGATAATTACATTTCTGTTTGGCTTTTAGGCTTTGAAGTTGTACATGGTAGATATGACACATAACCTAAATACACGAAGAAATTACTGACATATTTGACAACTTACTACTTAAAAAATAACTTTGATAGTGGAAATAGCCGATCTACAAGCTCACAATACGCGTCGCATCGCGACGCCCCCCCCCCCCCGCCCGCCCACACACACACACACACACACACACACACACACACACACACACACACACACACACACACACACACACACACACACACACACACACACACACACACACACACACACACACACACACACACACACACACACACAGCTGGTTAAACATGTTGCCTCATGCTAGATGCAGAATAGACATGCCTCAAGCTAGATGCAGAATAGATATAGATACACCATAAAAATGCTAATATACAGCATATGATTTGTGAAAGTGACAAACGGGCTTCACAGTTATGTCAGGTGTGTTCATATGCTAATGGTGATGCGATTTCAGATCAATTGCTCCAGCCACTGAGGAGAAACGCTGTGACAGACACTCAGACAGACAGACAGACACTCACTCAGACAGACATTCGGAAAATTATATGTTTGATTGTGACAGCCCTACCCTATTCCCTAGTGCGGACACCACTGTTGATTCGACGACACAGGCGGGGACTGGCCGTGAAGTCACGGCCTCCACAGGCGGGTGATGAATGCACGGAGACGACTGCCAACATGCCAGTGGTCACGCCTCTGTGTAACCGTAGCAGCGCCGGGTCGAGTGCAGACACGGGCCGTCGCACGGCAGCATGGCAGGAGTCAGCGGGATGAAGCTCTTCCACCGTAATCACCTCTATTTGGAGGGGTTAAGACTTAAGGCTCATAAAATGTGACCTTAAGCCGAAGCTCTAATGTTTCTCGCCGCCGCCAGCGGCCAAAGGGCCCCTCTATTCTCATCCTGACACTTTTACAAGTCCCTCCTGATGGGCATGCGTGCATGCGTGCGCACGTGTGTCTCTCTGTGTGTGTGTGTGTGTGTGTGTGTGTGTGTGTGTGTGTGTGTGTGTGTGGGGGGGGGGGGGGGGGGGGGGTTCTAGGGCAGGGGTTCCCAAACCTTTTTGTCTCAGGGCACCCCATAAATATTTTTAATATAATTTTTAATCCGAGGCACCCCTACATTATAATTTTCACTCCCAGCACCTTATATTTATAGCATATCGTTGTTGTCGGGTGGAAACCTTGTATGTCCAAAACCGTTTGTTTTGTATAACGCCTCGCGATGCGAGGCGTTGTGTGCTTGTAGATCGTCCGTTTTCACTAGTTTTGTGCGACAGTCTTGTATGATGAAGCAGAGCTTTGCTTTACCAAAAGGCGTACACATTTGAAACTTGGAGATACAAGGTTTCTGCCCGATAGTGACGATATTTTAGATTATGTTGCGAGGAAAACGTTCAGATAACAGCCATTTTGGTTAGAAGTGACTGAAAATAACTTTGTTCTTCAAGTTTAAAATGATACTAAATATATTGTGTCCAAATAAATTCCAAATATTATCAAATGATCTTGCGGCACCCCTGGACTGCCGTGTGTCTGAGGAGAGAGAGAGACAGTTGGAGAGCAGAGAGCTTCTAGAAAGGAGTGTGTCTGAGAAGGCCAGGTGTTACGAGGGTGCAGGAGGAAAGAGGGTTATATTTACAGTCCAAGTAGACAGCGTGGCATTTAAACCGCTTAGGCCTTCAATGATTTTATGCTTTAACTGTTGAAAAATAGCAGATCAGATCTGCTATTTTTTTTTATTTTTTATCGTGATTTCTTTTTTCAAGTCTTTGAATATATATTTTTTAAAAGCGAACATTTGTAACTCCAATATTTGCTTCTGGGGGGTCCCTGGAACAACATATTTTAAGATGGGCGTCCGTGGCCAAATACATTTCATTTTGGGGGTCCTTCACATGAAAATGTTTGAGAACCACTGATTTAGAAGGAGGATTTGGAAGACACTAAGAATCGGGTCAAAAATATTCCAAGACTTTAGTAGGGTCTCAAACCAAGGTTCTGTGACCATCCTCTGGCAAGGATGTTTTGATGATTGATTTGACCTCTATGGACCCTTTATAAAAGATTTAGCTCCCAGGTCCCTCGCGAAAATCCCAGGCTTTTTTGCTAGAAGCCGCTAGAGTTGGTGTCCCATTAACTTTACATTACAGGGGGAAAAAAGCAAAAAAATTGTCTGTTTTAAGTAACATATGAGGGGTCAAACTAGGGGTTTCTCATGATTCTGAATCCATTCGAAGCATCTGTTTTGCACAAAAAACATTCCTTGGGCTGAAAAACGGACCACAAGACTATGGTTTAGTGATGAAAAGTGATGAGTCATCACTTTTCACACTTCTGTTTGGGCCGTTTTAGCCCAATGAATGTTTTTTATGCAAAACAAATGTTTGCAATGGATTTAGAATCATGAAAACCCCCTAGTTTGACCCCTCATATGTTACTTAAAGCAGATACATTTTTAGCTTTTTTTCCCTGTAATGTAAAGTTAATGGGACACCAACTCTAGCGGCTTCTAGCAAAAAAGCCTGGGATTTTTGCGAGGGACCTGGGAGCCAAATCTTTTATAAAGGGTCCATAGAGGTCAAATCAATCATCAAAACATCCTTGCCAGAGGATGGTCACAGAACCTTGGTTTGAGACCCTACTACTTGCATGAATGTTCACGATTTAAAATAAAATAGCAGATCTACAAGCTCACACTGCATGTGAGCTTGTATATCTGCTATTTTTCAATAGTTAAAGCATAAAATAATGGTTAAAGTGGTTCAAATCTAAAGTGGTACAGATTTGCGTTCAGATCTCAATGTCTTAAATCCAACACTGCAGCCCGGGTAGAGAGCTGGCAGGTCTCACACTGAGCACGGTTGTTTTTACCCGCGTGAAGTGCAAGAATAGTGGAATGTCGTGTTGCTTCGAGGAGTCACCGTACACCGTTGGCTCTCAACGTGAGGAGGACCCCCAGGGGTCCTTGAGGGAGTTCCAGCTAGGGGGGATCCCTGCTAAATGTTTGATAGTTAGGAAGCAAATGGAACCTTACAGATCAGCAACTCCAAAATGGTTCCATTTGTACACTTAATTCAAATAAAAATAAAATTGGTACATTTTCCATTCATTCTCCTCACTAGAATGTGTGCTGACCATATAAGGACTTCCACCTTGGCCCATGTTGCAAGCATAGCTGGATTCGGTTTTCAGAGGTGGCCAGCCAGTCCTCGACCAATCAGGGTAGAGTATGGCCGTAGTTATGTTATGATGTTTAGTTATGATCGTCAAAATAAAAGTTTTGAGAACCACAGTCGCTCTGAATTAACTCATTTGCTGCTATGGCCGAGGAGCCCGAAAAAATCCCGATGTACGGCCCTACCATGCCCGAGGAACCCGAGAATTTCCCGTTTTTGAAAAAAAAGAATGTAGTAGGCATGATAGCAATGATAGCAAATGAGTTAAGAACGTCTGCTAAATGCCAAGATTGTAAACTACTGAACTCATAAAGTGCCACAGTCTGGTAGTAAATCAGTATCATACATATCCTGAAGCTGGAGACGTAGGCCTACCGATATTCAGTGATTGGGTCTGATGATCAAAACGAGAACATTATAATGGTGTAAAAAATCTATAAAAAACTAAACATTTCCACGCTGTAAGGCCAGTAAGGGACAAGATGACCCCCGGCCACTTTCATTATCACTGAATAGCAGATGAACAGAGATGGCCTGCATAATAATATCAAACTGGGGGTCCTTGAGAGAAGTCACTGACATACACTGCACACGTGTACACTACAGTAACAACAACAGACTACAACGGGAGGGTGGGGGGGGGGGGGGGTGCAGTGAAATCAGGAGTGTTAACTCATCTAAAAAACTGCAACTCGCACTTTCTGATCTAAATCAGCGCTCCGGATGTTCGGCATGTGGCAGCAACAACACATCCTCCTTACCCCACGTGGTTTCTGTATTTTCTGGTTTCTGGAGGTTTTGACTCACAGCCGAACCCGTTTAATCTGAAGCCGCGTTAACCCATTTAGGCCTAGAATTATTGAATGCTTTAACTATAGAAAAATAGCAGATATTCAGCACAGAGTGCCGCGCTGCGAGCTTGTAGATGTGCTATTTTTGAAAAAGTCGTGAAAATGTGAGCAAATCTTTGAATATATGTATTTTTAAAGCAAACGTTTGTAACTAAAATTTTGCTTCTGGGTGGTCCCTGGAACTAAATGTTTTGAGATGGGGGTCCGTGACCAAATACATATCATTTTGGGAGTCCTTCACATGAAAAGGTTTGAGAACCACTGACATAGTAGTCTCTCAAGAACAGACTAACTGAGCTCCAGTTAAGTGAAAAGGACCTTTTCTTTGACGATGGCTGGCCAGATTGCTGACATAGAAACATTGGTTTTTCAAAAAATCTTAGAAGGATTCAAAAGACACTTATAGAATCGGGTCAAAATTCAAATTTTCACGATTTTTCAAAAATAGCAGATCTACAAGCGCTGCGAGCTTGTAAGTCTGCTATTTTTCAATAGCTAAAGCATAACATAATGATACACAATAATGTGTACCCGTTCTGAATGGGTTTTAATAAGCATGCAAAGTTTTAATATGTCTGGGCGGCAGCCGACTGGACGTCCCCTGATGATGCAACGCTCTTTGGCTTCAGACGCCATGACTGACACTGGAGCGAAGCTTAGTCTGGTCTAGCAGGACGTCTGCTGTTTCTGCTGCCGGCAGCTCAAACAGTGTAATCCTCCCTAAGTGGAGCCGTTTACCTCCAACCAGGCCCGGGCCAGCATCTGGGAGGACATGATATCTGAGGTCATTTAGATAGAAGACTCAAGAAACACCCTCACCCTCCTCACCCTCACTCCCTCACCCCTTCTCCCACACTCCTGACCTTCCTTGTCTTCCCTCCTACTCATTCTCTCTCCCTCCTTCTCTCTCTCCCTCCTTCTCTCTCCCTCCTTCTCTCTCTCTCTCTCTCCCTCCTTCTCTCTCTCTCTCTCTCCCTCCTTCTCTCTCTCCCTCCTTCTCTCTCCCTCCTTCTCTCTCTCTCTCTCTCCCTCCTTCTCTCTCTCTCTCTCTCCCTCCTTCTCTCTCTCTCTCTCTCTCTCTCTGTCTCCGAGGCAGAGCGTCTTCACTTTCACAAGTTTCACGGTGGGTCGCAAGATGGCTGCAACGTACTTGTACTTTAGACGCCCAGCCTAAAGAAAATGATCCAAATAAATGTAGTGTGTGTGTGTGCACCGAGTGCCACGCTGCGAGCTTGTAGATCTGCTATTTTTGGAAAATCGTGAAAATTTGTGTGTCTTTTGAATCCTTCTAAGATTTTTTGAAAAACCTATGTTTCTATGTCAGCAATCTGGCCAGCCATCGTCAAAGAAAAGGTCCTTTTCACTTCAACTGGAGCTCAGTTAGTCTGTTCTTGAGAGACTACTATGTCAGTGGTTCTCAAACCTTTTCATGTGAAGGACCCCCAAAATGATATTTATTTGGCCACGGACCCCCATTTCAAAATATCTAGTTCCAGGGACCACCCAGAAGCAAAATTTGAGTTACAAACGTTCGCTTTAAAAATACATATATTCAAAGATTTGCACACATTTTCACGACTTTTTCAAAAATAGCAGATCTACAAGCTCACAGCGCGGCACCGTGAGCTTGTAGATCTGCTATTTTTCACTGGTTAAAGCATTCGATAACTGGGTTAAGTACAGTACTTGAATACCGTCCATGAGCCTAGTTACTTTACACCACTGAATTTGAAGCTCCTTCCTTGTCAACACAAGCAGCAGCGCTAATGTGAGAGACCACATGCCAGGAGGTATATATCATACTAATGTGAGAGACCACATGCCAGGAGGTATATATCATACTAATGTGAGAGACCACATGCCAGGAGGTATATATCATACTAATGTGAGAGACCACATGCCAGGAGGTATATATCATACTAATGTGAGAGACCACATGCCAGGAGGTATATATCATACTAATGTGAGAGACCACATGCCAGGAGGTATATATCATACTAATGTGAGAGACCACATGCCAGGAGGTATATATCATACTAATGTGAGAGACCACATGCCAGGAGGTATATATCATACTAATGTGAGAGACCACATGCCAGGAGGTATATATCATACTAATGTGAGAGACCACATGCCAGGAGGTATATATCATACTAATGTGAGAGACCACATGCCAGGAGGTATATATCATACTAATGTGAGAGACCACATGCCAGGAGGTATATATCATACTAATGTGAGAGACCACATGCCAGGAGGTATATATCATACTAATGTGAGAGACCACATGCCAGGAGGTATATATCATACTAATGTGAGAGACCACATGCCAGGAGGTATATATCATACTAATGTGAGAGACCACATGCCAGGAGGTATATATCATACTAATGTGAGAGACCACATGCCAGGAGGTATATATCATACTAATGTGAGAGACCACATGCCAGGAGGTATATATCATACTAATGTGAGAGACCACATGCCAGGAGGTATATATCATACTAATGTGAGAGACCACATGCCAGGAGGTATATATCATACTAATGTGAGAGACCACATGCCAGGAGGTATATATCATACTAATGTGAGAGACCACATGCCAGGAGGTATATATCATACTAATGTGAGAGACCACATGCCAGGAGGTATATATCATACTAATGTGAGAGACCACATGCCAGGAGGTATATATCATACTAATGTGAGAGACCACATGCCAGGAGGTATATATCATACTAATGTGAGAGACCACATGCCAGGAGGTATATATCATACTAATGTGAGAGACCACATGCCAGGAGGTATATATCATACTAATGTGAGAGACCACATGCCAGGAGGTATATATCATACTAATGTGAGAGACCACATGCCAGGAGGTATATATCATACTAATGTGAGAGACCACATGCCAGGAGGTATATATCATACTAATGTGAGAGACCACATGCCAGGAGGTATATATCATACTAATGTGAGAGACCACATGCCAGGAGGTATATATCATACTAATGTGAGAGACCACATGCCAGGAGGTATATATCATACTAATGTGAGAGACCACATGCCAGGAGGTATATATCATACTAATGTGAGAGACCACATGCCAGGAGGTATATATCATACTAATGTGAGAGACCACATGCCAGGAGGTATATATCATACTAATGTGAGAGACCACATGCCAGGAGGTATATATCATACTAATGTGAGAGACCACATGCCAGGAGGTATATATCATACTAATGTGAGAGACCACATGCCAGGAGGTATATATCATACTAATGTGAGAGACCACATGCCAGGAGGTATATATCATACTAATGTGAGAGACCACATGCCAGGAGGTATATATCATACTAATGTGAGAGACCACATGCCAGGAGGTATATATCATACTAATGTGAGAGACCACATGCCAGGAGGTATATATCATACTAATGTGAGAGACCACATGCCAGGAGGTATATATCATACTAATGTGAGAGACCACATGCCAGGAGGTACATATCATACTAATGTGAGAGACCACATGCCAGGAGGTACATATCATACTAATGTGAGAGACCACATGCCAGGAGGTATATATCATACTAATGTGAGAGACCACATGCCAGGAGGTACATATCATACTAATGTGAGAGACCACATGCCAGGAGGTACATATCATACTAATGTGAGAGACCACATGCCAGGAGGTATATATCATACTAATGTGAGAGACCACATGCCAGGAGGTATATATCATACTAATGTGAGAGACCACATGCCAGGAGGTATATATCATACTAATGTGAGAGACCACATGCCAGGAGGTATATATCATACTAATGTGAGAGACCACATGCCAGGAGGTATATATCATACTAATGTGAGAGACCACATGCCAGGAGGTATATATCAGCAGCTTGCACGCAGACAGTTGCACGCATACTGATTAGATGAACTTTCTCACATGCAAAAGAATATCTTTTCCTTCGCACACCAGAGCGAGAGAGAGCGAGAGAGAGAGAGAGAGAGAGAGAGAGAGAGAGAGAGAGAGAGGAGAGAGAGAGAGAGAGAGAGAGAGAGAGAGAGAGAGAGAGAGCAGGGACGTGCTGGCCATTGGGAAAAGCGGGACAACTCCTGAACGGCCGGTTCATTCCCGGCCGGTCCAGGCCGGTCATTAGGAAAAAAATCTAAATAAAATGTCGGCCTTCGTTCCATTTTGGGAGCTGGGCGGCCAACAAAGTAAATCGTCACTGTCGGGCAGAAACCTCGTATCTAAAGTTTCAAATGTGTACATTTTTTCGCAAAGCAAAGCCCTGCTTCATCATACAAGGCCGTCGCACAAAAGTAGTGAAAACAGCAGATCTACAAGCACACAACGCCTCGCGGTGCGAGGCGTTGTGTGCTTGTATTGTAGTGCGAGGCGTTGTGTGCTTGTATTGTAGATCGGCTGTTTTCACTAGTTTAAATCATTTTTAAAACGATAAATACAAAACAAACGGTTTTGGACATACAAGGTTTCCACCCGACAATGACAAAATATAACTCATGTAATTGGCCCCCTGACTTGTCATGATCTGAAATGGCAAATCTTTGAGTAGCAGCATGCGCTATAGAGAGAGATCTCTCTCTATAGCGCGCAATGAGGGCCTCTACAACTCTTTTTCCCAGGCTGAATCAGGGACCCACGTCCCTGGGAGAGAGAGAGAGAGAGAGAGAGAGAGAGAGAGAGAGAGAGAGAGAGAGAGAGAGAGAGAGATGGATCCTGGGTCTTGGCTAACAGCAGGCATATTGCCGAGAGGCTTGCGCTCCAGTGGCATTCAAATCAAGCTCTTAAAATGGCTCCTTAGCCTGCGGTATGTACCAGCAGTGTTGCCAGGTTTTGTCGAGAGAAGCAAGCGACCAGTTCTATGAAAACAAAGCCCAAGAGAAATGACTATTAGGCTACATGAGCCCTTTAAACGCATATGCATCGGCATCGGCTAACACAAAACAGAAATCTTGTATGGGGACCCCTGACATAAAATATTTTCAGATGGGGGGGGGGGGTGGGAATCTGCATGAAACATTTGGGGGTTTTGAGAACCACTGGTTTAAACAGCAAGCCCAACATAAGCAACCAAACTTTAGAAACAAGACCAAAAAAAAAAAAAAAAAAAAACCCGGCACTAAAGACGTTTTCTTTACAGAAAAACAACCCCAAAGTCGCTTATAATAAGCGGACATGGCAACCCTGGGTACTGGCTGCTTGGATACACATGGGATATTAAACCAAGCTGACTCTCCAGGTAACCAAACTCACGTTATTAACTCTCATAGACGACTCAGTGAAAATGTCAATCTCATTCTACAGGTCTATTTTTAAACCAGTAAGACTCCCTTATCTGTTTTGCATACACAAACTTTAGAAGGCAATCATTCATAGCCAATCAGGAGGGAATACGGGAAATGGGACAGATCCATGTTGATGACATGACTGTAGAGATACCGTGTACCGCTTTGCATGATTTTAGGGCAAAAATCTGTAGGAGCAGTGTCCAAAAATGTGTTTTGCAAGAATCGGCCTCATGGTGGCGCTAGAGGAGGGCCATGTGAGAAATGAGGGGTGGAGGTTGCGGTTTGGCAGCCAAATGCGTGTGTGTGTGCAAAGTTTGGCATGGATAAGGGCGATGGTGGCGGAGATATGAGTAGGGCAAAAGAATGACGTGACGGACAGACTTGTCAGACAGCCGGTGGAGGTTTTGATAGTAACTGCGACCTGCCGGTCGCAATTATCAAATCCTCCGGTTTATAAAGTAAATGGACATATTTTAAAGGTCATGAGTAATAATCTCACTTGCGTGTAAAAATGTTGAACCACGTTCTTGATTTAAGGGGAACCATCTAACATGTGTGTTTCTATCGGTCACATCGTATCAAAGAACAGTCTAACATGTGTGTTTCTATCGGTCACATCGTATCAAAGAACAGTCTAACATGTGTGTTTCTATCGGTCACATCGTATCAAAGAACAGTCTAACATGTGTGTTTCTATCGGTCACATCGTATCAAAGAACAGTCTAACATGTGTGTTTCTATCGGTCACATCGTATCAAAGAACAGTCTAACATGTGTGTTTCTATCGGTCACATCGTATCAAAGAACAGATTCTACAGATTTGTATCCTAAAAACTCCTCAAGTTCCTTTTGCAAAGGAAACACTGAACTGCAAGCTACATGGTTCAAGGCAGGGACGTGCTGGGCCCCTGATTCAGCCCGGGAAAAAGAGTTGGAGAGGCCCTCATTGCGCGCTATAGAGAGAGATCTCTCTCTATAGCGCTGCTGCTGCTACTCAAAGATTTGCCATTTCAGATCATGACAAGTGACAAGCCAGTGGGCCATTTACATGAGTTATATTTCGTCGTTGTCAGGTGGAAAACTTGTATGTCCCAAACCTTTGTTTTGTATTTATAATTTAAAAAAAAATGTAAACTAGTGAAAACAGCAGATCTACAAGCACACAACGCCTCGCGGTGCGAGGCGTTGTGTGCTTGTAGATCGGCTGTTTTCACTACTTTTGTGCGACGGCCTTGTATGATGAAGCAGGGCTTTGCGAAAAAATCTACACATTTGAAACTTGGAGATACGAGGTTTCTGCCCGACAGTGTCGATTTACTTTGTTGGCCGCCCAGCCCCCAAAATGGAACGAGATTTTATTTTTATTTTTTTTCCTAATGGCCGGCCTGGACTTGCCGGGAATGAAACGGCCGTTCGGGAGTTGTCCCGCTTTTCCCAATGGCCAGCACGTCCCTGATTCAAGGTTCAATGTTCTTGTGTTTGTGCCCGAGGAGGTAAAACGTGTTTTGCAGGCAGGAGATTCAGAAATCCAGTTAAAAACAAATACTGTAGGTGGTGTAAATAGGTGGTGTAAATAAAGGTGGTGTAAACGGAGGCATGTGGCACCAAAGGTCAGGAGCAGGGACGTGCAGAGAATGTTAGAGAGGCAGGGGCTGACATTTTATAAATGGGCGTTTGATGAAAATATTGAAAATAGCAGGTATCAAGTACCGAAAATAGCAGACCTCCAAGCTCACAACGCGTCTCGCTGCGACGCGTTGTGAGCTTGAAGGTCTGCTATTTTCCATACCTGATAACCCCACTAAACTAAGCATAATCAAGTGAATAATGGATATGTGGCGTGCAACGACATGCAATTCTTTCAACATAAGTTGCTGCATTCAAGTTCAGGAGAGTTTGGACAAGGCAATTGACTCGAATGCTACCTTCAGGTATGGCATGGAAAGAGGGGCATTTGAGTTTATTTCACCATAGTAAAAACTGCATTCATGGTCTGGAAAAGGCACTTTTTACAGACAGATAAAAGGGAAGGGGCTCAAGCCCCCTTTGATGTCTATGTGTGCACGTGCCTGGCCAGAAGCCTGTATAGCAAGAGGCATCTTGACCTGGGTGCGTTCGGAAATGTGCACTCAACGCACTGGTGTGCCATGTTGTCGTTTGTTTATTCGGTGCACTTGGTGCGTTGTCGTTCGGAAATCCAGTGCGCGGCGCACCGGTGTGCTGAGTCAGAGTGCACGCACTGAACGACCCTACTCAGAAGATGGGGTTTGGTTTGGTGCGCCAGTGCGGTGTTTTGATTGGTTGCAGTGTTTCGAGCGCTTCTCAGCTGTGAACAATGGAGGAATTGATAACAAAATGCACCATCTGCGGCTCAAATAGGTCCTTTTTGGGTTTTATTGTTACACAAGCATCAACGTGTGAACTAGCAGCAGGAAGGCCAGTGTTATGAATTAAATTACCTTTCAATATCAACGTTACGTTAGCAACTGCTGCTTTTCAGAACGTTTTCCTTCTGATAAAGCTCAGCGCTGCCCCTTAACAGGTCGTTGGTAAATAAGTCACACTGAACGCACTCTACAACGTCACCGCCCACTGCATTCACTACACTGAGCACACACCCGGTGCGCATTTCCAAGCGCACCAGCATGTGGTGGAAATATAGTGGCCCTCGTCATCACCTGGTAACATTTACATCAAATATCTAAATATTCAATCAAGCTAATTAAAAACTGTTCAGGGTGTTCATAAAAGCCTGATTACATGATACAATTACCAAAAGTTTTTTTGAAAGTGAAATATCCCTTTAAGTGAAGGTGAGGGCCGCATGTGGCCCCCGGGCCGCCAGTTGCCCATGTATGCTCAGTCTAGAGGACCTGAAGTAACAGGAACCAGCGAAGGGCCAGTATTTATAAAGCACCTAAATTAGTGTGTGACTCACATTCATGCATGAGCAACCGTAACACATCTCAATGTGCTTCCCAGAAGACAAACACCTTCAACCCGGGAGAATGGCCTCCGTCACGGCCGACCAAGTAAGGGAATTGTCTCCACGCCCAAGAGATTTACCCCGTCTCTCGTACTCTCTGGCTATGGTTTTATTATCCCCAGCAGGGCTCGGGGAAACGCATCAGGAAGGATAAGCAAAAAGATCACTTTACTTTAATTACGGTGGTTCTCAACCTGTGGGTCGGGACCCAATGTGCAACGTTGTTCTCTCACTCAACAGTAAACTAATCAACATAAAGTTTAAGTGTATAGAGGGTATCTGCACATTTATAAAGTGACAATTTACTTTTTAAATACCTCTAAAATGACAAATTAAACATTGTCCAAATTGTCAAATATTAGAGGTAGAACTAGAAATTGTGAAAATAGCCCATCTACATGCTCACAAGGTGAAGACTGCTATACCAATACCAGGAAATATCTGGATAATCTCAGTGGCAAGGACAAAAAGTCAGAGTAAAATCCTGTGTATTGAGGGTTTACAATTGTAACCAATTGGACCCGTAAACCTGATTTATACTTTATTGTACAACAGTGTCACGTAGTGGAAATAGCCAATATACCAGCTCACAACGCCTCATATCCATTTCACCAGGCCAGGCAGGCCGCTGCAATTTTTTTTGAACTTTTCACCTATAATGAAATAGGAATGCCAGGGTTAAAGGACAACTTTAGTTTTTTACAAGGGTTCATATTTTAGATTGTAATTAAAGAATATAAAAGATGAGTGTTAAAATGATTTCATTTACTTCTTTCTATTGTTTCTATAGAGATTCTTATTTCAGTGGTTGGGGCATGTGTACAAGTGGCTAAATATGTAATTTTACACAGAATAAGCCCATTCCCAAGATACAACGCAACCTTTCATGGTTGGATGTGACTTATGAGGGCTAGAAGGGTTACTGTAAATAGCAATAAAGAAACTGCTGGCTTATTGTGTCTAAAAAGACATATTTAGCCACTTGTATGCATGCCCCCATGCGTACGCATGCCCCACATTTTAGCACGGTAAACGCGATAAAACAATAGAACGAAGCAAATGAAAACATTTTAACACTCACTTTTTCTTTTTTCTAATTACAATCTACAATATGAACCCTTGTTGTAAAAAAACAAAGTTGTCCTTTAATCATCCCTAGTCAGTTATATTAAAGGGATATTTCACTTTCAAAATAACTTTTGGTCATTTTAGCGTCTAATCAGGCTTTTATGAACACCCTGAACAGTTTTTAATTTGCTTGATTCAATATTTAGGTATTCTTTTTCTGGTGACTCATAATACCTTCCTAATACATGAGCAGGTCGTGTTTTTTTTCTTTCTTCATTTATTTTTAATAATTACTTTTTGTATTTAATTGTTTCCATTTTCCCAAACAAATATTCAAAATAAATGAAAAAAATGTATCGGAAAAAACACGGCGTGCTCACGTATTAGGAGGGTAGTATGAGTCACCAGCAAAAATAATGGGTGTTTTTAATGAATCTATCATGGTTAAAATGGAGTTTGAAGTTACAATGCCATGGGTGTGTATGGGGAGAGGCCCTGGGCCTGGAGGGCCTGATAACATTTACATCAAATATAATATCTAAATATTGAATCAAGCAACTTAAAAACTGTTCAGGGTGTTCATAAAATCATGATTAGACGATAAAATCACCAAAAGTATTTTTTTCTTTTAAAGTGAAGTATCGCTTTAAGTATCTTGTTCCTATAAAGCTTACTCAAATCTAATGCAAAACATTGGACACACTATATTCTAGCCAAGACTGCAAAGATATTATTAATATAATATGATGTCTTTACTGTGAAACGGCAAGCTACTTGATAGGATAGAGGTGTAGAAGCTGCTTGATAGGATAGAGGTGTAGAAGGCTGCAATTTAAATTATTTCCCAGGAGTTTATTCGTGCCGGGCAGGGACGTGCTGGGCCCCTGATTCAGCCCGGGAAAAAGAGTTGGAGAGGCCCTCATTGCGCGCTATAGAGAGAGATCTCTCTCTATAGCGCTGCTGCTACTTTGCCATTTCAGATCATGACAAGTGGGCCAATTACATGAGTTATATTTCGTCGTTGTCGGGTGGAAACCTTGTATGTCCAAAACCGTTAGTTTTGTATTCACAGACATGCAAACAGCCCCAAGGTGAAAAAGGTGACACATTTTTAAGGGGATAAACTGTGCGCCGCGTGCAGCGCGGCGCGAAATTTTTGACCATTGTTTTACTGAATTTGCACGTTTCTAACTCGGTTAAACAGTGACTTATACATATCATACATATGCAGCAAAATTGGACTTGTTGCCTACCACCAATTGTTCTAGATATAATAAAGAAAATTAAATCTACAATAATATAGCCTACAGATATACCGGTAGTTATAGGAATATCCTAATATTTAGGGACTTGTCTTTAATAAACAGGCATAGACAGTGACAATGTGCACTGTGAGCTTGTAGATCGGCTATTTTAACTACTTCTTAAATAGGCCTGTTTGTTTTCTAAGATCATTTCTTAGATCATTTTGTATTTTATTTATTCATGAAATTAGAAAAGTAATTTACTTATTTTTTTTTAATCATGAAATGTTTAGCTTTTTTGGGGAGGGAATGTTTTTTGAAAATGTTTTGAAATAATTAAAAACGAAATGTATGAAACCAAAAATGAAGGAACCCATAAAAATGTGTTTCCACGACCCACACATGGGTCCCGACCCAGTGTTTGGGAAACAGTTGTAAATCACAGATGATTCATTTAGTGGATTCTCCTGGCTGACTGCAATCTAGCTAGCCATCATGGTCAAAGAAAAGGTAGATCCTTTCCACTTGTAACTCGAGCTCAGTTAGTCCGTTCTTAAGTTGAGAGACCAGACTTTTTGTAACTTGTCTCAGCATCCTCCTCCTGTAGGAAGAAGTCACGGCAACTCTAGCGTTAGCATGTGGCTAAGCTAGCGAATCATCGTAAAATCAACAAGGCTATAACCGATAATATCACATCACGCATCGATGCAGAATAGCGCACGACCGCGATGCAAGCGAATCAAACAGCCAACAGTCCACAGTCACACCACAACTACGGCAACTTTGGGAGCTTTGAGACTATGAGCGCTCAGCTCTGTCTGTGGCTCGCAGTGCACTGAGTGTTGACTTTGAGCGCTGCCAGCTGACGACGACGTCACACTCAGGGAGCGCTTGATTTGTTAAAAAAATAAAACGACCCACTTCCCCATCCACCTTCAACACCATTGTACTGACAAAACGGACGGCGCCGAGAATAAGAAATAAACGCTCCTCTTCTCACTGCTGCTCTGACGATATGACACCCCCCCACCCCCCTAAACATTTTTTTTCATGAATCTGCACGATTCATACAAATGACCAATTTGGATTCAAAACGGCGATTTTCGCCGAAAAGCTACACGTTTGCATGCCTGTATTCATCATTTTAAAAATGATTTAAACTAGTGAAAACTGCCGATCTACAAGCACACAACGCCTCGCACCGCGAGGCGTTGTGTGCTTGTAGATCTGCTGTTTTCCACTACTTTTGTGCGACGGCCTTGTATGATGAAGCAGGGCTTTGCTTTGCGAAAAAAAAATCTACAAATTTGAAACTTGGAGATACAAGGTTTCAGCCCGACAGTGACAATTTATTTTGTTGGCCGCCCAGCTCCCAAAATGGAACGAAGGCCGACATTTTATTTAATTTCTTTCCTAATGGCCGGCCTGGACCGGCCGGGAATGAACCGGCCGTTCGGGAATTGTCCCGCATTTCCCAATAGCCAGCACGTCCCTGAGTTTATTCATGCCGGGGAATTCCTGCACGATACGAGGCCAGGCCAACATTAAGTCAAGGCCATTTGAATAATAAATCACATCCTAGGCATTTCTACTGGCTTCCCTCTTTAGGAACATCCAGGCTTTCCCCCAGAAGGGGCTTCTTATGAAGGATCATTTACATGATGTCATATTCCATGCCCACAGTTGACATATTCCACAATTTGCTCATTAATGTAAATTGAGGTTGAGCTACTGTACGTGACAGCGCTGCGACTGAGTGTGTTAAGCAAGAAAGCAGCACAACTCAAAAGTCAAGAGCGCTTGACTGTTTCATACAGTTTACTATTAAAGGACAACTTTGTTTTTTTACAACAAGTGTTCATATTTTAGATTGTAATTAGAGAAAAGAAAAGGTGAGTGTTAAAATGTTTCCATTTGCTTCGTTCTATTGTTTTATCACGTTTACCGTGCTAAAATGCGGGGCATGCGTACGCATGGGGGCATGCGTACAAGTGGCTAAATATGTTGTTTTAGACACAATAAGCTAGCAGTTTCTTTATTGCTTTTTACAGTAACACTTCTAGCCCCAATAAGTCACGTCCAATCATGAAAGGTTGCGTTGTATCTTGGGAATGGGCTTATTCTGTGTAAAATTACATATTTAGCCACTTGTATGCATGCCCCCAGCCACGGAAATAAGAATCTCTAAAACAATAGAAAGAAGTAAATGAAATCATTTTAACACTCATCTTTTATATTCTTTAATTACAATCTAAAATATGAACCCTTGTTGTTTTAACACTCATCTTTTATATTCTTTAATTACAATCTAAAATATGAACCCTTGTTGTAAAAAACTAAAGTTGTCCTTTAAGGCAGCACCTTGCCATGCATTGTGTGTGTGGTGTTACAGGCAAGCATTACAGGCAGTGTGACAGGCAAGAGTAACAGCAGGCAGTGTGACAGTGTGACACAACTGCTGCAGGTTTTCACAGTAACACACGGGTAGCAACGGTAGCAAACGTCCCGTCGTTGTGCAGACCTGGAACTTGAACTTGAACTTGAACTTGAACTTTATTTACAGTGCAATACAAGTAGGACTGTCGCGATTATGACGTTTTACATGACGATTAATTGTCTCTCAAATAATTGCGATTAACGATTTAATTGTGTTTTTTGTCGTTGACAATTACATTTCTGTTTGGCTTTTAGGCTTTGAAGCTGCACATGGCAGATATGACACATAACCTAAATATACAAAGAAATTACTGACATATTTGACAACTTTATACTTAAAAAAATAACATTGATAGTGGAAATAGCAGATCTACAAGCTCACAACGCGTCGCGATGCGACGCGTTGTGAGCTTGTAGATCTGCTATTTCCACTATGTTTTTTGCTTTAAAAAAAATATGAACGTTTTTCAACATGGAAACGATTATGACGATTATGAAAAATAATCGCGATTATGTCAAATAATTGCGATTAGACAATTACGTAATAATTGTGACAGCCCTAAATACAAGCAGAAAATGCTATCTTCTCATCAGCTTGGTTGCTGCACTGACAACAAGTTGCTCCGGTAGCCAGCGACGGACAGATTATTGCATTAAGGTGAAATAGACACTCTCTCTCTCCTTCTCTCCCTTTCCTCCTCCCTCCATCCATCTCTCATCCCCCCCCCCCCCCCTCCCTCCCTCTTGCTGATGAAACTCTCCCTTCCCCTCCGCCCCTCCTTCTCTCTCTCTATCCATATTTGGTAATAATCAATTACCAAGAGAGAGAGAGAGAGAGAGAGAGAGAGAGAGAGAAAGAGAGAGGGGCGTCCGGTGGCCTACTGGTCAAGGCGCATACCACATAGGCACCGCCACATAGGCATGGTTGCCGCGGCGTCGCCGGTTCGATTCCCGATCTGGATGACCTTTGCCGCATGTCACTCCCCATCTCTCTCTCTCCCCATTTCCTGTCAGTCTACTGTATACTATCAATAAAGGCATAAAAGCCTAAATTAGAGAGAGAGAGAGAGAGAGAGAGAGAGAGAGAGAGAGAGAGAGAGAGAGAGAGAGAGAGAGAGAGAGAGAGAGAGAGAGAGAGAGAGAGAGAGAGAGAGAGAGAAAAAAAATATGCATATTGATGAGGATCGTTTTTACTTCAGCGTTCATTATTTAATACCATTATTTTATGCTTTAAAGGCATACCATGTAACTTTCCCAAGTAGTGGTAGTGGTCACTAGCGGTATTGCAGGTACCGGTATTTCCAGTGTAGTTCCTACACTAACCATTATGGAGGGGATCTATACGCAGTTACTAGTTAGCTGCATAGTATATAGGCTGGCCCCAAGCTAACTCAGCACCGTTACCGAGTTATGTGCCGTTATGGACAGAATAGTAAATATTCGTCCCCCCGACTTTCGGCGTGGGGATAGCTACACGCTAAGCTACCATTCATAAACATTGAAAGTTTTGGGGAATGGTGCATCGCCGCGGTATTGACTCAGAGAACACAATATGATTGCAAATGTAAGAGTAGCCCAGACTTGAACACACACACAAAGGGCTGCTGAATAAACAGGACGGTCGTCAGAGGGCTACTGCTAAAACATCCTTTGACCAGCGTTGCTATCCATCTTATACATTGACTAAATTCTATACCAACGTATGGTATGCACTTGCACTAAAAGTACAACAATGACAAAGAGCAAGTATGTTTATTTTTTACAAACTTACCAGTTCAAAAGAAAAAGAGCCAGTTTCCAATCAGTGGGGAAGTTTTTTTCTTTCCTCAACTTTTGCCACCTCTCGTGCATATGAAGAAGGTAAATCCGCGATTTCTGCTTTTTCTGGTGATATTCCTTTTGTTGTTGAGATGATTCTGTTGTTCTTTTCTTTTTTGCGGGTGGGGGTTTAGTTCCAGAACTTCCCGGGAGTTGAGGTTGTTGCTTTTCCATGGTGGTTCAGCTCTGGACTGAATAGCTACTAAAACAGCGGCCAAAAGCTGTTGTTGTTCGAGGCTAAATCAACTTCCGGGAAAGACTCGCTGTGATTGGCCGGTAGTGTGTGATCCGGTAGACAGCGGATACAGAAAATGGGAAGTGACGTAATTATGCTGCGAAAATTGTCCCCCCTCACGGCTCATAGAAAATATATAAAGAAAAGGCTTTCAGAGCTGAAATTCACGGAGTGGGGGGTTCTAAAACTTTAGCGATTTAACAGTTAGGACCATTTTAAGATTTGTTTTATAAAATAAGTTACATAGTATAACTTTAACTATTGAAAACTAGCAGATCTACAAGCTCACAGCGCGGCACCGAGTGCATGCTTGCTACCTTGCCTTATTAAGACGGTTATGGCAAACATCCCACTGACTTTGTAAGCCAATCCTGATCCTCCCCAGGCTAACATCCAATCCTGATCCTCCCCAGGCTAACGTCCAATCCTGATCCTCCCCAGGCTAACATCCAATCCTGATCCTCCCCAGGCTAACATCCAATCCTGATCCTCCCCAGGCTAACGTCCAATCCTGATCCTCCCCAGGCTAACATCCAATCCTGATCCTCCCCAGGCTAACATCCAATCCTGATCCTCCCCAGGCTAACATCCAATCCTGATCCTCCCCAGGCTACAAACGCTCTTATTGATTACTGCTCCAAATACGGTGCAGTGACACCGATACCCTCCTCAAAGTCACATGTTCATCTAATAGTAACTCTACTTGTAATTGTTTCAGTTTCATCTCCATATAAAAAATCAAACCTTGGTTCGAAGTGAAGCTGTGAATTTTTATTCTATGCGTTCTAGAGCTATGCAATCTGTGTTCTAGATCTATACATCCTGTGTTCTAGATCTATACTTTCTATGTGTTTTAGTTCTATATTTTTATGAATTCTTAATGAATGAATGATTTTGTCTGGAGGGCCAACTTGTCATGTGAAGCTTGACCAATCCTCAATTCTGCATGCACGGGACATGTACGGGACATGTACGGAACAGACAAAGCCACTCCTTGGAAGCGGCTTTCACCGCTTCAAAAACAAAATAAGCTTTTTCTGTTTTCCCTCATTCTTAAAGCGTACAATTATATGCATCAACAATCGCCACTTACGAGTTGTGTGAGGTTGTTCGGTCAGTCAGTTCGTGCCCGTCTGCCCGGGTTATATGCTCAGAACGGACAGAGAGACAGGCTGAGGGTCTGATTGGCCTATCGGGATGCCCTTTTCCCTGCCAATCAGTCAAGCTGAGGGCCTAGAAAAAGTTCCCAGAAACTGCAGGTCGTCCCCAACTGCCTCTCGGCACGTCGAGCTCAGAGTTCTTCCCCGGACAGACCGACATGCAGGTAGGGGTGGGCGATATGGTGGTAATTATCGTTGAGACGATACAATGTCTCCACGATATGCCTTTTCAGAGATATCGTATGTATCGTGATACAATGAGGGAGCCTTGTAAAAAATCTTGTTTAATCGTTAATACAGAGATTCATTGCAGAATTCAATTTAAACCTGCATTTTGGTCTAATTCAGCAGTTCTCAAACTTTAAAATGTCTCCACTTAACTCTGACAGTATACAAATGAAACCAAATGGACCCGTAATTTGGTTTCATTTGTATACTGTCAGAGTTACATACTTGTAAAGTTCAATTTAGACCTCCCAAAAGGAACCCAGAGAGTCTAGTTTTTGTCAAGTAACTTGCAAAATAACCATAAAAAAAGAATGGTGATAAAATCGCGTATCGTGATAGAGCTTGGGAAAATATTGTGATGTTGTATTTTTCCATATCGCCCACCCCTACATGCAGGGACTGGTAGATGATGAGTGTGGTTGCTGTAGGCGACACATTATAGTTCTATCCCAGCACACTTATTTTCCTGGATACACAATCCAGACTATAAGTCGTCCTGCATTGAGTTCTAAGGGGGAGTGGAGCTAGCTGGAGGATCGGTCCAGCTTCACATGGCGTTGTGGCTCTAGAGCAGTGTTTCTCAAATGGGGGTACGTGTACCCCAAGGGGTATGCGGAGGTACTGCCGGGGGTACTAAGAAAATGCCCTAAAAAAAGAAAACTAGTATAAATCATGCTTGTTCATAGTTAAATAATTAACTGTAATTGAATTAGGAGGAGAAAAAAAACATTTACTGTTATGTTTAATGAAGACACAAAAGGAGGCACCGTTTGAAACTCTTTCACCCCATTTCTTATTTGTTATTTTATATTCTTGAAATGGGGGGGTTATCATAGCATGTTGTTGCCCGGTAAAGGGGGTACTTGGATTCAGAAATCATGGAAAGGAGGTACTCAAGCGAAAAAAGATTGAGAAACACTGATCTAGATCAGGGGTTCCCAAACTTTTTTGTCTCAGGGCACCCCATGAATATTTTTTTTATCCGAGGCACCCCTACATTATAATTTTCACTCACAGCACCTTATATTTATAGCATATCGTCGTTGTCGGGTAGAAACCTTGTATGTCCAAAACCCTTCGTTTTGTATTTATCATCTATAAAATGTACTAAACTAGTGAAAACAGCAGATCTACAGAGGCGTTGTGTGCTTGTAGATCGGCTGTTTTCACTAGTTTTGTGCTTCAGTCTTGTATGATGAAGCAGGGCTTTGCTTTACCAAAAGACGTACACATTTGAAACTTGGAGATACAAGGTTTCTGCCCGACAGTGACGATATTTTAGTGATTATGTTGTGAGGAAAACGTTGAGATAATAGCCATTTTTGTTAGAACTGACTAATAATAACTTTGTACTTCAAGTTTAAAATAATACTACATATTTTTGTGTCCAAGTGTCCAAATAAATTCCAAATATTATCAAATGATCTCGCGGCACCCCTGGACTGCCGTCACGGCACCCCAGGGTGCCCCTTCACCCACTTTGAAAACCCCTGATCTAGGCAATAAATAGGCAACAACAATTTGCGATTTCCAATTGCATCTTTTCTAGTATAATACTAATCCTTAACTGTCTTGTTGTGTGGTTCCCTATTTATAGTCTGAATAGCTAAAATGTCATGTGAAGCTTGACCAATCCTTAAGCTTGCATACTGGCATATCGGACAGACATCAGACAGAATTTTGGTCAATTAATAGTTATTACAGTTGACAACTGAGTTGTGCTCGAAATTATTCAAACCCCTCTGACAAATTTGATCATTTGTTTAGCCACTGTTCCTTTGACTTAGAACTTGTGCCCCTTACATTTCCTATTGGCTGGACAAGGCTACAGTACCTTATACTCAAAGAGTCACATTAAATGTAATACCTACAATTCCAAGTGCTTGTCAGGGTGGGGGTCCCCAGTTCAAGTGGGAGTCTCCAGTTCAAATATGTTTATTTTGGGGGTCACAGCCTAAAAAGGTTTGAGAAGCCCTGGTATAGAACATTAACAAATTCATCGACCAGGGGCATTGACAACTCATTCTTATGACTTCCTATCTAGACAAGTTTTATAAACTATATATTTTTTAAAGAGAAAACAAAAAAAAAAAAAAAGTGAATATTCGACTTCGGTGAACAACGTCGAATAGTGACTTTGATATTCGAATATTTGGTGAATGCCCTAGTGTTTAGTTTAGTTGTAGTTTTAGATTAGTTTTGTTAGTCTGAACTGTAAGTTGTAAATGACATTCAGTTTGTGCCAGAGGATGGAGACAGCTTCCCTGAGCCTTTTTCCAAGAGCCAACCTCTGGGGAGGTTTCCATTACCGACTAGTCGATACCAGGCTGGTTAGACCTGCATTAGCACTCATCATCATTATCACTAGGAGACCTCTGAAAGGTATTAAGTAGGCTGTGACAGAACGTGTAAATTATTTCTGGGCTTTTGGAACACCATCAGACTGTCCTCACGGAAACATCTGGATGGAAGGGTGTACTTATAATTCATCACAATGGCTATGAATCGATACGAGACATGAGATATACCAGTAGTTTCTTTGATAAGGAACATGATCTGAGATATACCAGTAGTTTCTTTGATAAGGAACATGATCTGAATGAGATATACCAGTAGTTTCTTTGATAAGGAACATGATCTTTGATAAGGAACATGATCTGAATGCTATCGTAGTTTCTTTGATAAGGAAGATGATCTGAATGTTATACCATATATATATATATATATATATATATATATATATATATATAGATATACCAGTAGTTTCTTTGATAAGGAACATGATCTGAATGTTATACCATATATATATATATATATATATATATATATATATAGATATACCAGTAGTTTCTTTGATAAGGAACATGATCTGAATGAGATATACCAGTAGTTTCTTTGATAAGGAACATGATCTGAATGAGATATACCAGTAGTTTCTTTGATAAGGAACATGATCTGAATGACATGAGATATACCAGTAGTTTCTTTGATAAGGAACATGATCTGAATGAAGATATACCAGTAGTTTCTTTGATAAGGAACATGATCTGAATGAGATATACCAGTAGTTTCTTTGATAAGGAACATGATCTGAATGAGATATACCAGTAGTTTCTTTGATAAGGAACATGATCTGAATGAGATATACCAGTAGTTTCTTTGATAAGGAACATGATCTGAATGAGATATACCAGTAGTTTCTTTGATAAGGAACATGATCTGAATGAGATATACCAGTAGTTTCTTTGATAAGGAACATGATCTTTGATAAGGAACATGATCTTTGATAAGGAACATGATCTTTGATAAGGAACATGATCTTTGATAAGGAACATGATCTGAATGAGATATACCAGTAGTTTCTTTGATAAGGAACATGATCTGATATACCAGTAGTTTCTTTGATAAGGAACATGATCTGAATGAGATATACCAGTAGTTTCTTTGATAAGGAACATGATCTGAATGAGATATACCAGTAGTTTCTTTGATAAGGAACATGATCTGAATGAGATATACCAGTAGTTTCTTTGATAAGGAACATGATCTGAATGAGATATACCAGTAGTTTCTTTGATAAGGAACATGATCTGAATGACATGAGATATACCAGTAGTTTCTTTGATAAGGAACATGATCTGAATGAGATATACCAGTAGTTTCTTTGATAAGGAACATGATCTGAATGAGATATACCAGTAGTTTCTTTGATAAGGAACATGATCTGAATGAGATATACCAGTAGTTTCTTTGATAAGGAACATGATCTGAATGAGATATACCAGTAGTTTCTTTGATAAGGAACATGATCTGAATGAGATATACCAGTAGTTTCTTTGATAAGGAACATGATCTGAATGAGATATACCAGTAGTTTCTTTGATAAGGAACATGATCTGAATGAGATATACCAGTAGTTTCTTTGATAAGGAACATGATCTGAATGAGATATACCAGTAGTTTCTTTGATAAGGAACATGATCTGAATGAGATATACCAGTAGTTTCTTTGATAAGGAACATGATCTGAATGAGATATACCAGTAGTTTCTTTGATAAGGAACATGATCTGAATGAGATATACCAGTAGTTTCTTTGATAAGGAACATGATCTGAATGAGATATACCAGTAGTTTCTTTGATAAGGAACATGATCTGAATGAGATATACCAGTAGTTTCTTTGATAAGGAACATGATCTGAATGAGATATACCAGTAGTTTCTTTGATAAGGAATATGATCTGAATGAGATATACCAGTAGTTTCTTTGATAAGGAACATGATCTGAATGAGATATACCAGTAGTTTCTTTGATAAGGAATATGATCTGAATGAGATATACCAGTAGTTTCTTTGATAAGGAACATGATCTGAATGAGATATACCAGTAGTTTCTTTGATAAGGAACATGATCTGAATGAGATATACCAGTAGTTTCTTTGATAAGGAACATGATCTGAATGAGATATACCAGTAGTTTCTTTGATAAGGAACATGATCTGAATGAGATATACCAGTAGTTTCTTTGATAAGGAACATGATCTGAATGAGATATACCAGTAGTTTCTTTGATAAGGAACATGATCTGAATGAGATATACCAGTAGTTTCTTTGATAAGGAACATGATCTGAATGAGATATACCAGTAGTTTCTTTGATAAGGAACATGATCTGAATGAGATATACCAGTAGTTTCTTTGATAAGGAACAGGATCTGAATGAGATATACCAGTAGTTTCTTTGATAAGGAACAGGATCTGAATGAGATATACCAGTAGTTTCTTTGATAAGGAACAGGATCTGAATGAGATATACCAGTAGTTTCTTTGATAAGGAACATGATCTGAATGAGATATACCAGTAGTTTCTTTGATAAGGAACATGATCTGAATGAGATATACCAGTAGTTTCTTTGATAAGGAACATGATCTGAATGAGATATACCAGTAGTTTCTTTGATAAGGAACATGATCTGAATGAGATATACCAGTAGTTTCTTTGATAAGGAACATGATCTGAATGAGATATACCAGTAGTTTCTTTGATAAGGAACATGATCTGAATGAGATATACCAGTAGTTTCTTTGATAAGGAACATGATCTGAATGAGATATACCAGTAGTTTCTTTGATAAGGAACATGATCTGAATGAGATATACCAGTAGTTTCTTTGATAAGGAACATGATCTGAATGAGATATACCAGTAGTTTCTTTGATAAGGAACAGGATCTGAATGAGATATACCAGTAGTTTCTTTGATAAGGAACAGGATCTGAATGAGATATACCAGTAGTTTCTTTGATAAGGAACAGGATCTGAATGAGATATACCAGTAGTTTCTTTGATAAGGAACATGATCTGAATGAGATATACCAGTAGTTTCTTTGATAAGGAACATGATCTGAATGAGATATACCAGTAGTTTCTTTGATAAGGAACATGATCTGAATGAGATATACCAGTAGTTTCTTTGATAAGGAACATGATCTGAATGCTATTATCTTTGATAAGGAACATGATCTTTGATAAGGAACATGATCTTTGATAAGGAACATGATCTTTGATAAGGAACATGATCTTTGATAAGGAACATGATCTTTGATAAGGAACATGATCTTTGATAAGGAACATGATCTTTGATAAGGAACATGATCTTTGATAAGGAACATGATCTTTGATAAGGAACATGATCTTTGATAAGGAACATGATCTTTGATAAGGAACATGATCTTTGATAAGGAACATGATCTTTGATAAGGAACATGATCTTTGATAAGGAACATGATCTTTGATAAGGAACATGATCTTTGATAAGGAACATGATCTTTGATAAGGAACATGATCTTTGATAAGGAACATGATCTTTGATAAGGAACATGATCTTTGATAAGGAACATGATCTTTGATAAGGAACATGATCTTTGATAAGGAACATGATCTTTGATAAGGAACATGATCTTTGATAAGGAACATGATCTTTGATAAGGAACATGATCTTTGATAAGGAACATGATCTTTGATAAGGAACATGATCTTTGATAAGGAACATGATCTTTGATAAGGAACATGATCTTTGATAAGGAACATGATCTTTGATAAGGAACATGATCTTTGATAAGGAACATGATCTTTGATAAGGAACATGATCTTTGATAAGGAACATGATCTTTGATAAGGAACATGATCTTTGATAAGGAACATGATCTTTGATAAGGAACATGATCTTTGATAAGGAACATGATCTTTGATAAGGAACATGATCTTTGATAAGGAACATGATCTTTGATAAGGAACATGATCTTTGATAAGGAACATGATCTTTGATAAGGAACATGATCTTTGATAAGGAACATGATCTTTGATAAGGAACATGATCTTTGATAAGGAACATGATCTTTGATAAGGAACATGATCTTTGATAAGGAACATGATCTTTGATAAGGAACATGATCTTTGATAAGGAACATGATCTTTGATAAGGAACATGATCTTTGATAAGGAACATGATCTTTGATAAGGAACATGATCTTTGATAAGGAACATGATCTTTGATAAGGAACATGATCTTTGATAAGGAACATGATCTTTGATAAGGAACATGATCTTTGATAAGGAACATGATCTTTGATAAGGAACATGATCTTTGATAAGGAACATGATCTTTGATAAGGAACATGATCTTTGATAAGGAACATGATCTTTGATAAGGAACATGATCTTTGATAAGGAACATGATCTTTGATAAGGAACATGATCTTTGATAAGGAACATGATCTTTGATAAGGAACATGATCTTTGATAAGGAACATGATCTTTGATAAGGAACATGATCTTTGATAAGGAACATGATCTTTGATAAGGAACATGATCTTTGATAAGGAACATGATCTTTGATAAGGAACATGATCTTTGATAAGGAACATGATCTTTGATAAGGAACATGATCTTTGATAAGGAACATGATCTTTGATAAGGAACATGATCTTTGATAAGGAACATGATCTTTGATAAGGAACATGATCTTTGATAAGGAACATGATCTTTGATAAGGAACATGATCTTTGATAAGGAACATGATCTTTGATAAGGAACATGATCTTTGATAAGGAACATGATCTTTGATAAGGAACATGATCTTTGATAAGGAACATGATCTTTGATAAGGAACATGATCTTTGATAAGGAACATGATCTTTGATAAGGAACATGATCTTTGATAAGGAACATGATCTTTGATAAGGAACATGATCTTTGATAAGGAACATGATCTTTGATAAGGAACATGATCTTTGATAAGGAACATGATCTTTGATAAGGAACATGATCTTTGATAAGGAACATGATCTTTGATAAGGAACATGATCTTTGATAAGGAACATGATCTTTGATAAGGAACATGATCTTTGATAAGGAACATGATCTTTGATAAGGAACATGATCTTTGATAAGGAACATGATCTTTGATAAGGAACATGATCTTTGATAAGGAACATGATCTTTGATAAGGAACATGATCTTTGATAAGGAACATGATCTTTGATAAGGAACATGATCTTTGATAAGGAACATGATCTTTGATAAGGAACATGATCTTTGATAAGGAACATGATCTTTGATAAGGAACATGATCTTTGATAAGGAACATGATCTTTGATAAGGAACATGATCTTTGATAAGGAACATGATCTTTGATAAGGAACATGATCTTTGATAAGGAACATGATCTTTGATAAGGAACATGATCTTTGATAAGGAACATGATCTTTGATAAGGAACATGATCTTTGATAAGGAACATGATCTTTGATAAGGAACATGATCTTTGATAAGGAACATGATCTTTGATAAGGAACATGATCTGATCTTTGATAAGGAACATGATCTTTGATAAGGAACATGATCTTTGATAAGGAACATGATCTTTGATAAGGAACATGATCTGATCTTTGATAAGGAACATGATCTTTGATAAGGAACATGATCTTTGATAAGGAACATGATCTTTGATAAGGAACATGATCTTTGATAAGGAACATGATCTTTGATAAGGAACATGATCTTTGATAAGGAACATGATCTTTGATAAGGAACATGATCTTTGATAAGGAACATGATCTTTGATAAGGAACATGATCTTTGATAAGGAACATGATCTTTGATAAGGAACATGATCTTTGATAAGGAACATGATCTTTGATAAGGAACATGATCTTTGATAAGGAACATGATCTTTGATAAGGAACATGATCTTTGATAAGGAACATGATCTTTGATAAGGAACATGATCTTTGATAAGGAACATGATCTTTGATAAGGAACATGATCTTTGATAAGGAACATGATCTTTGATAAGGAACATGATCTTTGATAAGGAACATGATCTTTGATAAGGAACATGATCTTTGATAAGGAACATGATCTTTGATAAGGAACATGATCTTTGATAAGGAACATGATCTTTGATAAGGAACATGATCTTTGATAAGGAACATGATCTTTGATAAGGAACATGATCTTTGATAAGGAACATGATCTTTGATAAGGAACATGATCTTTGATAAGGAACATGATCTTTGATAAGGAACATGATCTTTGATAAGGAACATGATCTTTGATAAGGAACATGATCTTTGATAAGGAACATGATCTTTGATAAGGAACATGATCTTTGATAAGGAACATGATCTTTGATAAGGAACATGATCTTTGATAAGGAACATGATCTTTGATAAGGAACATGATCTTTGATAAGGAACATGATCTTTGATAAGGAACATGATCTTTGATAAGGAACATGATCTTTGATAAGGAACATGATCTTTGATAAGGAACATGATCTTTGATAAGGAACATGATCTTTGATAAGGAACATGATCTTTGATAAGGAACATGATCTTTGATAAGGAACATGATCTTTGATAAGGAACATGATCTTTGATAAGGAACATGATCTTTGATAAGGAACATGATCTGATCTTTGATAAGGAACATGATCTTTGATAAGGAACATGATCTGATCTTTGATAAGGAACATGATCTTTGATAAGGAACATGATCTTTGATAAGGAACATGATCTTTGATAAGGAACATGATCTGATCTTTGATAAGGAACATGATCTTTGATAAGGAACATGATCTTTGATAAGGAACATGATCTTTGATAAGGAACATGATCTTTGATAAGGAACATGATCTTTGATAAGGAACATGATCTTTGATAAGGAACATGATCTTTGATAAGGAACATGATCTTTGATAAGGAACATGATCTTTGATAAGGAACATGATCTTTGATAAGGAACATGATCTTTGATAAGGAACATGATCTTTGATAAGGAACATGATCTTTGATAAGGAACATGATCTTTGATAAGGAACATGATCTTTGATAAGGAACATGATCTTTGATAAGGAACATGATCTTTGATAAGGAACATGATCTTTGATAAGGAACATGATCTTTGATAAGGAACATGATCTTTGATAAGGAACATGATCTTTGATAAGGAACATGATCTTTGATAAGGAACATGATCTTTGATAAGGAACATGATCTTTGATAAGGAACATGATCTTGATAAGGAACATGATCTTTGATAAGGAACATGATCTTTGATAAGGAACATGATCTTTGATAAGGAACATGATCTTTGATAAGGAACATGATCTTTGATAAGGAACATGATCTTTGATAAGGAACATGATCTTTGATAAGGAACATGATCTTTGATAAGGAACATGATCTTTGATAAGGAACATGATCTTTGATAAGGAACATGATCTTTGATAAGGAACATGATCTTTGATAAGGAACATGATCTTTGATAAGGAACATGATCTTTGATAAGGAACATGATCTTTGATAAGGAACATGATCTTTGATAAGGAACATGATCTTTGATAAGGAACATGATCTTTGATAAGGAACATGATCTTTGATAAGGAACATGATCTTTGATAAGGAACATGATCTTTGATAAGGAACATGATCTTTGATAAGGAACATGATCTTTGATAAGGAACATGATCTTTGATAAGGAACATGATCTTTGATAAGGAACATGATCTTTGATAAGGAACATGATCTTTGATAAGGAACATGATCTTTGATAAGGAACATGATCTTTGATAAGGAACATGATCTTTGATAAGGAACATGATCTTTGATAAGGAACATGATCTTTGATAAGGAACATGATCTGATCTTTGATAAGGAACATGATCTTTGATAAGGAACATGATCTTTGATAAGGAACATGATCTTTGATAAGGAACATGATCTTTGATAAGGAACATGATCTTTGATAAGGAACATGATCTTTGATAAGGAACATGATCTTTGATAAGGAACATGATCTTTGATAAGGAACATGATCTTTGATAAGGAACATGATCTTTGATAAGGAACATGATCTTTGATAAGGAACATGATCTTTGATAAGGAACATGATCTTTGATAAGGAACATGATCTTTGATAAGGAACATGATCTTTGATAAGGAACATGATCTTTGATAAGGAACATGATCTTTGATAAGGAACATGATCTTTGATAAGGAACATGATCTTTGATAAGGAACATGATCTTTGATAAGGAACATGATCTTTGATAAGGAACATGATCTTTGATAAGGAACATGATCTTTGATAAGGAACATGATCTGAATGCTATTGTAAAAATGTTTTCCTTTCCTGCGTTGCTTCATCTACAATGTTCCATTCCCCCCCCCCCCCCCCCCGTTATTTATTTAGGCCTGAACACATTATTATTCTGCAATATTTTATGCTTTAAATATGAAAAAATAGCAGATATACAAGCTCACAGCGCGGCTGCGAGCTTGTAGATCTGCTATTTTTGAAAAATCTTGAAAATTTGTGCAAATCTTTGAATATTTTGACCCGATTTTCTTTTTTTAAACTATGTTTCTGTCAGTGGTTCTCAAAATGTTTCATGCCAAGGACCCCCAAAACTACACTTATTTGGCCACGGACCCCCATCTCAAAATGTTGTAACATTTGGAATTTATTTGGACACTTGAAAAAATATTTAGTAACATTTTAAACTTGAATTACAAAGTTATCTTCAGTCAGTTCTAACCAAAATGGCTGTTATCTCAACGTTTTCCTCGCAACATAATCACTAAAATATCGTCACTGTCGGGCAGAAACCTCGTATCTCCAAGTTTCAAATGTGTACGTCTTTTGGTAAAGAAAAGCCCTGCTTCATCATACAAGACTGTTGCATAAAACTAGTGAAAACAGGCAATTTACAAGCACACAACGCCTCGCGGTGCGAGGCGTTGTGTGCTTGTAGATCTGCTGTTTTCACTAGTTTAGATCATTTTATAGATGATGTAGGGGTGCCTCGGATTAAAAGAATATTTATGGGGAACCCCTGGTGTAAAGTAACTAAGTACATTTACTTAAGTACTGTACTTAAGTACACTTTTGAGGTATTTGTACTTTACTGGAGTATTTACAATGTCCAATACTTTTACTTCTACTCCTCTACATCTTGGATTCAAATATTTTACTCCACTACATTTATTTGAAAACTTTAGTTACTAGTTACTTTGCAGGTGTAAATTATAGGCTGATATTATAAAACACACATTAACCCACTTTAGCCCTATTTTATACCTTGGCTATTTGAAAATAACTGATCTACAAGCTCACAACGCGTCGCATTGCGGCACGCTTGTAGATCTGCTATTTTCAAACATTAGGTACTTTTACTTTTGGTATACTTTAAGTACATTTCATACTTTTACTCAAGTACATTTTGAATTCTGGACATTTACTTGTAACGGAGTACATCTACAGTGCAGTATTGATACAAAATGTGAGTACTTTTTCCACCTCTGAGAAACAGTTGGCGTGCTTGGCATCATTGGGGGGGGGGGGGGGGGGGGGGGGGGGGCACCGCTGCCATCACCCCTGGTTATCAGGATGTGAGAACTCAATTTCCTGGGGTGGAAAATATGCCCAAAAAATAGCAGATCTACAAGCTCACAACGCGTCGCAACGCGACGTGTTGTGAGCTTGTAGATCGGCTATTTTTTGGCAAAGACATTTGATAGAGAGTGAAAAAACTGTATCCAGTACGTATATTATAAGTACCTTTTACCAATTCTAGAGGGTTTAAGTGGTATCGGATATGCAGCTCGGCAAATAAAAGGTGAATTGATCCCAGTTCATGACGGAGGACGATATCACCATAAATTAAATCTCCGCGATAGGATTATCGTGAGTGTTTTTTATCATGATACACGATAATATCGCATATCGTCCCATCATCCCAAGTCCTCTCTATTACGTGTGAAAGGACATTCAACTGAAAAGGCTGTCAAGACTGGCCAGTGCCCTCAAAGTGTGTGCCACGCTCTGCTGTACATTAAATTGGCTGGGGCTGAAAATCTATGCTGAAAATGTGCTTTGGCCTTTGCCCAAAGAGTCTGGCAGTTGTATGGACGCATTCCTGATATTAGATACGCTACACTGTACATAAGGTCAAGGAAAGCATCTCCCCTTGTAATTGGTTCCTTTGGAATTATTGCTTTTGAAGGAAATATTTTTTATGGCATGGCTATTAGGCCAATGCCAAGCCGTCTCATGCCGCTATAATCTACGTCAGGGGTTCCCAAACCTTTTTGTCTCAGGGCACCTCATAAATATGTTTTTAATCCGAGGCACCCCTACATTATAATTTTCACTCCCAGCACCTTATATTTATAGCATAACGTCGTTATTGGTGGAAACCTTGTATGTCCAAAACTGTTTTTGTATTTATCATCTAAAAAAATGTAGGCTACTAAACTAGTGAAAACAGCCAATCTACAAGCACACTACGATCTACACACTTGGAAATAACGAGATTTCTGCCCGACAGTGACGATATTTTAGTGATTATGTTGCGAGGAAAACGTTGAGATAACAGCCATTTTGGTTAGAACTGACTGAAAATAACTTTGAACTTCAAGTTTAAAAGGATACTAAATATTTTTTCAAGTGTCCAGAAAAATTCCAAATATTATCAAATGATCTCGCGGCACCTCTGGACTGCCGCCACCCCCCCAGGGTGCCCCGTCACCCACTTTGAAAACCCCTGCTCTACGTGCCTGGCATCACCAAACAGAACCACCTCATGTCTGAAAATAGCGATGGGAGGATAATCGTTATCGTCTATCGTGGAGAAACTTAACGTGAAATTATCCCCCGTCATGCACTGGGATCAATTCACCTTTTATTTGCCGAGCTGCATATCCGATTAAACGCTATCATTTATCAAAACGGACCTGGAATAACGTACTTGATACTAGGGTTGTTCTCGATTTATTTCTCAGAAAAGTCGATTTTCGATTCCGATTTAGATTTTTTGGTAAAAGAATAATACATTATTTCGAAACGGGTCCCCATCCGGAATCAATGGGGGTAAATTTACTCGAATCAAATTTTTGTCTTAGGAATGTGACAAAAACCAAAAAATGTTATTGAACTCTACTCTCCATGGCATGAGTAATCAATAGGAAAAAAAAGTCATTTTAGGGGTGAACTACTCCTTTAACTTTTTCGCCGCCGTTGACAGTCCTCACCGTCATTGAAAGGGTTAATACCATGGCGCCGTTGACGGTGAGGACTGTGAATCTTACTGTATATACAGTAAAGATATTATTACTTACTTAATGTCGCTCCGGTCCCGCTCGCATCGGTAATGTCGGCGATTTGTTTACAACGCACGTTGGGCGTGCACGCGAAGTGAAGCTCCTCAATGTTAAGTCAATGGAGAGGCCCATAAAGAAACTTCATTTAAACAAAATAGCCATTTTGAGACATTTTGCAGCAGATCTAAATGTAAACAAGGCAGGGCGCAGCCATCTTGCCTCTTCTTGTCCCACACTGTCATGTGACTAGATGACGTAATCGTTGCCGTCAAGTGATAATCCAAAAAAACAAAAACAACCCCCTTCCGGCCCTTCAAAATAATAGCGGCGGCCGACGGAGGAAACGACGTGGCGCCGAGGCACCAAGCAACCTTCAGATTAAGAGGCAGTAGATGTGTTAAGGTACAAGTTACAGAGAAGTAAGAAAAAGAAAAAGAGTACTGTAGTGTACAGTACAAAGAGCAAGAACAAAAAAAGATAAATAAAAAACGAAAAGGAATATAAGTGACCACGAAACATTCAACGCTCATAAGTGACACGTCACACACACAAAAAAGCTATACTCGAAGGATAACTTAACAAACAGTGCCAAACAAAAAAAGTGTACATAACAGTCACTGCTAGTCAATGCAGTCATGCAACACAAGTATCACACCGCCATATCAACACTGCAATAATACACAGTACAACCAACACAACACAATAGTGCAGGGCCAGAAAACAAGTGACCAAAGTCAGTGCAAATAAGTCAAGAATATACATATACTAGTCCTTACCTGTTCAAAGATATGAGCTCTGAAATGATGTGCAGTGTGTGGGTTATGGGATGTGCACTGTGCACACAGTATATGAGGGATGGAAAGTAACTTTAACTGGTGCTTGCATGATAATATGTAGGAGCATCAATGTGTACCGATCTGCATGATTTTTGGACAAAATCTGTAACAGGGCCAGACAACAGACCCCCCCCCCCCACCCACCCACCCCCCCCCCACACACACACACACACACACACAGCTGGTTAAACATGTTGCCTCATGCTAGATGCAGAATAGATATGCCTCAAGCTAGATGCAGAATAGATAGTAGATACACCATAAAAATGCTAATATACAGCATATGATTTGTGAAAGTGACAAACGGGCTTCACAGTTATGTCAGGTGTGTTCATATGCTAATGGTGATGCGATTTCAGATCAATTGCTCCAGCCACTGAGGAGAAACGCTGTGACAGACACTCACTCAGACAGACAGACAGACACTCAGACAGACAGA
The DNA here is from genome assembly GCF_963921795.1 of Nannobrachium achirus. Classification (NCBI taxonomy): domain Eukaryota; kingdom Metazoa; phylum Chordata; class Actinopteri; order Myctophiformes; family Myctophidae; genus Nannobrachium; species Nannobrachium achirus. The sequence continues at coordinate 52,164,360 of NC_137830.1, forward strand.
CATTTGGAAAATTATATGTTTGATATATTTCCTTTTAAAGCAATAATGGGAGCCACAGCAAGACGCCACAGCAACCCTCTCAGGGAAAAGTACGTTAGAGGTCAGAGTCAGTACAACTTTTGTTCCAGTAGTGCAAGGTATCGGTATCGCTATTCTGGGCTGAACGTTTGTTGAAAGTCTACAAGTTCACAGCGCATCCCAATGTGAAGCGTTGCTAACTTGTAGATTGGCTATTTAAAAATACATGTGTGGTATAGCGAGAAGAAAGGAGGGGACAAAGTATTGACGTATTGATTAAGCGGCTAACTGCATTTGGTGGTCTATTTGAGGTGCTGTAGATTAATTCTTGACGACTAAGCGCCTCCTAAAACTATGTTTTCAGAGGCGTTTCTTCCAAATAGTCCAGGCGTTTCGGGCAGTATTTTGATGGAATCGTGCACTTTATGAAAGAAGCATGAAATTTGGCACACAGTTAGAACATGCCATATGGAACATTTTTGTCTATAAGAGCATCGCAGATTTGTCTTGGGAAACTTGTGGGAGCCAATTAAAGTTGGGCTCTCATAGACTTTACTATAGAGTAAAATAATAAAAAAAATACATATGCTTTAAGTAGCATGTGAGGGGTCAAACTAGGTGTTTTTTGGGATTCTGAATCCAATGCAAACATTTGTTTTACAGGAAAAACATTCCTTGGGCTAAAAACAGACCCCATAAAACTATGGTTTAGTGATGAGTCATCACTTTTCAATGTTTTGTGGCGGCCGTTTCTCGGAGAGGAATGTTTTTCGTGCAAAACAAATGCTTGCATTGGATTCAGAATCCCAAAAAACACCTAGTTTGACCCCTCACATGCTACTTAAAGCATTTTTATTTTTTGTATTTATTTGACTCTATAGTAAAGTCTATGAGAGCAACTTTTTTTTTTATAATCAAATTTTTTATTGAGTTTACACAAAAATGGGTAACAGAAAAGTATTATTATATATAATATACAAACTGCAATAAAACAAATTAAAGACAACAAGAAAACAAGAACAAAAAAGAAAAATACAAACTTTGATTGGCTCCCACAAGTTTCCCAAGACAAATCTGCGATGCCCCTATAGCCAAACTTTTTCCATATGGCCTGTTCTAACTGTGTGCCAAATGTCATGCTTCTTTCGTAAAGTGCACGATGTTTGCCTGAAACGCTCTGACTAAAAACACAGAGCAAATTACCAACACACTGCTGTGCACATCCATCATCATTGAATGCACCTGCAACACGAAGTACTGATAACATCTTCAGCCTGATTTAATCCATCTCATCGTTGTACCACAGGTGCAGAAATGTCCAAGTCAGTGGCCATGCCCCATCCCCTATACCCGTACACCAGTGCTGATCTCGTCGACTAAAACTACAAACAAATTAAAAATAAAGACTAAAATGTTGACAATTCCGAAAACCAAACTTTTCGTCAGAGAGTTCAGACTTTCCGACGTGCAGCTTTCCCAACTCTAATTCAGGGTAATGCTTTTCAGAAGATGCGAGTGACGTCATTTCGGACCAAAAGTTTGGTGTTCAGAGACAGCATGGACAGGCCTTTAAGTTAAAGCTATACTGTGTAAGTTGCTCAACTTGTGGTCAGTAGCTCTATAGCAAACCTCGGTCGCGTCCGCGTCTTTCGGCCGTTTTTCGGTTCTCACACCCCCGCGTCTGCCTCCACCTCGCCGAGATCTATCTTTTGAGGGGTCCCTGGTTGCTGTGCGTTCAGCCATTCCGGAGATACACTCCTTCACCCATGCTTCACCGTGCACCCGAGTATAGAGACACACGGGAGACTACAAATATGGCCGCCCTAGCGACCCCACTCCAAGATGCGCTGTGATTGGCCGGCAGTGTATAACCCTCGCTGTGATTGGCCGGTAGTATGATGACGTCATTTTGCAGCGAAATTCTCCCCCCCTCAAGGCTCATAGAAAACATAAAGAGAAGGCTTTTGAAGCTGAAAATAACGGAGTGGGGGTTCTAAAACTTTAGCGATTTAACAGTTAGGACCATTTTAAGATTTGTTTTATAAAAACATTTACATGGTATAACTTTAAGGCATAATAGCTGGTACTTAAGATAATCAAAATAGAGCCCTAAATGTAAAGGAGGGACTAGTGGAGAAGAGATCCAGTAGATCTAAAAGACAAGTCATTATGTTTAGAATACACTCGGTCGTTACGCTCTGAAAATAGCAGATCTTCAAGCTCACAACGTGTATATAGATCGGCTAGCATTCAACCAAGTGTAAAATCAGGCATTACTACGCCATCAAGGCCCGCCAAAATACATTTTAGTCTGCTAAATTAATTCTAGATTTAGTCGAGTAAAACCTCTGATATTTAGACGACTAAACTAACACTAAAACATTTCAGATTAATAAAATATTAAATAAATAGAATTTTATTCAAAAGACTATGACTAAAACTAAATAAAATAATTCTGTCAAAATCAGACTGCATTTCAAACTGCTTCGTCTTTCCCAGTACATTACATACAATCAGACCAGCGTACTGTACTGTACTGTACTGTACTGTACTGTACTGTACTGTACATTAAGCCCAATAGCAGATCTAGTAGTACAAGCTCACAAGGATTTGTGACGCGACACGTCACTTATTTTTGCTCCTTTTGAAAAGTATGAAACAGGGCTTAAGATAAGATCTACCGATTCCAACTGTCAGATTGTGAGTGCCTTTGCACCTCCTGCGACAAACCACCTCATTCCTTTCCTCGTTGTTGGCTTTCACAGATGGGCGAACGACGAACATGGCACAGATCGAGATCAATCATCGCCAAACTCTTGATTTATTAACCCATTTAGGCCTAAAATTAGTGGATGCTTTAACTATTAAAAAATAGCAGATATACAAGCTCACAGCGCGGCACCGAGTGCCACGCTGTGAGCTTGTAGATCTGCTATTTTTGAAAAAGTTGTGAAAATGTGTGCAAATCTTTGAATATATGGGATTTTCAAAGCGAATGTTTGTACGGTAACTCAAATGTTGCTTCTGGGTGGTCCCTGGAACAAACATTTTAGATGGGGGTCCGTGGGCCAAATAAATATCATTTTGGGGGTCCTTCACGTGAAAAGGTTTGAGCACCACTGACATAGTAGTCTCTCAAAAACAGACTAACTGAGCTCCAGTTAAGTGAAAAGGACCTTTTCTTTGACGATGGCTATAGCCAGATTGCTGACATAGAAACACAGGTTTTTAAAAAAAACCTTAAAAGGATTCAAAAGACACTTATAGAATCGGGTCAAAATTCAAATTTTAACGATTTTTCAAAAATAGCAGATCTACCAGCTGCGAGCTTGTATATCTGCTATTTTTCAATAGTTAAAGCATAAAATAATGATACACAATAATGTGTACCCGTTCTGAATGCGTTAATTACCGTTTAATGTGTGAGCGCCCCAGCGCTGTGCAAACGGTGCTGGAGAATAGAGCTGTTTCAATAAATCCATTGTCCTTGGGATGTGCACCATCTTTTAGACTGAATGGCTAAGCATCAATTATTCAGCGTTCGACCCACCCAGACAAACAACATTTCTGTGAGCATGCTAAATGTAGCCGGTGCGTATCAGGGCTAGGGATGTCCCGATACCACTTTTTTGCTGACCGAGTACAAGTACGAGTACTTCATTTTGAGTACTCGCCGATACAGAGTACCGATACGAGTACAATTAATAATACAGTACAATCAGATGTTCCTCACTTTCTGGCTGTATATAACACATTAAATTGCATTGCTTTCCCAGAACATGACACAACTGCCACACATTTCACTTTTTTTTTTTTCAGGTTTAGCCCATTGAAATTCCTGTACTGTGCATGACCTTCTAGATCTGCTATGCTCAAACATTTTGTATTTTTACTTTTGATACTTTAAGAGAGAGAGAGAAAGGCGAAGTGGCGGAACACACAGGGTACTCGGGCGCTTTGTGAGCAGTATCGGACGAGTACCGATACCGCAAAATAGGCCGGTATCGGGGCGAGTACCGATACCACGAGTACCGATACCGCATCCCTAATCAGGGCCCTCCTTGGCATTCCATGGGCATCTCATGGGAAGAGGAGGACGGCACACCTTTAGCATGTCTGCCAGGGTTCCCCAATAGGCGGCCCGCGGGCCATTTGCTGCCCTGCGGGGGGCTACTGTCTGGCCCCCACCAACCCCAGTAATAATGGTGGTATAAGAGCAGCAACAACACTAGTATATCGTCATTGTCGGGTGGAAACCTTGTATGTCCAAATGTGTACGCTCTTTCCCAAATCATACAAGGCCGTCACACAAAACTAGTGAAATTAGCAGATCTACAAGCACACAATGCCTCGCGGTGCCAGGCGTTGTGTGCTTGTAGATCGGCTGTTTTCACTAGTTTAAATAATTTTTAAAAAGATAAATGCAAAACGAACGGTTTTGGACATACAAGATTTTCACCCAGAAACGACGATATCTGAACTGTCGCTGGAGTAGCGGGAACGCCATCGTCGCCCCCTGCAATGTTGTGGCCCTCAGCTTGGTACCCTAGACATGATTCAATGTTGTGGCCCTCGGCTTGGTACCCTAGACATGATTCAATGTTGTGGCCCTCAGCTTGGTACCCTAGACATGATTCAATGTTGTGGCCCTCGGCTTGGTACCCTAGACATGATTCAATGTTGTGGCCCTCGGCTTGGTACCCTAGACATGATTCAATGTTGTGGCCCTCGGCTTGGTACCCTAGACATGATTCAATGTTGTGGCCCTCGGCTTGGTATCCTAGACATTAGGGATGCGGTATCGGTACTCGTGGTATCGGTACTCGACCCGATACAACCCTATTTTGCTGTACTCGTACTCGCCAGATACTTCTCACGGCAGCGCCCGATACTCTGCTGGGGCGTCACAAGGGGGAGAAAAGTGGGACTGAGTTACTAGGGCTCAAGGTGAAAGCCAGGGCCTTAATTATTTTATACTTTTGCTATTGAAAAATAGCAGATATGCAAGCTCACAGTGCCGCACTGCGAACGAGGCACCAGTGCTCCAACGATACAGCTGCGACCACTTAAAGGCATCAGCATCACGGCATGCCTTGTTGCGCTAAACTTACCTCTAAAGTTGAATCTCTTTCATATATCCTTCACCACCTCACGCAAATTGCAAAGTATAGGCTACTGTAGGTAAGTTAAACTTCCCACTAGAAAGCTGTGTGTGTGTTTGTTTGTTTGTCACTGTCGCTCTTGTCTTGCAAGCTCGCTCTCTCGGTGAAGTGTGTGTCTGTCTGCAGGGACGTGCAGAGACATTTTAGAGAGGCAGGGGCTGATATTTCTAGAAGGCCTTTTGGTGGACAATTCTCTTGAATGCAGCCTTCAGTTATGGTATGGAAAGGGCCCGGGGACATTTGCATTTTTTACCATAGTAAAAAAATGCATTCATGGACACTTTTTACAGACTGATCTGGCAGGGGCTCAAGCCCCCTTTGATGTCAAATTGTCAATGTGTGTACGTGCCTGCCTGCCAGTGTAGCACAGCTGAAAAAAGACGATTGATTGAAGAGAATAGAGATTCTGTGGGCTTCGCCACCTAGTGGCGGAAGAAATGACCTCTGGGAACTCAGATTGCTGTGGGCTAAATCAATGAATGCATTTCTGAGAATACCAGAAAAAAAGAATAATTTGACATTATGTTATAGTTGCGGATGAGGATGGATGCGGATATATAAATTGGATAATATATTTTTTTAGAGGAAAAAAAAAAAGCGTAATTTAAATACATTTTGTATTATTAATTGTACTCGTATCGGTACTCGGTATCGGCGAGTACTCAACATGAAGTACTTGTACTCGTACTCGGTCAGCAAAAAAGTGGTATCGGGACATCCCTACTAGACATGATTCAATGTTGTGGCCCTCAGCTTGGTACCCTAGACATGATTCAATGTTGTGGCCCTCGGCTTGGTATCCTAGACATGATTCAATGGTGTGGCCCTCAGCTTGGTACCCTAGACATGATTCAATGTTGTGGCCCTCGGCTTGGTATCCTAGACATGATTCAATGTTGTGGCCCTCAGCTTGGTACCCTAGACATGATTCAATGTTGTGGCCCTCGGCTTGGTACCCTAGACATGATTCAATGTTGTGGCCCTCGGCTTGGTACCCTAGACATAATTCAATGTTGTGGCCCTCGGCTTGGTACCCTAGACATGATTCAATTTTGTGGCCCTCGGCTTGGTACCCTAGACATGATTCAATGTTGTGGCCCTCGGCTTGGTACCCTAGACATGATTCAATGTTGTGGCCCTCGGCTTGGTACCCTAGACATGATTCAATGCTGTGGCCCTCGGCTTGGTACCCTAGACATGATTCAATGTTGTGGCCCTCGGCTTGGTACCCTAGACATGATTCAATGTTGTGGCCCTCGGCTTGGTACCCTAGACATGATTCAATGTTGTGGCCCTCGGCTTGGTACCCTAGACATGATTCAATGTTGTGGCCCTCGGCTTGGTACCCTAGACATGATTCAATGCTGTGGCCCTCGGCTTGGTACCCTAGACATGATTCAATGTTGTGGCCCTCGGCTTGGTACCCTAGACATGATTCAATGTTGTGGCCCTCGGCTTGGTACCCTAGACATGATTCAATGTTGTGGCCCTCGGCTTGGTACCCTAGACATGATTCAATGTTGTGGCCCTCGGCTTGGTACCCTAGACATGATTCAATGTTGTGGCCCTCGGCTTGGTACCCTAGACATAATTCGGCCCTAATTGGGGAACCCTGATGTATGCCATCGCATCAATAAATGCATGACAAGAGACCCTGTGGACTAATCTATACTCCATTATCCAGGGACAGTATTTGGGAGAGTGTTTCGATGGTGAGGTCGGACATCAAAAAACAAGACTTGACACTGTCTAGTGCAGGTGTGGGCAACTTTGATGATGGCGAGGGCCACTATATTTCCACCTTCACTCCAGAGGACCACTATATTTCCACCTTCACTCCAGAGGGCCACTATATTTCCACCGTCACTCCAGAGGGCCACTATATTTCCACCCTTCACTCCAGAGGACCACTATATTTCCACCTTCAATCCAGAGGGCCACTATATTTACACCTTCACTCCAGAGGGCCACTATATTTCCACCTTCACTCCAGAGGGCCACTATATTTCCACCCTTCACTCCAGAGGACCACTATATTTCCACCTTCAATCCAGAGGGCCACTATATTTACACCTTCACTCCAGAGGGCCACTATATTTCCACCTTCACTCCAGAGGGCCACTATATTTCCACCTTCACTCCAGAGGGCCACTATATTTTCCACCTTCACTCCAGAGGGCCACTATATTTCCACCTTCACTCCAGAGGGCCACTATATTTCCACCTTCACTCCAGAGGGCCGCTATATTTTCCACCTTCACTCCAGAGGGCCACTATATTTCCACCTTCACTCCAGAGGGCCACATTGCAGATTGCTACGTCCAACTTTGTCATTCTAGTATCTCATACAAAAGAAGCAAAAATAGAAGATCTACAAGCTTAAAACGCATCGCGCTGCGATGCGTTTTGAGCTTGTAGATCGGCTATTTTTTGCTTCTTTTGAATTGGAATCCTGAATAATTTTGTTGTCAATTTGAATTGGAATCCTGAAATGTAACATTTTGATTTAATTTCAAACAAATTTAATTATATACTCATGTTAACTTTATAAACTTAAATACAAATGCATTGGACATAAAATACATTTTAATACTACTATACTAGTCATTAAGCTACTAAAAGCAGGTCATGTTTGGAATTATGACAGCTGAAATCAATAATATATCAGTATTCCAGTATTAACCTGTGGGCCGCATTAAGTGAAGGTGGGGGCCGCATGTGGCCCCCGGGCCGCCAGTTGCCCATGTATGGTCTAGTGGGTTCATTGAAATATCTTCATTTCATTTAATTCCAACTTAACCCACTTACTGCCAGGGGCCACAAGGTGCCGCTAGAGTGCCAGACATTTCTCCATAGGCCTTCGCTCTAACTTCCGTCTACACAGGCAGAAGTGGCTTGTGATTTCACTGGACCCACTGTTATGAACGAAGACCGGAGGAAGTGAGCTAACAGTTAGCTATTAGCTTCTTTATTTTTTAGAAGCCCGATCTGAAGCTATTTAGCCGAAAAAAAAACTTTGTCGCTGCCCTGGGAACACAGTTCAGAGAAAAAGGTTTGTATTGAAGTCGGCGGCGCGGTGCGGCGGCGTTGCCCGATTACGGGCCGATGTAAACAGAGTCGCGGCCCCGGGCATGGATGGACATTTAGACCGGGGCTTCGTTGAGGCCTCCGATTAATTAATTCATTTTATTAAAAAAGCCGGACTAGTTCGGGATCGGCACCCCGGAATACGTCGCGCCGCCGACAGTATAGATTGAGTTTTTCTTGGGGGGCTCTAAACTTTATTCTAAACCATTTTCAATGGAATAAATCGTCGGACCATCTAGACTCGGTCGTTGGAAAGTGTAGGACGAGCCAGGACCACCCACATCTCTACAAGGAGCTCAGGGGAAGTAAAATAGCAACAAAAAAAAATTATTGGATTGAAAAAATTCCGAACTTGTCCGGGATCGGCACAAGAAGGGTTAAGCAGCACACGATGCCGTTTCCATTAGTCACACATTCATCATTGCAAATTGTGCAAAAGAAAAACTCAACTGAATCACCAATGAGTCATAAAACTCAACTGAATCACCAATGAGTCATAAAACTCAACTGAATCACCAATGAGTCATAAAACTCAACTGAATCACCAATGAGTCATAAAACTCAACTGAATCACCAATGAGTCATAAAACTCAACTGAATCACCAATGAGTCATAAAACTCAACTGAATCACCAATGAGTCATAAAACTCAACTGAATCACCAATGAGTCATAAAACTCAACTGAATCACCAATGAGTCATAAAACTCAACTGAATCACCAATGAGTCATAAAACTCAACTGAATCACCAATGAGTCATAAAACTCAACTGAATCACCAATGAGTCATAAAACTCAACTGAATCACCATATGAGTCATAAAACTCAACTGAATCACCAATGAGTCATAAAACTCAACTGAATCACCAATGAGTCATAAAACTCAACTGAATCACCAATGAGTCATAAAACTCAACTGAATCACCAATGAGTCATAAAACTCAACTGAATCACCAATGAGTCATAAAACTCAACTGAATCACCAATGAGTCATAAAACTCAACTGAATCACCAATGAGTCATAAAACTCAACTGAATCACCAATGAGTCATAAAACTCAACTGAATCACCAATGAGTCATAAAACTCAACTGAATCACCAATGAGTCATAAAACTCAACTGAATCACCAATGAGTCATAAAACTCAACTGAATCACCAATGAGTCATAAAACTCAACTGAATCACCAATGAGTCATAAAACTCAACTGAATCACCAATGAGTCATAAAACTCAACTGAATCACCAATGAGTCATAAAACTCAACTGAATCACCAATGAGTCATAAAACTCAACTGAATCACCAATGAGTCATAAAACTCAACTGAATCACCAATGAGTCATAAAACTCAACTGAATCACCAATGAGTCATAAAACTCAACTGAATCACCAATGAGTCATAAAACTCAACTGAATCACCAATGAGTCATAAAACTCAACTGAATCACCAATGAGTCATAAAACTCAACTGAATCACCAATGAGTCATAAAACTCAACTGAATCACCAATGAGTCATAAAACTCAACTGAATCACCATTGAGTCATAAAACTCAACTGAATCACCATATGAGTCATAAAACTCAACTGAATCACCAATGAGTCATAAAACTCAACTGAATCACCAATGAGTCATAAAACTCAACTGAATCACCAATGAGTCATAAAACTCAACTGAATCACCAATGAGTCATAAAACTCAACTGAATCACCAATGAGTCATAAAACTCAACTGAATCACCAATGAGTCATAAAACTCAACTGAATCACCAATGAGTCATAAAACTCAACTGAATCACCAATGAGTCATAAAACTCAACTGAATCACCAATGAGTCATAAAACTCAACTGAATCACCAATGAGTCATAAAACTCAACTGAATCACCAATGAGTCATAAAACTCAACTGAATCACCAATGAGTCATAAAACTCAACTGAATCACCAATGAGTCATAAAACTCAACTGAATCACCAATGAGTCATAAAACTCAACTGAATCACCAATGAGTCATAAAACTCAACTGAATCACCAATGAGTCATAAAACTCAACTGAATCACCATATGAGTCATAAAACTCAACTGAATCACCAATGAGTCATAAAACTCAACTGAATCACCAATGAGTCATAAAACTCAACTGAATCACCAATGAGTCATAAAACTCAACTGAATCACCAATGAGTCATAAAACTCAACTGAATCACCAATGAGTCATAAAACTCAACTGAATCACCAATGAGTCATAAAACTCTCACTCAACTGAATCACCAATGAGTCATAAAACTCAACTGAATCACCAATGAGTCATAAAACTCAACTGAATCACCAATGAGTCATAAAACTCTCACTCAACTGAATCACCAATGAGTCATAAAACTCAACTGAATCACCAATGAGTCATAAAACTCAACTGAATCACCAATGAGTCATAAAACTCTCACTCAACTGAATCACCAATGAGTCATAAAACTCTCACTCAACTGAATCACCAATGAGTCATAAAACTCAACTGAATCACCAATGAGTCATAAAACTCAACTGAATCACCAATGAGTCATAAAACTCTCACTCAACTGAATCACCAATGAGTCATAAAACTCTCACTCAACTGAATCACCAATGAGTCATAAAACTCAACTGAATCACCAATGAGTCATAAAACTCAACTGAATCACCAATGAGTCATAAAACTCTCACTCAACTGAATCACCAATGAGTCATAAAACTCTCACTCAACTGAATCACCAATGAGTCATAAAACTCAACTGAATCACCAATGAGTCATAAAACTCAACTGAATCACCAATGAGTCATAAAACTCTCACTCAACTGAATCACCAATGAGTCATAAAACTCAACTGAATCACCAATGAGTCATAAAACTCAACTGAATCACCAATGAGTCATAAAACTCTCACTCAACTGAATCACCAATGAGTCATAAAACTCAACTGAATCACCAATGAGTCATAAAACTCAACTGAATCACCAATGAGTCATAAAACTCTCACTCAACTGAATCACCAATGAGTCATAAAACTCAACTGAATCACCAATGAGTCATAAAACTCAACTGAATCACCAATGAGTCATAAAACTCTCACTCAACTGAATCACCAATGAGTCATAAAACTCTCACTCAACTGAATCACCAATGAGTCATAAAACTCAACTGAATCACCAATGAGTCATAAAACTCAACTGAATCACCAATGAGTCATAAAACTCTCACTCAACTGAATCACCAATGAGTCATAAAACTCTCACTCAACTGAATCACCAATGAGTCATAAAACTCAACTGAATCACCAATGAGTCATAAAACTCAACTGAATCACCAATGAGTCATAAAACTCTCACTCAACTGAATCACCAATGAGTCATAAAACTTTTACATTGTGAATTTCTTGCATTTTCTTGTTTTATATGGAAACAGAAAGGTACAGCTGTTGTGGAAAATCAAACATGCACTTTTTGTCACATGCTCCAAGATGCTTCACTCATACTCAAATGCACGTCATCATGCTGGCTGGTGTCCCAACGCGATCAACACGTGTATATTTTATTGCTCGCCAAAACAGGGTCAAAGTGAATTCCATAATAATGTCTACCCACAATCCATCACTCTCCTATCCCTGTAAATCAGGGGTCTTCAACGTTTTCAGGCCGAGGACCCCTTAGTTGAGAGAGAGATGAAGCAGGGACCCCCACAACCTGTTCATAGATTCCATATACCTGTAGTTTCATCGTTTGACAGCACAATCATCAGTGTATTTTGGATTCGTGTCAATTTGTGTTTTCAGATATTTAACCACTTTAACCATCAAAAATTTTTCACTCTGTACTTAGTCTGCTCTTTTTCCCCTCTACACCAAAGCTCTTTGCCAAAAATAGCCGATCTACAAGCTCACAACGCCTCGCGCTGCGAGGCGTTGTGAGCTTGTAGATCTGCTATTTATGGCTAAAATTCTCAGAATAAGGACACTAGGGTTCAAGTGGTTCATATAAAAAAAGAGGAAAAAAAAGTCACAAAGATTCGGAGGACCCCCTGTAGTAACTCTGAGGACCTCCTAGGGGTCCCGGACCCCCTGTTGAAGACCCCTGCTCTAAATCCCACAAGGCCTTCGTCACACCATACACGCCACCTTGCACGTTGTTTTCCTTTTACTTATGGGCATAATTGAGGCGATATCTTCAACGGTAGCCCGAGGCGCTGTGATGTTGCGTGGCAGAAAGAGAGAGTGTTTATGAAAGATTGAGAGAGAGCTGGCAGAAAGGAGGAGAGACAGAATAAGGCTTGGTGAAATGCATCGCATGGCGTCTTCCTCTAAACTACTCATGCATACAGAACAACTCTGTCTCTCATTAAGTATCCAAGAACTCTCTCTCTCTCTCAGAGGCGTGCACACACACACACACACTCACACACACACACACACACACCACCGTTTGCCTTTGTTTGGTGCTAAGCGCTCCCTGCCATGGCAACACTGGCAAACAGGAAACTCAGTGATGTTGGGCTCCGGGTGAACCTCTACTTCCTGGGTGTGGCCAGGACTAAGATGAAGAGGGCAAGAATGGACAGCCAGTGGTGAAGCCTTTCTCTGCCAAACGGATGTACAGTAACTGCTAACGGATGTACAGTAACTGCTCTAGCAGTCTAACGGATGTACAGTAACTGCTAACGGATATACAGTAACTGCTCTAGCAGTCTAACGGATGTACAGTAACTGCTAACGGATATACAGTAACTGCTCTAGCAGTCTAACGGATGTACAGTAACTGCTAACGGATATACAGTAACTGCTCTAGCAGTCTAACGGATGTACAGTAACTGCTAACGGATATACAGTAACTGCTCTAGCAGTCTAACGGATGTACAGTAACTGCTAACGGATGTACAGTAACTGCTCTAGCAGTCTAACGGATGTACAGTAACTGCTAACGGATGTACAGTAACTGCTCTAGCAGTCTAACGGATGTACAGTAACTGCTAACGGATGTACAGTAACTGCTATAGCAGTCTAACGGATGTACAGTAACTGCTAACGGATGTACAGTAACTGCTCTAGCAGTCTAACGGATGTACAGTAACTGCTAACGGATGTACAGTAACTGCTATAGCAGTCTAACGGATGTACAGTAACTGCTATAGCAGTCTAACGGATGTACAGTAACTGCTATAGCAAGGGTTCCCACACATTTTTATCAATTAATTTCAAAAACTTTTCCAAAACTTTTCCAGAATATTTAACCCAATTTCCAGGACTATATTATAACAATAATTCAGCTCAATAACGAGTCGCTTACTCCTATGCGCAATGCCCAAAGACAGGTAGTGTATGCCAGTGGTTCTCAACCTTTTCAGGCCGTGGCCCCCGAAATAATCATGTTTTAACTAGGGACCCCCCCACCCTGACGAGCACTACATTTTGTATAACATTCTATTGTGAAAATAGCAGATCCACATGTTCACAGCGCCTCACAACGCGAGGCGTTGTGAGCACGTCTATTTTCACAATTTATGCCTCTAATATTTGACAATTTGTTTAATTTGTCATTTCACAGGTATTAACAGAATCAATAACCAAAGACAAAGCATAGATATTTTTTCCAGCACCTTCCAGGACCCTTGATGAATTCCAAAACTTTTCCAGTCCTGGAAAAATATTTTTCTAATTTCAAAATATTTCCAGGCATTTCATGACCGTGGGAACCCTGTATAGCAGTCTGCACGGCTCCAATGCGCTGAGGTATCACAGTCCACGAGAGGAGCCAGGGATCATGACTGACAGGTAAGATTAATGTGACTGGCAGTGGCTACGAACATGCCCAGCGGCGCGCCAGCCATGGCCCGCCCACTACGCACAAGCAGTCATTTGCCCTGCTCTGCTGCCCGCCATCGGCTCTGCTGCTGTTTGCACGTCAGACTTCATTTACTCAACGAGACGTTGGGTTAGGGTTTGCACCAGGATCAGCAGCCATGGCCTCCTCCTGCGACGCCAGGCGGCGTCGCTATTGGACACGCGTCAACGAGGAGTTGGGAATCGCGGGGAGAGTGACGTGCAGGCCCGGATCTACCATATGGGCACTTTGGGCACGTGCCCAGGGGCCCCTGGGCATCAAGGGCCCTCCAAAAAGATTTTTTTTTCTTTTTTTGTTTTTTTTTTTAATCGGAATGAATGGTGTCCACCAACCCCTGAAAAAAATGCTGTGAGAATGCTGCTGAAAAGTGCTGATTGTGTGTTAAGTACAATGTACAATATTTCATGAAAGTCAAGTCAACTGATTAAAACTCTGCCGGGTCGCGCTGAGCCAACTGTTGCTGCAGATGTTATATTGGACCTACATGCCTACACATGCCTACAAAACATTTTGCATGCACACGGGGGCCCCTTGGTGCTTCAGTGCCCAGGGGCCCTCTGAGATGTTACGTGCATGCACAGCTCTAGCAGTGGCGAAAGAGGAGGAAGCACGTTGGCGAAACAAGACGAGTGCAGGTCATCTGTTTTCCATGCACTGATAGTTTGTCAAATCCTTTTTTTTTAAGCATCATGAGTTTTAAAAAAGAAGAAAAGAATATATTTTGATTGCCTATTTTTGCTATTTATCGTACAAGCAAGGGTTAAAGCTGATATCCATAACTTTCATTTTCTTTTTTATTACATTTTTTTCTATCCCCCGATTTTGTAACCCATTTTTTTCACCCAGTTCCAATTGCCTAATCTATGTAACCCTGGGCTCTGCTCTCCCTCTGCCAACCTGGGGAGACAACGGACTGACCTCATGCTTCCTTCAATGCATGAGTAGACCAAGTTGTTTCTTTTCACCTGACAGTGGGGATTTCCCTGGTTTGGACGTAGCGCGTGGAAGGAACACGTTATTCCAACCAGTTCCTTTCCCCTCCATCAGGCGCCCCGGCTGGCCAGGGGGAGGCAGTATAGAGACCAGGATTACTGCATGTTTTTGTGAGGGTATCAACCCTAGGAGACACGGGGAGAACATGCAAACTCCACACAGAAAGGCCCTTTCACCAACCCCACCCTAGGGTGTGGGCGCTGATGACGCGGAGGAGAGAACACGCCCACAGCGTCCCCCGGCGGGAATCGAACCCAGGACCTTGTGAGGCAACAGCACTACCAACTGCGCCACCGTGCCCCCCATAACTTTCATTTTCAACCGGGGATTTGATTTGTCTCCCATGCGAGAGCCAGAATTTCGGGGGTCCTCAGAGTTACTACAGGGGGTCCTCCAAATCTTTGAGTGATAGAAACTTTTTTTCTTCTTTTTTATATTAACCACTTGAACCCTATAGCGTCCCTATTCTGAGAACCAAAAATAGCAGATCTACAAGCTCACAACGCCTCGCAGCTTTGGTGTAGAGGGGAAAAAGAGCAGACTAAGTACAGAGGGAAAGGTAAAGTTTATGAAGTATTGACGGTTCAAGTGGTTAAATATCTGAAAACACAAATTGACATGAATTCAAAATATACTGACGATTATTTTGTCAAACTATGAATGGAATCTATGATAAGGTAGTGGGGGTCCCTGCTTCATCTCTCTCTCTCTCTCTCTCTCAACTAAGGGGTCCCTGCTTCATCTCTCTCTCTCTCAACTAAGGGGTCCCTGCTTCATCTCTCTCTCTCTCAACTAAGGGGTCCCTGCTTCATCTCTCTCTCTCTCTCTCAACTAAGGGGTCCCTGCTTCATCTCTCTCTCTCTCAACTAAGGGGTCCCTGCTTCATCTCTCTCTCTCTCTCTCAACTAAGGGGTCCCTGCTTCATCTCTCTCTCTCTCAACTAAGGGGTCCCTGCTTCATCTCTCTCTCTCTCAACTAAGGGGTCCCTGCTTCATCTCTCTCTCTCTCAACTAAGGGGTCCCTGCTTCATCTCTCTCTCTCTCAACTAAGGGGTCCCTGCTTCATCTCTCTCTCTCTCAACTAAGGGGTCCCTGCTTCATCTCTCTCTCTCTCAACTAAGGGGTCCCTGCTTCATCTCTCTCTCTCTCTCAACTAAGGGGTCCCTGCTTCATCTCTCTCTCTCTCTCTCAACTAAGGGGTCCCTGCTTCATCTCTCTCTCTCTCAACTAAGGGGTCCCTGCTTCATCTCTCTCTCTCTCTCTCAACTAAGGGGTCCCTGCTTCATCTCTCTCTCTCTCAACTAAGGGGTCCCTGCTTCATCTCTCTCTCTCTCAACTAAGGGGTCCCTGCTTCATCTCTCTCTCTCTCTCTCAACTAAGGGGTCCCTGCTTCATCTCTCTCTCTCTCTCTCTCAACTAAGGGGTCCCTGCTTCATCTCTCCCTCTCTCAACTAAGGGGTCCCTGCTTCATCTCTCTCTCTCTCAACTAAGGGGTCCCTGCTTCATCTCTCTCTCTCTCAACTAAGGGGTCCCTGCTTCATCTCTCTCTCTCTCAACTAAGGGGTCCCTGCTTCATCTCTCTCTCTCTCTCTCAACTAAGGGGTCCCTGCTTCATCTCTCTCTCTCTCTCTCTCTCTCAACTAAGGGGTCCCTGCTTCATCTCTCTCTCTCTCAACTAAGGGGTCCCTGCTTCATCTCTCTCTCTCTCAACTAAGGGGTCCCTGCTTCATCTCTCTCTCTCTCTCAACTAAGGGGTCCCTGCTTCATCTCTCTCTCTCTCTCTCAACTAAGGGGTCCCTGCTTCATCTCTCTCTCTCTCAACTAAGGGGTCCCTGCTTCATCTCTCTCTCTCTCAACTAAGGGGTCCCTGCTTCATCTCTCTCTCTCTCAACTAAGGGGTCCCTGCTTCATCTCTCTCTCTCTCAACTAAGGGGTCCCTGCTTCATCTCTCTCTCTCTCAACTAAGGGGTCCCTGCTTCATCTCTCTCTCTCTCAACTAAGGGGTCCCTGCTTCATCTCTCTCTCTCTCAACTAAGGGGTCCCTGCTTCATCTCTCTCTCTCTCTCAACTAAGGGGTCCCTGCTTCATCTCTCTCTCTCTCAACTAAGGGGTCCCTGCTTCATCTCTCTCTCTCTCTCAACTAAGGGGTCCCTGCTTCATCTCTCTCTCTCTCAACTAAGGGGTCCCTGCTTCATCTCTCTCTCTCTCTCAACTAAGGGGTCCCTGCTTCATCTCTCTCTCTCTCTCAACTAAGGGGTCCCTGCTTCATCTCTCTCTCTCTCAACTAAGGGGTCCCTGCTTCATCTCTCTCTCTCTCAACTAAGGGGTCCCTGCTTCATCTCTCTCTCTCTCAACTAAGGGGTCCCTGCTTCATCTCTCTCTCTCTCTCAACTAAGGGGTCCCTGCTTCATCTCTCTCTCTCTCAACTAAGGGGTCCCTGCTTCATCTCTCTCTCTCTCAACTAAGGGGTCCCTGCTTCATCTCTCTCTCTCTCAACTAAGGGGTCCCTGCTTCATCTCTCTCTCTGTCAACTAAGGGGTCCCTGCTTCATCTCTCTCTCTCTCTCAACTAAGGGGTCCCTGCTTCATCTCTCTCTCTCTCAACTAAGGGGTCCCTGCTTCATCTCTCTCTCTCTCAACTAAGGGGTCCCTGCTTCATCTCTCTCTCTCTCAACTAAGGGGTCCCTGCTTCATCTCTCTCTCTCTCAACTAAGGGGTCCCTGCTTCATCTCTCTCTCTCTCAACTAAGGGGTCCCTGCTTCATCTCTCTCTCTCTCAACTAAGGGGTCCCTGCTTCATCTCTCTCTCTCTCTCAACTAAGGGGTCCCTGCTTCATCTCTCTCTCTCTCAACTAAGGGGTCCCTGCTTCATCTCTCTCTCTCTCTCAACTAAGGGGTCCCTGCTTCATCTCTCTCTCTCTCTCAACTAAGGGGTCCCTGCTTCATCTCTCTCTCTCTCAACTAAGGGGTCCCTGCTTCATCTCTCTCTCTCTCAACTAAGGGGTCCCTGCTTCATCTCTCTCTCTCTCAACTAAGGGGTCCCTGCTTCATCTCTCTCTCTCTCAACTAAGGGGTCCCTGCTTCATCTCTCTCTCTCTCAACTAAGGGGTCCCTGCTTCATCTCTCTCTCTCTCAACTAAGGGGTCCCTGCTTCATCTCTCTCTCTCTCAACTAAGGGGTCCCTGCTTCATCTCTCTCTCAACTAAGGGGTCCCTGCTTCATCTCTCTCTCAACTAAGGGGTCCCTGCTTCATCTCTCTCTCAACTAAGGGGTCCCTGCTTCATCTCTCTCTCTCTCCACTAAGGGGTCCCTGCTTCATCTCTCTCTCAACTAAGGGGTCCCTGCTTCATCTCTCTCTCAACTAAGGGGTCCTTGGCCTGAAGACGTTGAAGAGCCCAGGACGTGAGGGGTTACCGGGCAGTACGGCTGTCACGATATGACATTTTACATGACGATTAATCGTCACTCAAATAATTGGCGATTAACAATTTAATTGTGTTTTTGTCGTTGACAATTACTTTTCTGTTTGGCTTTTAGCCTTTGAAGTTGCACATGGCAGATATGACACATAACCTAAATACACAAATAAATTACTGACATATTTGACAACTTACTACTTAAAAAATTACTTTGATAGTGGAAATAGCAGATCTACAAGCTCACAAAGCGTCGCGATGCGACGCGTTGTGAGCTTGTAGATCTGCTATTTCCACTATTTTGGACATTTTTCAACTTTCACGATTATGACGATCATGACAAAATAATTGCGATAATGTCAAATAATCACGATTAGACGATGATGTAATAATTGTGACAGAAAGGCTGACAGTGGAGCAGATTCCATGGAATCGCTGGTTTCATGGACTGGACCGCATCTCTCAATGAACACAGTGCCGTGGCCATGAGCGATGAGGTTACCATGACAACAGGCATGCAGCCTGGCTTCGGTGTCTTCAGGCGAGCGAGCGAGCGGCGGCGGCCGCGGCACGGCACCCAGACGGTGTGGGTTTTTAACCTCTTAAGTCCTTTAGATCGGGAACGCAAATCTGTGTCATTTAGGGCCTAGAATTATTGAATGCTTTAACCAGTGAAAAACAGCAGATATACAAGCTCACAGCGCGGCACCGAGTGCTGCGCTGTGAGCTTGTATATCTGCTGTTTTTGAAAAAGTCGTGAGAATGTGTGCAAATCTTTGAATGTATGTATTTTCAAAGTGAACGTTTGTAACTCAAAGTTTACTTCTGGGGGGGTCCCTGGAACTAGATATTTTCAGATGGGGGTCCGTGGCCAAATAAATATCATTTTGGGGGTCCTTCACATGAAAAGGTTTGAGAACCACTGACATAGTAGTCTCTCAAGAACAGACTAACTGAGCTCCAGTTAAGTGAAAAGGACCTTTTCTTTGACGATGGCTGGCCAGATTGCTGACATAGAAACATAGGTTTTTCAAAAAATCTTAGAAGGATTCAAAAGACACTTATAGAATCGGGTCAAAATTTTAAATAGCAGATATACAAGCTCTGTGGGCTTGTATATCTGCTATTTTTCAATAGTTAAAGCATAAAATAATGATACACAATAATGTGTACCCGTTCTAAATGGGTTTTAATTGATGCTTTATCTATTGAAAAATAGCAGATAGACAAGCTCCCTGCGAGCTTGGAGATCTGCTACTTTTTGAAAAAATCGTGAACATTTTGTGCAAGTCTGTGCATGCGTGGTGGCGTCTCCGGTTCAATTCCCGATCCGGGCGAACCTTAGCCACCTGTCTCCCCCCCATTCCCCTGTCAATCTACTATGCTATCAATAAAGACATAAAAGCCCCAAAAAAACAAATCATTAAAAAGTCTTTGAATATGTTTTACACAATTCTATGAATGTCTTCTAAATCCTTTTTCTAAATCAGTGGTTCTCAAACTTTTTCATGTCAAGGACCCCCAAAATTACATGTCAAAATACGTTGTTCCAGGGACCACCCAGAAGCAAATATTTGAGCTACAGATGTTCGCTTTTAAAAAGATAAATTCAAAGACTCGAAAAAATATATAAAAAAAAAAAAAAAAAGCAGATCTACAAGCTCACAGCACGGCTCTCGGTGCCGCGCTGTGGGCTTGTAGATCACAGCTATTTTTCAACAGTCAAAGCATTAAATAAGTCCAGGCCTGAATGGGTTAAGTGGCGGAAAGCAAGCGGCGGTCTCAGATGGGATCACGGGGGGAGGGGGGGGGGGGGGGGGGGGGGCAGAGTTGGGCGTCGGGCGAACAAACCTCTGCCTCACAGTTACAGGCAGGGACGTGCTGGGCCCCTGATTCAGCCCGGGAAAAAGAGTTGTAGAGGCCCTCATTGCTGCTACTCAAAGATTTGCCATTTCAGATCATGACAAGTGACAAGCCAGTGGGCCAATTATATGAGTTATATTTCGTCATTGTCGGGTGGAAACCTTGTATGTCCAAAACCGTTTGTTTTGTATTTGTATCATTTAAAAAATGATACGTTGTGTGGCGTTGTGTGCTTGTAGATCTGCTGTTTTCACTACTTTTGTGCGACGGCCTTGTATGATGAAGCAGGGCTTTGCTTTGCGAAAAAAAATTACAAATTTGAAACTTGGAGATGCGAGGTTTCTGCCCAATAGTGACAATTTACTTTGTTGGCTGCCTTGCCCCCAAAATGGAACAAAGGCAGACATTTTATTTTTTATTTTTTCCTAAAGACCGGCCGGGAATGAACCGGCCGTTCGGTAGTTGTCCCGCTTTTCCCAATGGCCAGCACGTCCCTGATGACGGGAGATAAAAAAAGGTGGTGGGTGTTATCTTTTTTTTTTCTTTTTTTTTACCATCCGAATCCAGCAAGGGCAAACTACAGAGATACGAGAGAGACACACAGATTAACACATATAGGAGAGCACGCGCGCGCACGCACACACACACGTACCGGTACACACACACACACACACACACACACACACACACACACACACACACACACACACACACACACACACACACACACACACACACACACACACACACACACACACACACACACACACACACACACACACACACATAATGTGCATGTCTACATGGGTAGAATTGTGACAAGGGATGGGACGATATGAAAATTTCATATCACGATTATTGTGACAAAAGAAATCGCGATTTACGATATTGTCGCGATAATCAAAATCCATTATCCTGGGGCAGAACATTTGCCAAAAAATAGCAGATCTACAAGCTCACACAGCTTGAAGATCGGCTATTTCTTGGCAAAGACATTTGATAGAGAGTGAAAAAAAGACTGTATCAACTAAGTATATTATAAGTACCTTTTTCCAATAGAGGGTTTAAGTGGTACCGGATATGCAGCTCGGCAAATAAAAGATGAATTGATCCCAGTGCATGACGGAGGACGATATCACGATATATAACATTTCCAAGATACGATTATCGTGAGTGTTTTTCATCACGATAAACGATAATATGGCGTATCGTCCCATCCCTGGGCAGGAATAAAGAAAAGAATAAACAACAAAGACAGCATGGGGATCGAGAACAACTGCAGGAATCTGATTGGCGGCTCACATCACATTCATGTTCACGGGTTCAGGAAGGGGACAGTGTGTGTGTGTGTGTGTGTGTGTGTGTGTGTGTGTGTGTGTGTGTGTGTGTGTGCGCGCGTGTGTGCGTGTGTGTGTGCGTGCGTGCGTGCCGCTTTCGTCAAACTTATTTTTAGCTCACCTGGAGACCTCTCATCAGTCATTCATTTCACACGTGACAAGATGCTTGTTTTAAAGAGGTGGTGCCATAGTTTTGTACTTTTTGTGGTTTTCATGTGTCTAGGAGGTTGACAGTACTTCATTAGACCCCCTGGTGTGGTTGTTATGAGCAATTATGCATTCTCTTTTTATTTGGGTTTTAGCTGGAGGCTGCCACCTGCTGGGTCAGACGTGCCGTTCCAAAAACACCCATACTTATTACATCATAGAATCAACCCCTCCCCTAATTACCATTGACCCAACACATGTGGGTGTGGCTAACTTCAGCTGGGTCACCACCCACCATGACAACCACGCATACCAATGAACTGGTGGGTGTCGCTACATAAAAACATAATTTTAACTCTTTCTGCACACTTTTTTGGAAAAAAATCTTCCTCCTAGTATAATCATAATAGTAGATAATCATGTTTTATAGAGGGGGAAAATCATGGCACCCCATATTTAAGATATTTTCATTTTGCTGACATCTGTTATCATCATCAGTGTTGAATTAGCCCGGGCCCCCGCCCCCCCATATCTTTTCTGAGCAGGGCTCACGGCTCACACACAAAATGGACATGCATTGATGCCAAAACCCCGCAAGTTCACACCTCGCCAACAACAAGGTGTTTTAACAACATATGCATATCAATAGACCTGTACAGTATATGCATACTAGTAAGACACCTCAGGGTGACATGCGACCTCGCCCTAAAGGGCGAGGTCGCGCCAATTCTTGACTATCTGGCCAACCACAGTGTTTCTCTGACAATTCTAGTTGTTATCATTCTGGGGGGAGTTTGTTCATGTTTTTACGGAATACGGAAGGACAGTCACGAGGATACGGAAGGAAGGAAGGAAGGAAGGAAGGACACTCAAGCGACACGATTCTTCAGAGTATATGCGACCTTCGGTCGCAAGCAACAATCAATAGACCTGTATCAACTGCCTGATCAACAATTTAACTAGGGGGTTCCCTGCCGATCAACTTTTATCAACTTTTTTATAAAAAGTAATTTTTTAGATGTTTTTTTTCGGGAAAAACTCCCCTGGACTTTAAGGAAAATGCTGATTTTGCTGGCAAGAGCTGGATTATTATTTATGTATTTACTCTGGCAGTGAAGGAGATAGCAGGTGTTGAGCGACGTGACGTCGTCATGACAACCACGTACCCCCAGACATTAGCAACTTTAAAGGACAACTTTAGTTTTTTACAACAAGGGTTCATATTTTAGATTGTAATTAAAGAATATAAAAGATGAGTGTTAAAATTATTTCCTTTACTTCTTTCTATTGTTTTAGAGATTCTTATTTCAGTGGTTGGGGGCATGCGTACAAGTGGCTAAATATGTCATTTTACACAGAATAAGCCACATTCCCAAGATACAAAGCAACCTTTCATGGTTGGATGTGACTTATGGGGGCTAGAAGTGTTACTGTAAATAGCAATAAAGAAACTGCTGGCTTATTGTGTCTAAAAAGACATATTTAGCCACTTGTACGCATGCCCCCATGCGTACGCATGCCCCACATTTTAGCACGGTAAACAGTAGAAGTGGGACGGCCGTCGCCAGACATGGACAGGGACACTGACAGCCGTGACGTGTAAGAAGACTGACTGACCTTGCGTAAGTACTTAGGATTTGAACCCCAGTCCAAACTCACAACTTCAATTTCCTAAAACCACATTACCTATTTTTTTATGCTTCATCGAGGGGAGGATTAGTACCACTAAGGGCCTGTTTTTTTTTTAAATAGCAGATCTACAAGCTCGCAGCGCGGCACTCGGTGCCGCGCTGTGAGCTTGTATATCTGCTATTTTTCACTGGTTAAAGCATTCAATAATTCAAGGCCTGAATGGGTTAAACAGTCCACATGCATTGTGTATTACAATGTGAGAATCCACTGTGGAGAGGAGAGAAGAATGTGTTCTGAAGAGAAGAATATTCAGTGGGTTTCCAAAACAAATGTTGGCACAGGAGATGGAATAGAACAATCTGACATTACACACGCCATGAAGACAAGCTCAACAACACAAAACCAATATTTGTTAGATTAATTTAGGCTACTTGAGGCTGAATCGGAGAATTCAGTGTAGTTTAGCACGTTCCAAGTATATGCCTATATAGAGCTAAAAGTGTATTGTTTGTATTGGAAATGGGGCATATAGGCCTTTGTGCTTTAAACCATTGGTTCTCAAAGTGGGGTCCGCGGACCCCCAGGGGTCCTTGAGGGGGTTCCAGGGGGTCCCCAGCTAAACGATAGTTAGGAACCAAAGGGACCCTTATGGGTCTTTAACTCCAGGGTCCATTTGGTTCCATTTGTACTGTACACTCTCAGAGTTAAATTATCATTGATTTTACCGTATACATTGTGGTCCCAGGGCTAATAAGTGTCAATTTGGGGGTCCTCGACACGAGAACGTTTGAGAACCACTGTTCTAAAGAGAAGAATATTCAGTATGGGTTGTTTACAGAACAAACGTTGGCGCATGGCATAAAACGACCTGACATTAAGACATTACACACGCCATGAGAATTAGGCAGGTATGCAGAATGTAGTACGTAGCCTAGAACAGGGGTTTTCAAAGTGGGTGACGGGGCACCCTGGGGTGACGGGGCACCCCGGGGTGCCGCAACGGTAGTCCAGGGGTGCCGCGAGATCATTTGATAATATTTGGAATTTATTTGGACACTTGAAAAAAATATTTAGTATCATTTTAAAATTGAAGTGCAAAGTTATTTTCAGTCAGTTCCAACCAAAATGTCTGTTATCTCAATGTTTTCCTCGCAACATAATCACTAAAATATCGTCACTGTCGGGCAGAAACCTCGTATCTCCAAGTTTTAAATGTGTACGTCTTTTGGTAAAGCAAAGCCCTGCTTCATCATACAAGACTGTCGCACAAAACTAGTGAAAACAGCCGATCTACAAGGACACAACGCCTCGCGATGTGAGGTGTTGTGTGCTTGTAGATCGGCTGTTTTCACTAGTTTAGTTAATTTTATAGAAAAAGAAGTACAAAACGAACAGTTTTGGACATACAAGGTTTCCACCTGACATATATTCATGGGGTGCCCTGAGACAAAGAGGTTTGGGAACCCCTGATCTAGAAGACTACAGTGCTTCTCAAAGCGGTTTCCAGGGACTCTGTCTCTGTGGGGTCCTTTAGAGGGGTCCTAATTGACCCATAGACGTCTATCCAAATGGGTTTGGATACTGTTAGTCTCGCGTAGCCAGACAACTATTCCACAATCTCCGAATGCTATATAGAGTCTGGAACGGCAGCTCCCGAACGGCGAGTATCGGAAGTAGTCGCTGCTGCACTGAACTGTAGTCCCATTGGAAACATAACAGAAACACAATCGCTCAGACAAAGTCATTCGAGCGGCCTATTCTGTTATGGGTGTATAGTTTAAGAAAACGTTTTAAAACATCATGGAGGTAACACCAATAACAACAGAGAAAGACGAAATAACGCCCCCAGAAATATTGAAAGGAGACATAAGGCTTCCAGTAGGACATGTTATTGCTACTGCACCAAGGGAGCGGTTGCGTCACATCCGCTTTATCTCGCACGCATCGTTTCTATTTCCGTTTGCCAGACTGTATGCCGGGAGCATTTGCCCAAATCGCGGAGGCAACAGTCTGGCCACGAGAGACTAGGATACTGTCAGAGTTAAGAGGAGAAACGTTAAAGTTTGAGAAACACAAGTATAGGCTATGCCTAATGGAGTAGCTAAAAGTTTATTGTTCATAGTTTTGACACGGGGCATTCCAGGGACCCTGTGGGTTCCTTCATGGGGGTCTACATTGACCCATACAAGTCTGTAACTCTGACGGTGTACAAATGGAACCAAATGGACCCGTTCGGGTCCATTTGGTTCCATTTGTACACCGTCAGAAGTTCTGACTCAGAACTCAGACTTAAAGGTGATACACCATGCATTTACAAAGTATTTATGTCATATTGTTTATGTCCCAAAAAAACGTTTTTCAAAAGGTTTGAAGCTAAATTACCACTCCTGAATAGAGAGCCTCTCTCATTTTTGAATGGCTCTCAGAGCATTTTCAGCTGCAGTACCACCTTTGGCCTGAACTGCGCCACCCCCCCACAAAAAAATGTTCTTCAAAAACGGCCGATGATGATGTCATCATCGGCAGCAAATCTGAACAGCCTGTTTTGAGAACCCGTGGGATACTTTTAACCTTCGCCTTCCCAAAACCAGAGAAAGACACAACGGTCAGAAATGGGACTTTGTGAGGATAGAAGGTGCTAGTGGGACCCCCGAAAAAAGGTTTTAAAATAGGAAAAGTGAAATTTCATGGTGTATCACAAATCTGAAAGTTTGAGAAACACTGCTTTGAGGCTGTTTTTTTCCTTCTTTTCCTTCATTTGTATGCTATTGAAAACATATTGAGAAAAAAAGAATGCTGATTTTGTTCCAAAAAGCTTCATACAAAATGTGACCTATATAGCTCTGTTTATACAATGCTGTACTGTACCCCCTCCAACTCTAGGCTATCTACTGTATGTTCCCCATTTTCAACAGTTTTGATTATGTTTTGACACTTGCTTTGGTAATGTAAACGTATGGTTTCTCCTGTCAATAAAGCTCCTTTGAATTGAAGCTTTAAACTTTCCACCAGGGACGTGCAGAGAACGTTAGAGAGGCAGGGGCTGACATTTCCAAAAGGGCCTTTTGGTGGTAGCACCGAAAATAGCAGACCTCCAAGCTCACAACGCTTGGAGGTCTGCTATTTTCGGTGTGTGAAACCACACTGAACTAATCATAATCAAGTGAATACTGGAGATGTGGCGTAACAGCATGGATTTCTACACAGAGAGGACAATTCTTTCAACATAAGATGCTGCATTCATTCAAGTTCAGGAGAGTTTGGACAAGGCAATTCTCTTGAATGCTGCCTTCAGGTATTGCATGGAAAGAGGGGGCATTTGCATTGATTTCTTTCACCATTGTAAAAACTGCATTTATGGTCTGGAGAGGGCATTTTTTACAGACAGATAAATGGGCAGGGGCTCAAGCCCCCTTTGATGTCTATGTGTGCACGTGCCAGGGCGTCAGTTGGGTATGGCAGAGGTATGCAGCTGCCATACCCTGGGTCCAGAGGGGAAAATAAAAGTTACTTTTAAATATAAATCCATGAATGTCTCTTTGTCTATCTGTGCTGGTTATGTTGTTAAATTACAGTAAAATAACTACAAATGGAAAATTTTACAAAATGGTCATTTTAACACATTTCTCCACATCTTGAAAAATCGAACCTCTGTTCGAAGTGGAGCTGTGTGTGTGTGTGTGTGTGTGTGTGTGTGTGTGTGTGTGTGTGTGTGTGTGTGTGTGTGTGTGTATTGCAGTTGATGCTCAGGGCAGGCTAGACTCAACAGCACCTCTCTGGTCACCCAGGGTTACTACATACAGGCTACATACAGACCCACAGACCCACCCACCCACATACCTACACACACGGCCACGTATAGGGAGCTTGTGTTCCACACAGCTCCAAAAAAAAGTACATTCCCAGGTTCCGCAGGTCAGCTGCACAGGTGCAATGCATTATTGTTAATTGTAGCACGTTTACTAACATGCCGAGTTTAGCTGCACTTGAACAACCGTTCCAGGCTGCCATATCCAGCCCAAGAAACCGCAGAAACGGGAGAAAAAAATAAAATGTACTTCTTAAAATATTTAAATGTATCATGCCCTAAGGTAGACTGGTGTCTTGCACGCGCGCGACCAGTCATGTTGCCATACCTTAGCTTTTTCTGAACTGACGCTACTGTTACGCGTCAAATCTGTGCTTCTGGGGGTCCCTGGAACAAAGAAGTTTGCAATAGGGGTCCATCCATGGAACAAAATATTTAGAGATGGGGGTCCACGGCCAAAAACACATTTTAGGGGTCCTTAACCACTGATAGGCACATTCTACAAATGTCTTCTAAATCATAACAATTTTCTGGAAAAAAAAACTTATGTTGCCATCAGCGTTTCTCAAACTTTGTCATGTGAAGGACCCCCAGAATGATATTGAGTATTTGGCCACGGACCCCCATCACAAAATATTTTGTTCCAGGGACCCCCCAGAAGCAAATATTAGATTTTAGTCTATTCTGCATCTAGCTTAAGGCTACAGACCCGTTGGGAAACGAGTTTGGGGCGACTTTGAAAGAGGGCGACTTATCTGGCTACCCCTGCTCCCCATTACGCGCCGCCCGGCGGGTGTTGCGCTCCCCTCCCCTCCCCTCCCCGGACCCCTCTCTCTCTCTTACCCGTGCTGCCCTGGAGGAGTAGGGGTCCTCGAAGAGGTTCCAGATCACCGGCTGCCACCTCCTCCAGAGCCCGGCGGCCCCCCTCTCTCCCTCCGCCGCCTCTCCGTCCTCGATGCCCAGCCTCTTGGCGACCTCGTCGGGGTCCTCGTCGTCCCCTTGTTGCTCCACGTTGAGCTCGAACACGTCCAGCGCCTCCTCGGCGTCGCGGTGCTGGCGGTAGGACATCCAGCAGCAGGGCTCCACGTCGGTCTCGTCGA
Organism: Nannobrachium achirus; assembly: GCF_963921795.1. Taxonomy (NCBI): domain Eukaryota; kingdom Metazoa; phylum Chordata; class Actinopteri; order Myctophiformes; family Myctophidae; genus Nannobrachium; species Nannobrachium achirus. Next base: position 52,192,782 of record NC_137830.1, read on the forward strand.
TGCCCCAGAAGGAGAGCTCCTCCTCGAACAGCGGGCCGCACACGTCGGCCGGACAGTGCAGCTTCCCCGTGCGGTAGTAGTTGAGCACATGGGCGAACACCCCGGGGTGCCGGTCGAAGAAGTACTCGTCGGTGGTGGCCGCGTTGTACTCGAGGAAGCCGCCGGGGACCACCTGTTGTTGTTGTTGTTGTTGTTGTTGTTGTTGCAGCCGCTCCAGCACCGACTGGAGGGGGTCCGCGGCTCCGTCGGAGGCGAGCAGAGCCAGGCGGGTCCCCGGCAGCGTCTTCAGCGTGGAGCGGTAGGTCTCGTGTCTGGTGCCGCCCACGTTCAGGGTGATCCTCTCGTTGTCGTCAAACTTGCCCATAATGTCACAGATGTCGCTGCTGTCACAGACATGACTTCTTCCTCTGTGCGCGTCCAGGGTCACGGCTGACTGACACACGCACAGCACACACGCACACACACACAGTCAAGGTTCTATTTAAAATAATTGTCCACCCCCCAAAAAAGCACTTCTTCTTGGATCGTATCCGAACGCGACATTGTTCCAGCCACGCGACTGCTTTGTGGTGAAGCAAGCAGGTGTCGGTGCGTGTTGTTGTCTGCAGACTGGAGGAGGAGGATCTGGGGGTCCGCACAACCAGCTGGGAGTCCTCCAACCACAACAGTTCCTTCCTCAACTCTTTGTGTGAATCATTTCAACTGGTAGCAGCGGGCGTAGCGTACGGCGCTCCTCGCCTCAACACACTGCGCGCTGCGCGGTGCGCTCCAAGCAGCCAGCGTGCCGTGCCGTGCCGTGCGCGCATCGGTAGTCACTGCCCCCTCCCCTCCCCTCCCCTCCCCTCCCCTCCTCTCCTCTCCTCTCCTCTCCTCTCCTCTCCACGCCGCGCACGGCGCATGCATATAGGGTGACCAGTTCCAAACTGTTCATTTGAGGGACAGACAGAAGTAGGCCAGTCAATCTAAGCTAAAAAGGGGCATGACCCAAAATAAATTGCAATAGTAATCATTCAGGGTTTTTTATGATCCTTAGGGTCATCCAAAAACACATGTTAAAAATCTACCAAAATATTCTTAGTGGATCAAGGTAAATTCAGGGGGTTCAAGTTTGGGTCCCTTCACTTACTATACAGGGAAAAATACCCTCCAAAAAATCTTCTTTAAGTAGCATGTGAGGGGTCTAACTAGGGGTTTTTCATGATTCTGAATCCTTTGCAAGCATTTGTTTTGCACGAAAAACATTCCTCTGGCCAAGAATGGACCCACAACACTATGGTATAGTGATGGTTTAGTGACGAGTCATCACTTTTCACACTTTTGTGGGTCCATTTTTAGTCCGACGAATGTTTTTCGTGCAAAAAACAAATGCTTGCAATGGATTCAGAATCATGAAAAACCCCTAGTTAGACCCCTCACATCCCACTTAAAGAACATTTTTTTAGGCATTGTTTTCCTGTATAGTAAGTGAAGGGACCCAAACTTGAACCCCCTGAATTTACCTTGATCCACTAAGAATATTTTGGAAGATTTTTAACATGTTTTTTTGATGACCCTAAGGATCATAAAAAACCTTGAACCATTACTATTGCAATTTGTTTTGGGTCAAACCTCAGATTGACTGGACTAAAGTGCCACTTGTGTGGGACAATGTGGGACGGGCGGGCGGGGGTTAATAGCAAATTATTACTTTAGTTGCTAATAAATGCTTATGCTTTGATGTCATATTCGACCATAGCCCTAATAATGCCTATTTACCCCCCTATATGGGATATTTCTCATGTTATTTTAATAACAGGCTTAAAAACATATCTTGCAGGGAAAAGAGGCATGAGAGATTCACATTACAATGGAATACTCTGCTCTATAATGTATTCCAGTAGTCCAGTGTGGTCCAGTCTAGCTTGCTGTGAGCTCACATTAAGATCTTCAGCAACAATCAGCACACTACTGTACATCAACACCTGCCAGTCACAATGTGGGACAGAGTCTCAATTTGGGGGACGACTGAAGTCATGGAAATGTGGGACTGTCCCTCGCAAAGGGGGACATCTGGTCACCCTACATGCATGGACATGGCATTTGTTATGATTACTTACTTAAGTGGGGTTCTCAACCTTTTCAGGCTGTGACCCCCAAAATTACATATTTTAACTGGGGACCCCCCTCACCCCGACGAGCACTAAGAGTTGAGGCATTACATTTTGTATAACACGGTTCTATTGTGGTTCTAAAATGGCAAATTATACATTGACCAAATTGTCAAATATTAGGCAGAAATGTTCACAATTTCTGCCTCTAATATTTGACAATTTGGCCAATGTATAATTTGCCATTTTAGAGGTATTAAAAAGTCCTTAAATTGTCACTTTAGAAATGTGCAGATACCCTCTATACACTTAAACCTTATGTTGGTTTGTTTACTGTTGAGAGAGAAAACAATGTTGCTCATTAAGTTAATCATCTGGGGACCCCCAAAATAATTTGGGGACCCCCCTGGGGGATATCCATCCATACTGCAATACCTATAGAAATACTCAAAAGTATTGGCATCAAAATGTACTTAAAGTACCAAATGTGGACGGTACACATTGTGACAGAATGACTCCCATTTCACAAGTTATAAAATGTGCAGTAAAAAGTGTTCAAATAAATGTAGTAAAAGTACAATATTTGGATCTGAAATGTAGTGGTTTAAAGGAGTAGTTCACCCCCAAAATGTATTTTTTTCTATTGATTACTCATGCCATGGAGACTAGAGTTCAATAATATTTTTTGGTTTTTATCACATTCCAAAGACAAAAATTTGATTCGAGTACATTTACCCCCATTGATTCCGGATGGGGACCCGTTTCGAAACGGGTCCCCATCCGGAAAGAATGGGGGTACATTTATTGTTATCACATTTTTGTCTTAGGAATGCGACAAAAAACGAAAAATATTATTGAACTCTAGTCCCCCTTGCTGACATCGGCCTAGGCAGGGTTTGAACCACTCACCTTCTGCATGAAGGGCTCATACACTAACCATTACACCAACGCCGCGCTTTAGACCTAGAATTATTGAATGCTTTAACCAGTGAAAAATAGCAGATATACAAGCTCACAGCTTGTAGATCTGCTATTTTTGAAAAAGTTGTGAAAATGTGTGCAAATCTTTGAGTATTTTCAAAGCAAATGTTTGTTACTCAAATGCTTCTGGGTGGTCCCACTCCCTGGAACTAAATATTTTAAGATGGGGGTCCGTGGCCGAATAAATATCATTATGGGGGTCCTTCACATGAAAAGGTTTGAGAACCACTGACTATAGTAGTCTCTCAGGAACAGACCAACTGAGCTCCAGTTAAGTGAAAAGGACCTTTTCTTTGACGATGGCTGGCCAGATTGCTGACATAGAAACATAGGTTTTTAAAAAAAAAATCTTAGAAGGATTCAAAAGACACTTATGGAATGGGGTCAAAATTCAAATTTTCACGTTTTTTCAAAAAAGTAGCAGATCTACAAGCTCTCAGCGCGGCACTCGGTGCCGCGCTGTGAGCTTGTATATCTGCTATTTTTCAATAGTTAAAACATAAAATAACTAGACCTTACCCGTTCGAAGATATGTGCTGCAAAATATGTGCAGAGTGTGGGTTATGGGGAAAGTAACTGTAACTGGTGCGTGCGTGAGAATATGTGGGAGCATCATAATGTAAGGACTTTTCCATACCCGTTGGAAGATGAGACACACATCACCCGGTGCATGCGTGACCCATGCATGGAGAGAGAGAGAGAGAGAGAGAGAGAGAGAGAGACTCTCTCACTGCAACATTCCTAACTGTGAGAGAGGTGTGTGTGTGGGCCCGGGGCTACAGATCCCATGGCCTGGAGGAACGGACCGTAACCCTGGCAACAGGCTGTAGAGTTAACAGAAGTGGTGAAGAAACGCTAATAAATAGCTTGAATTTGGGAAAAATGAAATTGGGGCTCCGTCACCGTGTGTATAATGCTAATGGCCAATGCCATGTTAAATTTGAGATCAGTAGCTGAAGCGAGTGAATAGATAATACATTGTGTGACTGACTGACTGACTGACTGACCTATCTCCCTAATTATTATATGGATGATACACAATAATGTGTACCCGTTCTGAATGGGTTAATTTAATTCCTCCTCCATGTGTGACACAGAATGTCCTGTCCACTCTACATTTATTTCTCTGGATGTAAAACACATTCTGTCAAGTTAAAAACCACAGCCTGCTCAGTGCTCACCTTCACTCTGCTACTTGTTGCTCTCCCTTTCCATTTCAAATAAACAAGCTGTGGTGAATGTGGAGCTTTGGGTGGAGAGGCTGTAATGTTGAAATAATGAGGCCATCCATCACAGGCTGATGATGTATTGGGGACTTGGCTTCAGCGCATGCAGAGGGCCAACATGGTATTTTTGCCTATAAACAGGCATCCTTGCGCTGACCGATACACGGACAAAAACCATACACAGTCGGGCTATTTCCCCAGCGCTCGTCCTCTCCCTGTAGCCTTCATGTCACTTCAAATAGAGCAGCCAGATTGCTTGATCGTTATCGGGGGCAGGAGGGTGGAAAAAAAGGGCCGTTGGCAAAGCGGAGGTCCTTGGCCACTTCATTTTCCCAGCTGTGTTGTAACCCCCGAGAAGGACCCCTAGGGGGACCCCTAGGGGGGACGGAGACTAGACGGGCAGCCTTGATTAATTCAAATTGAATCTGAAAGTAAAAGTGGTTCCAGGACAACAGGCAGTTCTTCATGTATCATTTATAGCCTGATTTATAGCCTGGCTTTCTTGGGATGGTTAGTTAACCACCGAGGGGTCTTTCCCCCATCTCTTTCCCTCTCTATACCAAATCTCTTTGCTGAAAATAGCCGATCTACAAGATCAGAGCATTTTGAATTGCCACACATTGTGACATGATGAGGCTGGTAGATCTGCTGTTTTCACCTATTATCACATGTCCAGAAAAGGGACAGTAGGGATTCTATGTGGTTGAATCATCGTCGTTGTCGGGTGGAAACCTCGTATCTCCAAGTTTCAAATGTGTAGGTTCTTTTGCAAAGCAAAGCCCTGCTTCATCATACAAGGCCGTTGCACACAACGCCTCGAGGGCCTCTCCAACTCTTTTTCCCGGGCTGAATCAGGGGCCCAGCACGTCCCTGGTTGGCATGATGGCAGCACACAGTCACACACACTCCCTGGGCGCCAGGGAAGAACCCTTGCCCCACTTGTTTCACATGGGCCTGTTATAGCGCCACCAGGATGCGGATTTGGGTATCGTTCACCTTTGAATCGATACGATACCCTTTTCGATACCATTTTCGATACTTTTTATTTGAGCGGAGAGTATAGACGTTGGATAATCATCATAATAATAAACATTATAGGCTATTGTCGGCTATTTTCCACAGTAACGAGTGTAGCCTACTAAAGCAGTCATTAAACTCTCAGTAGCCTTTAATGTAAAAAAAACTAAGCTGTCCTTTAAAAAGAAAAGAATAAAATAAAATAAATGTTCTTATGTGAAGCTATACAATAGTAGAGCTAGTTAATTCTTTCAAAGTACACAACACTTCTCAATGTAGAAGCATATATTTGGTTAAAACCTACAGTATAGCTACAGGAGAAAGAACTTCACCGCAAATGAATATGATGAATAGGAGTTAAATAGGAGCATTTGTGTATATTGTATCACTAAAATGGGATTATGTTTAATAGACCATGGACAATAGCTTCGTAACACTCGACAATCGTTACGTTTCATAGGAAAGAAGTGGTGACCAGGGACGTGCTGGCCATTGGGAAAAGCGGGACAACTCCCAAACGGCCGGTCCAGGCCGGCCATTAGGAAAAAAATTAAAATAAAACGTCAGCCTTCGTTCCATTTTGGGGGCTGGGCGGCCAACAAAGTAAATCGTCACTGTTGGGCAGAAACCTTGTATCTCCAAGTTTCAAATCTGTACATTTTTTTCGCAAAGCAAAGCCCTGCTTCATCATACAAGGCCGTCGCACAAAAGTAGTGAAAACAGCAGATCTACAAGCACACAACGCCTCACGGTGCGAGGCGTTGTGTGCTTATAGATCGTCTGTTTTCACTAGTTTAAATCATTTTTAAAATGATAAATACAAAACAAACGGTTTTGGACATACAAGGTTTCCACCCGACAACGGTGAAATATAACTCATGTAATTGGCCCACAGGCTTGTCACTTGTCATGATCTGAAATGGCAAATCTTTGAGTAGCAGCAGCGCTATAGAGAGAGATCTCTCTCTCCATAGCGCGCAATGAGGGCCTCTACAACTCTTTTTTCCCGGGCTGAATCAGGGGCCCAGCACGTCCCTGGTGGTGACTATTGTACGGAGATCTTCTACAGCCCACAGTACAGAGCCAGAGACGTGACCTTGTCACGTATTGTGACACTAGAATGGAGAAGGAGATGACATGAGAGAGATTTCTCTTCTGCACTTCTGTGTAGCAGAGGCAACCTTTACATCACAGGCAAGAAAGTGAAGGTTTAGAAGGCTCTGCAGCTGTAATGCAGGGGTTTTCAAAGTGGGTGACGCCAGGGGCACCCTGGGGTGCCGTGACGGCAGTCCAGGGGTGCCGCGAGATCATTTGATAACATTTGGATTTTTCACTTAAAAAAATATTTAGTATCATTTTAAACTTGAAGCACAAAGTTATTTTCAGTCAGTTCAGTTCTAACCAAAATGGCTGTTAGTTCAACGTTTTCCTCGCAACATTATCACTAAAATATCGTCACTGTCGGGCAGAAACCTCGTATCTCCAAGTTTCAAATGTGTACGTCTTTTGGTAAAGCAAAGCCCTGCTTCATCACACAAAACTAGTGAAAACAGCCGATCTACAAGCACACAACGCCTCGCGATGTGCTTGTAGATCTGCTGTTTTCACTAGTTTAGATCATTTTATAGATGATAAATACAAAACGAACGGTTTTGGACATACAAGGTTTCCACCCGACAACGACGATGTGCTATAAATATAAGGTGCTGGGGGTGAAAATTATAATGTAGGGGTGCCTCCGATTAAAAAAATATATTTATGGGGTGCCCTGAGACAAAAGGGTTTGGGAACCCCTGCTGTAATATATGTCAGTTTTGATTCCAACACCGTTGAAAAGCAAAACACTCAAATATCCAGTGTTGATTTAACTCTGAGAGGGTGCTAATGGAACCCATAAGGGTCAGTGTTTGCAATCTGGAACGTATGTTACTATAACTGAAGTCAGGTCACATCTCTCCTCCCGATGTTCTCCCTCCAAAGTTATTTTAGAGTTCAGACCCAGTGGGCTGTTTTCAGACATTATGTTCTATTGCAGGGGTCTTAAGCGTTTTCAGGCCAGGCACCCTTTAGCTGAGAGAGAGATGAAGCAGGGACCCCTTAGCTGAGAGAGAGATGAAGCAGGGACCCCTTAGCTGAGAGAGAGATGAAGCAGGGACCCTTTAGCTGAGAGAGAGATGAAGCAGGGACCCTTTAGCTGAGAGAGAGATGAAGCAGGGACCCTTTAGCTGAGAGAGAGATGAGGCAGGGACCCTTTAGCTGAGAGAGAGATGAAGCAGGGACACTTTAGCTGAGAGAGAGATGAAGCAGGGACCCCCTCCTCTACATATTTTGTATAAATGTGTGATGGAGATTCTCTTCGATTCCATACATAGATTCGTAGACTTGTTTGACACTTAACCACTTAAAATCATAAATTGTCGATATTTAGTAAACTTGACCTTTCACTCTGTACTTGTTCTGCTATTTTTTACCTACACCAAACCTATTTGCCAAAAATAGCCGATCTACAAGCTCTCAACGCCTCGCAGCGCGAGGCGTTGAGAGCTTGTAGATCTGCTATTTGTCTCCTTAGAATAGACATGCGAGGGATCATTTAAAAGAATGATCCTATCACACAAAGATGTGGCGGCCCCCCCTGTAGTAACTCTGAGGACCCCCTGTTGAAGACCCCTGCTCTATTGCAATGCAGAACAGTTTGTCCTCCCAAATGAATTCTGGCAATGGCAACGATGGTGGCACGCAATCACAATCAAACTGTGGCTGCACAGCGCTGGCTCCTGTTGGGTGGATGTTGGAAGCTTGTAATGTGACAGCCTTGTGTTTCTCATTATTAGCTCTTAGTAGGAGTCAAACAGATCACCTTTATTGTTGTCACAAGCCTCTAAGCATAGCTTTGGTATTGTCCACTAAACAATCACAGTACATCATAAACACAATCATCCAGTCATGCAGGGCTTGTGGATGGGATTAGGTTGGTGTCCCAGAAGATGGATGCTGCGCTGATTAAAACCCATTTACGCCTAGGATTATTGACTGCTTTAACTATTGAAAAACAGCAGATATACAAGCTCACAGCGAGCTTGTAGATCTGCTATTTTTGAAAAATCGTGAAAATTTGAATTTTGAAGTCTTAGAAGGATTCTTTTGAATCCTTCCTTTTGAAAACCCCTATGTTTCTATGTCAAATAAAATGCCTGGGTTTCCGAGGCTAATGTCAGCAATCTGGCCAGCCATCATCAAAGAAAAGGTCCTTTTCACTTCAACTGGAGCTCAGTTGGTCTGTTCTTGAGAGACTACTATGTCAGTTGTTCTCAAACCTTTTCACGTGAAGGACCCCCAAAATCATATGTATTTGGCCACGGACCCTCATCTCAAAATATTTAGTTCCAGGGACTGACTGACAGACAGCTGGTGGAGGTCGATGCCGTGGTAACAGCCGCATGCTGAAACAATGCCCAAATAAGGTCTGTCTGACATGATGAAACAAGTGACCAAATTTGGAGATGACTGACATCACTGACTGACATCACTACACAGGGGCGTCAATTGGGTATGGCAGGGGTATGCAGCTGAAAATAAAAGTTACTTTTACTTTTAAATATAAATCCATGAATGTCTCTTTGTCTATCTGTGCTGGTTATTATGTTGTTAAATTACAGTAAAATAACTACAAATGAAAATTTTTACAAAATGGTCACTTTAACAAGGTATTATAACCAGTAAGACTCCCTAATCGGGAGATAAGCGACCGTTGGTCGCTTATCTCCCCTATATTTTGGCCTATTTGCTATCTCTACAAATAGGCCAAAAATATGTTGTACCAAAATCGTCCTGATGGTGGCGCTAGATGGGACAGATGCGTTTTGATTACATGACTGTAGAGATACTGTGCGATTTGCGTGATTTTAGGGCAAAATCTGTAGGAGCAGTGTCCCAAAATGTGTTTTAAAAAATTGGCCTGAAGGTGGCGCTAAATGGGACAGGTCCATGTTGATGACATGAGTGTAGACATACTGTGTACCGATTTGTGTGATTTTAGGGCAAAATCTGTAGGAGCAGTGTCCAAAAATGTGTTTGGAAAAATCGGCCTGATGGTGGCGCTATATGGGACAGATCCATGTTGATGACATGAGTGTAGACATACTGGCCCTCATTTATCAATGGAGTGTAAAAAATGGTCTATTTATTTCACCAAATTTTGCGTAGGGCAACGTGTGCACGGCATTTATCAATGCTTCCTAAACAGACACACCTGCCCTACATTTGATCCCAGCGTTGATAAATGCGCAGGCTGAAATTTAAATAACACGCCCTTAATTATTCTAGAAACGCCCCGATTTTACGACCAGAACAATCCGAATACGACCTAACAACCAAAGAAAAGCCATGTCCGCGTCCCACACAGACCACGCACACATGCACGCACGCACGCACGCACACACCTACACACGAAACTAGGCTACTTGGAACAGCAGCATTTTGGTTTACACAGCAGTCTTTGACAGTGGAAACGTGGGATTAACCAACGGTACAATTTTTGACAAGGACGCTATAGCACTGCAGCCGACATGAATGACACAAGTCACTGCCATGAATACTTTTGGATATTAATTTAAACCATAGCCTACCCTTGCCGTGCGTGCGCAGACAGAGCGCGTTCATTTGGTTACAAGCAATCATAATTCCCCATGGCCATGATCTCACGGCTCGCCACATCGGGTTTCCAGCATAGTGTACAGTAGCTAGGCTACTGTATAAATTGAGAGACCCCACGGTTACGTTTTGGATATTAATTTAACCCAATTTCGGTGACGAGCGCTATGCACGTTTGAGTGCTTAAACTAGCGATCATGTAGGTGGGTCTACCGTTGCTGTGCGCTGGTCTTCTCCCCGGTGGGCCGTGGACCATAGAGTTATAGCCGTGGACCCCCAAATAAATCATCCGCAGCGTGCGTGCTGAGCGTGCGGGCTGGGCACAGCCAAGCCAGGTTGGACCTTCGGTTTTATCCATATTTAAAAGGACTCACGACTCACAGCGGCGTCACGCTGGTCCCGAAAATGCTCTCGCATGCGTTCGTATCTGTGCTTGTTCTGAGCCAGATCTCCAATCTTAAGATTTATTCTGTTAAAGCAATTAACAGTAGATTTCTTCCATATATAATTTAAATATATATGGAAGAAATCTACTGTTAATTGCTTTAACAGAATAAATCTTAAGATTGGAGATCTGGCTCTTAATGCTTGTCATTGTAACTTGAAAATAAAATCAGCGTGAATGTCCATGATGTAGCCGGCTATAGGCTATGCTTTTATAAAATGTTATATTTTCACAGGATTATTTATTATTGTGTTGGATATACATTTTCGAGTGGATACATGTGTCCATTGCCTGTCAGATAATTAAACAATGCTGCTCCGCACGTCTACAATGGAACAAAGTGGTGTAGGATGATTCCTACACCACCTCAGGACTTGACGTGAGATTTGATCCTACCCTAGACCAAAGTCAAAGTCAAGTTGAAATGATAAATGCCGAGACTTGCCTAAATTTCGGTGTACACCCAAATTTTGATCTGCACCACGTTGATAAATGAGGGCCACTGTGTACCGATTTGTGTGATTTTAGAGCAAAATCTGTAGGAGCAGTGTCCAAAAATGTGTTTTAAAAAATCGGCCTGAAGGTGGCGCTATATGGGACAGATCCAAGTTGATGACATGAGTGTAGACATACTGTGTACCGATTTGAGTGATTTTACGGCAAAAATTGTAGGAGCAGTGTCCAAAAATGTGATTTGCAAGAATCGGCCTCATGGTGGCGCTAGAAGAGGGCCATGTGAGAAATGAGGGGTGGGGTCTCCGCGGACGAATAGGTACCGGCCCCGGCTCTCCCGGTCGCTCCTAGCCCGAGTTACGGCATTTTATGTGCGCTGCAGTGGCAGGGGGTCCACCACTTTTGCATCCGTTCTGGAGCACCAGGAGTCGGTGGTCCCCGGGAATTCCCCGTGAGCAGCCCCGTTGGGGTGGTCATTTAGTCATTTTTGCACATTTGGTCATTTTTTACATCTGGGGTTCCCCCAGGGACCTGGGGGTCCCTGGAGCTCCGGGGGTCCTTGGAGGTTGTAGTTTGGCAGGCAAGGAGTGTGTGTGCAAAATCTGGCATGGATCGGGGCAACGGTTGCGGAGATATGAGCAGGGCAAAAGTGTGACGTGTGACGTGTGACTGACAGACTGACGGACTGACGGACTGACGGAGGGAGGGACGGACTGACAGCCGGTGGAGGTTTGGATAGTATAGGAGTGCAAGTAACTGCGCAATTATATTCTCCACACTTGTATTCTCCCCGGCTTGATGAAATGGCATATTCCCAGGTTCTGCAGGTCAGCCGCACAGGTAGAATGCATTATTGTTAATTGTGGCACGTTTACTAAAACATGCCAAGTTTAGCTGCCCAAGAAACCGTAGAAACGGGGAAAAAATGTAATGTACTTCTTAAAATAAATGTATCATGCCTGTTGCTAGGTTATGGCAACATGACTGATACCAGTCATGTTGCCATACCTTAGCTTTTTCTGAACTGACACCACTGTCACTACAGTGCCCAAATTCTAACAATAATCATTGACACACTGAACCACACTGAGTGCTGTGTCATAGCAGGAAGGGGTGGCTGCAGTAACAAAGCACATTTACCATAAGTACATTTCTGGAGTATTTTGGAGAGACAAATATTGTACTTTTGACTTTCAATGAATTGCATTTTTACAGCGCTTTTCCAAATGCTGAAAGCACATTACAGGTTCATTCATTGATGCATTGGAAGGGAAACGTACCTTATGAAATAAGCACTTCAGCCCTATTTCAGATAATAGTGAAAATAGAAGATCTACACAAGCTCATAATATCTCTCGCCGTGGCGTGTTGTGAGCTTGTAGATCGGCCATTTCCGGGCTAATGTCCCCCCCCCCCAGAATAGGGGCCGCTAGGGTTCAATTGTTAATTCAACACATTTCCAAACTCCCTTGGGATTCTGCTGTGTGAGAAGAGAGAACTGATGAGGTCATCTTGTGAACATTATGAGTCATGGGCTTTCTCCTCTGCTCCAACGGGTCACCCCGGGTTCTGTGGAAGCCATGAGTCAGTGTTCATAGTAAGGAGATTTTATAAGATATTTGACCAATCTGCCAAGTAAATCGTTACCAAGAAATGTCTTCACCAATGTGTTTCTAAAGGTGTGTAATAATATGTACTAAAAGGTTGAAATTCATAAAAAAAATTATTTGTGTTTGTGTCCCATTAATACTTTACTATACAGGAAAGAAATACAAAAAATAAATCTGCTTTACGTAGCATGTGAGGGGTCAAACTAGGGGTTTTTCATGATGCTGAATACATTACAAGCATTTGTTTTGCACAAAAAACATTCGCACAAAAGTGCGACGCGTTGTGAGCTTGTAGATCAGCTACAGTATTTTCAGCACACAACCAAGTGTAAAACCAGTCATTACGATGCCATCAAGGCCTGCCAAAATACATTTTAGTCGACTAAATCAACTGTAGATTTTGGCGCCTAAAATCTTATGATTTTTAGTCGACTAAAATTAGACTAAAACTAATACTTTTCAGGTGACTAAATTATGACAAACTAAATGACATTTTATTCAAAAGAGTATGACTAAATTTGCTGTCAAAAACAACACTGGATCAGTCAAGAAAGAACATCACGACACTGCTTTTTGCTTTCATAAAACCTGTGAAAAGTGTCATTATGTGAAAAGTGTCATTATGTGAAAAGTGTCATTATGTGAAAAGTGTCATTATGTGAAAAGTGTCATTATGTGAAAAGTGTCATTATGTGAAAAGTGTCATTATGTGAAAAGTGTCATTATGTGAAAAGTGTCATTATGTGAAAAGTGTCATTATGTGAAGTGTCATTATGTGAAAAGTGTCATTATGTGAAAAGTGTCATTATGTGAAAAGTGTCATTATGTGAAAAGTGTCATTATGTGAAAAGTGTCATTATGTGAAAAGTGTCATTATGTGAAAAGTGTCATTATGTGAAAAGTGTCATTATGTGAAAAGTGTCATTATGTGAAAAGTGTCATTATGTGCGCAGACAACAATTCCTCCTGTTCACGTGTGCACAAGTCTTTCAACCGCGGTTCTGTTTGATCCTCTGGAACTAAGAAACAGTGTGTCGTATCTAAGCAACAAGATGGTTGCCAGGTGACAAGCACGGCACGGAGGTCCTGCCAGCAGAAACTGTGCAAGTGACAATTCTACTAGTCGGGGGACATCTTTAGAAATAGTGTCACATCCTGGTATAAATTCCTTACCAAAAACAATCTTCACCAATGTGTTTGTAAAGGTGTCTAGTAACACATCTCACAAAGACTGAAATTCACTTTCCCTAGGAGAATCTTTGACAGCTAGGGTCATTCTGGGTCTCATTCACTCACTATACACTATACAATAGGGGAAAAAAATCACTCCCAAAAAATATTCTTTAAAGGGATCCCTGGCTAATACGACAAAAATGCCGTAATACATTATAATTGTCCTCTATAACTATAATGTAAAATTAAAAACACCTTAAATATTTTATTTCTTCTAGAAATAGCTAATCTTTCACTCAACAGGGGATCTGCCCGTCGCAAGTTGATGATGTCATAACCCACTGAGCACGTCGTCTATATTTAGACGACTATTAGAAGTCTATTAGTCGTCTAGTCTAAGTTTAGACGACTAAAAAACTTTCAAATCTATACCACTATTAGACCACTTTTAGACGGCGTGCTCAGTGGGAAATGTCATGTGTAATCTATCCCTATGGAATTTATGGCATGCATGTGAAAATAAAAACAAACGTAATACTTCCTATGGTTAATATGAGCATCAAATCAATATTTCAAATATGTTTTTTGCACATGCATGGCATAAATTCCATAGGGATAGATCACCCATAACATTTATGACATCATCAACTTGAGACAGGTAATTCCCCTATTGAGTGAAAGATTAGCTATTTCTAGAAGAAATAAAATATTTAAGGTGTTTTTAATTTGACATTGTAGTTATAGAGGATAATTAGAATGTTTTAAGGCATATTTGTCGTATTAGCCAGGGATCCTTTTAAGTGGGATGTGAGGGGTCTAACTAGGTGTTTTTAATTATTCTGAATCCATTGCAAGCATTTGTTTTGCACCAAAAACATTCCTTGGGCTAGACATGGACCCCCATACCAATGTGAAAAGTGATGACTCATCACTAAACCATTATTTTATGGGCTGTTTTTAGCCCAATGAATGTTTTTTTTTTTGTGCAAAACAAATGCTTGCAATGGATTCAGAATAATTAAAAACACATAGTTAGACCCCTCACATCCCACTTAAAATTTTTTGGGAGTGATTTTTCCCCTATAGTATAGTGAGTGAATGAGACCCAGAATTACCCTCGCTGTCAAAGATTTTCCTAGGGAAAGTGAATTTCAGTCTTTGTGAGATGTGTTACTAGACACCTTTATGAACACATTGGTGAAGAAATGTTTTGGTAAGGAATTTATTCCAGGACTTCCCTGATATCCCCTGATTCTACATGAAGACAGATAGAACCTCAGATAGGGGTGTCGCACCAAACGCTGGGCCCCCCATGAATGTTCTTCGTAGGGGTTCACAGTAGGGGCTCACAGCGCGGCACACGGTGCCGCGCTGTGAGCTTGTACATCTGCTGTTTTTGAAAAATCGTTAAAAGTCTAAAAACATCAAATCCTTCTACGGTGCACCACTGATGTTTCTACATCAGTGGTTCTCAAACCTTTTCATGTGAAGGACCCCCAAAATGGTATGTATTTGGCCACGGACCCCCATCTCAAAATATTTAGTTCCAGGGACCCCCCAGAAGCCAAATTTGGGTTACAAATGTTCGTTTAAAAATACATATATTCAAAGATTTGCACACATTTTCACGACTTTTCAAAAATAGCAGATCTACAGCAGATCTATGGCAGATCACAGTGCGCGCGGCACTCGGTGAGCTTTGTATATCTGCTATTTTTCAATAGTTAAAGCTATACTGTGTAAGATGCTCAACTAGTGGTCAGTAGCCCTATAGCAAACCGCGGTCGTGTTCGCGTCTTTCGCCCGTTTTTCGTACCTTCACACCCCCGCGTCTGCCTCCACAACGCCGAGAGCTATCTTTAGAGGGGTCCCTGGTTCCTGTGCGTTCAGGCATTCCGGAGAAACGGACTACTTCACCCTGCCTGGTAGGCGAGATTACCTTTTGAGTAAAGAGACACAC
The DNA here is from genome assembly GCF_963921795.1 of Nannobrachium achirus. Lineage (NCBI taxonomy): Eukaryota > Metazoa > Chordata > Actinopteri > Myctophiformes > Myctophidae > Nannobrachium > Nannobrachium achirus. Next base: position 52,208,387 of record NC_137830.1, read on the forward strand.
GGGCGACTACAAATATGGCGACCCCACTTCAAGATGCGCTGTGATTGGCCGGTAGTGTACCATGTGTGCATGATCGGCGATGTGATTGGGCAACGTATACACAACTATACAGATGATGCAGATTACGTCATTTTGGCGCGAAATCCGGTCCACGGCCAGGATCATAGAAAACATATAAAGAGAAGGCTTCAGAAGCTGAAAATAACGGAGTGGGTGTTCTAAAACTTTAGCGATTTAACAGTTAGGACAATTTTAAGATTTGTTTTATAAAAAAAGTTACATGGTACAACTTTAAAGCATAAAATATTAATACACTATAACGTGTACCCGTTCTAAATGGGTAAATAAAGTGTAAAAGTATATTTTGAAAACCTGGTCATTGGGCCTTTTTTTATTGCAACGCAGGCCGTGGCAGCTCACTCATCAGAGGACGGAGAGGAAAACAGCCATTAGTGGAGGTTTTATCAAACACAGCCCAGGCAGAATGCTGTGCTGTGTAACCCTAAACCCTGGCAGAATGCTGTGTGTTTCATGTGGAACACATGAAGAGGACCTACTGAGATAATGAGATCCTTCCAGCGCCTTTCAGGACATTTAGTGGTGAGATTATCAAACATATCAAACATAACAACCAACGCCACAATGCCAGGTCTTTAACCCATTCAGAACGGGTACACATTTTGTGTATCATTATTTTATGCTTTAACCGAGTGCCGCGCTGCGAGCTTGTAGATCTGCTATTTTTGAAAAATTGTGAAAATTAGAATTTTGACCCGATTCTATAAGTGTCTTTTGAATCCTAGGTTCTTTTGAAAAACCCTATGTTTCTATGTCAGCAATCTGGCCAGCCATCGTCAAAGAAAAGGTCCTTTTCACTTAACTGGAGCTCAGTTAGTCTGTTCTTGAGAGACTACTATGTCAGTGGTGCTCAAACTTTTTCATGTGAAGGACCCCCAAAATGATATGTATTTGGCCACGGATCCCCATCTCAAAATATCTAGTTCCAGGGACCACCCAGAAGCAAAATTTGAGTAACAAACGTTCGCGTTGAAAATACATATACAGTTCAAAGATTTGCACACATTTTTGCGACTTTTTCAAAAATAGCAGATCTACAAGCTCGCAGCGCGGCACTCGGTGCCGCGCTGTGAGCTTGTATATCTGCTATTTTTCACTGGTTAAAGCATTCAATAATTCTAGGCCTAAATGGGTTGAATGTGGAAGTCATGTACGGAACTAATGAGTATTTCGAAAGCGTTTCATTGTGAAACCATATTGCCTTGTTTTTCTGGTGACAGTAGCCTAGCCTATGCATTACATTGTACATTATGTCTGTCAGAAAAGCCTATTTATTACACGGCAAGAATAACATTCATAATAATATAATAATAATATATAACTAGAAAAGTATTGTTCCTTCGAAACAATTGTGGGCTCGCTTCAAGCCAGAAAACAATGGCTATAAAAGTACAAAATGTCAAGATCGCAGGCAGTGCTCTCTTTGACGTTACTGACGTCAAAGATTGGTCCATTTTGTTCCAAAAATGTGTCGTGCAAAAGTTGACCCGCTGGTGGCGCTATAACAGGCCAATGTAAGAAGGGTGGTATCTGTTCCTTGACCTATTGGGAATGTGCTTGCACGATTTCACGCACATTGCAGGCTGTGTTCATGATTTGAGGTGTTTTTGGCTTTGGCCACTTTATCGCTGCTTGCAGCTATATTCAATATATATTTTTTTTTGTGTGTGTGTGCAGACTGTGCACTTCATAGGCATATTAGATAAAGGTCCTTAGATTGTGTGTAGAATGTTTCATGCAAATTGCAAAAAAAATCCTAACGGGTTTAAGCGTTTCGCAAACTGCTCAAAATGATATAGCGCCCCCCTTTGGCCAATTGGGGTAAGATTGGTTTTAGTGATATTTGGACTAACACTCTACATCTTTACCAAATGCCAAGAACATGTTACTTTGCATGTATGATTTAGAGGCAGAAGAATAATTTGCATAAAACTGCAATATTCATTGAATTTATTTAAAAAAGCATGTTTCAATTTTAAAGAAATCCGATCTGACAGATCTTTAGATATCGGTCCAAAGTTCACGTAAAAAAAGTTTTGTGCACGTGGAGCGAAAATTCCAGAATAAAAGCGGGTTTACGCGTTTTACAAACTGCTCAAAATGGCGGAAAATCGAAGGGCGGAGCTTACTTAACAACGACACAGATGTCTTCCGCTTGAGTCAAAGCACGCGTGTAACAAGTTGCATGTCTTCAAACGAAACGAGTCATGACTTATGCCCGTTTGAAGTTTGAATTTTCAAACGCTTCGTATAGCGCCCCCCTTTGGCCGATTGGAATAAAATTGGTTTCAGTGATACTTTGACTAACCCTCCACATCTTTGCCAAATGCCATGAACGTGTAACTTTGCATGTATGATTTAGAGGCAGAAGAATAATTTGCATAAAACCGCAATATTAATTGAATTATTAAAAAATTATGTTTCACTTTAAAAAAAATCTGGTTGATCAATCTGACCGTATTGGTCCAAAGTTCATGTGAAAAAAGTTTCGTGCGCGTAACGAAAAAAACCCAGGAGGAGATAGATTTTTACTGTTTTTCATATTATTCCGAATTGTGGGAGACCTAAAGGTCAGAGGTCAAAAGTTAGAGGGTAAAAGTTGTTCGGCATGAGGAGACGCATACGTGTATACAGGTTTCATGGCTGTACCTAAAACACAGCATGAGCTATACCTGTTCAAAGTTCGCACTTTCGAAGGCTTCCTACAGCGCCACCATTTGGCCGATTGCTGTATAAAATAATAGCACACTTCGCCACTGTAAGCTGAACAAATTGATGTTTTTATTTTCATTTTCTCACTAAGTATGTAGGAGTAGAAAGGAACCGAAGTTCCCGTCTACTGATTGCCTGATAGATAAATAAATAATGACAATACCTAAAGTGTGCTCGCCTATAGGCGAGCCCACAAATATAGCTGCAAGCAGCGATAAAGTGGCCAAGGCAGAAAAAGCAGGAAAGCAAAAAAGCATCAAGGGAAAGCAAAGAACAAATCAAAGAAAAACTGGAAGCAGTGTTCTTCCGAACAGGTCTCCGGCAGGTCAGGTGTTTTTTGTTTGTTTTTTTGGCCTAGTGGTGACTATAATAGGCCTATAGGTACATGATATCATTGCAATCCTTGGAAATCACAACATAGGTGTAGACATGACAGTTTGTATTATAATGCTTGTTTCAGGATTTATGATGCAAAATACATTATTTAGTAATGGCGGATATTAAAATACGCATCAAGGGGGGTTGGGGGACATTTATAGGAAGGCTCCATATCAGACATTGTTCAAGGAACCAAACTGTAAAGTCTACCAAATGTCATGGTATTATGCTAATTTAAACCCCAAGCGGGATTCGATCCAACGACCTTCTGCATGAAAGGCATATGCCCTGACCACTACACTAGGCAGCCACAGATCTGTTAACCATGTTTGTTTAAAAAAAAAGTTCTATGTAGGCTGAGTGCCTTGATTTTATTGATTTATTTTTTATATTTTGGAGGCTTGGGGTGAAATCAATCTGAGTAAATGTAATCTGAGTATTTCTGACATTTTCGAGTGATCATATTTTCTTTTACTCAAAACCGAAAAAAAACAGCCGGTAGAGAAGGGCTCATTTTAAACATGAACTTGATCTGGAGTTAGATCAGACGTGTCAACATTAAAGAGTTTGACATATGCAGATGCCATGGGCATCCAGGATGTTAACATCAACTCAACCCGACGTGGGGTTTGAACTGCCAATCATCCGTATACCAGGCACAGGCACTGACCACTACACTACGGCAGTCACACATTTAGGACCTGTCATTTAAAAAAAAAAGAAAAGAAAAAAGAAAAAGTTTCATGTAAATCTACAGTAGTTGTGGGGCTCATTTTAAACATGAACGTGATCTGGAGTTAGATCAGACGTGTCAACATTAAAGAGTTTGACATATGCACATACCATGGCATCCAGGATATTAACATCAACTCAACACGATGTGGGGTTTGAACTGACAACCATCCGTATACCAGGCACAGGCACTGACCACTACACTACAGCAGCCACACATGATGGACTTGTCATTTTTTTTAAAAAGAAAAGAAAGAAGAAAAAGTTTCATGTAATGTACTTGACGCCTTCTTTCAAAATGATATAGTGCCCCCCTTTGGCCAATTGGGGTAAGATTGGTTTCAGCGATGTTTGGACTAACCCTCTACAGTAGTTCATCATGAAAATTTTACTTTGCATGTATGTTTTAGAGGCAGAAGAATAATTTGCATACAACTTGCAATATTTATTGAATTATTAAAAATGCATGTTTCAATTTTTTAAAAATCCGATCTGACAGATCTTTAGATATTGGTCCAAAGTTCATGTAAAAAAAGTTCTGTGCACGTGACGCGAAAGTTCCGGAATAAAAGCGGGTTTAAGTGTTTTACAAACTGCTCAAAATTGCGGAAAATCTAAGGACGGAGCTTACTTAACAAAGACACGGATGGCTTCCGCTTGAGTCAAGGCACGCGTGTAACCAAGTTGCATGTCTTTAAACGAAACGAGGCATGACTTATGCCCCTTTAAAGTTTGAGTTTTCAAACGCTTCGTTTAGCGCCCCCCTTTGGCCAATTGGAGTAAGATTGCTTTCAGTGATATTTCGACTAACCCTCTACATATTTGCCAAATGCCATGAACGTGTCACTTTGCATGTATGATTTAGAGGCAGAAGAATAATTTGCATATAACAGCAACATTGAGTGAATTATTAAAACATAATGTTTCGCTTTAAAAGAAATCCGGCCGCTGTGCGATGACCGTGTTGGTCCAAAGTTCATGTAAAAAAAGTTTTGCGCACGTTACGCGAAAATCCCAGGAGGAGATAGATTTTGACTGTTTTTCATATAATTCAAAATTGTGGGAGAGGTAAAGGTCAGAGGTCAAAAGTCAGAGCGTAAAAGTTGTTCGGCATGAGGAGACGCATACGTGTATACAGGTTTCATTGCTGTACCTGAAACAGGGCATGAGCTACACCAGTTCAAAGTTTGCACTTTCGAAGGCTTCCTACAGCGCCACCCTTTGGCCGATTGTTGCGAGCTTCGCGTTTTAGCCGTTTGGCATAGTCCTCTGCCATACTGCCATGAACGTGTCACTTTGCATGTATGATTTAGAGGCAGAAGAATAATTTGCATGAAACTGCATTATACGGGTAATTATTAAAAAATAATGTTTCGCTTTAAAGAAAATCCGCCTAAGTTTTCAGACCGTATTGGTCCAAAGTTCATGTAAAAAAAGTTTCGCGCACGTTACGCGAAAATCCCAGGAGGAGATAGATTTTGACTGTTTTTCATATAATTCAAAATTGTGGGAGAAATAAAGGTCAGAGGTCAAAAGTCAGAGCGTAAAAGTTGTTCGGCATGAGGAGACGCATAAGTGTATACAGGTTTCATTGCTGTACCTGAAACAGGGCATGAGCTACACCAGTTCAAAGTTTGCACTTTCGAAGGCTTCCTACAGCGCCACCCTTTGGCCGATTGTTGCGAGCTTCGCGTTTTAGCCGTTTGGCATAGTCCTCTGCCATACTGCCGAGTTTCGTAAAAAGCGACTGCACGGTCTAGCCGCTAGAGCAAAAGTGGCGGAAGAATAATAATAATAAATATAGCTGCAAGCAGCGATAAAGTGGCCAAGGTAGAAAAAGTAGGAAAGCAAAAAAGCATCAAGGGAAAGCAAAGAAGACATCAAAGAAAAACTGGAAGCAGTGTTCTTCCGAACAGGTCTCCGGCAGGTCAGGTGTTTTTTTTGTTGGCCTAGTGGTGACTATAATAGGCAAAAGTCAAAAGGGTACCACATGTTCTTTGGCCTTTCACGGCAATCGGACGCTGCATGCGGGATTTGAGGCATTTTGTTCCAAAAATGGGTTTTGCAAAAATTGACCCGCTGGTGGCGCTATAACAGGCCAATGTGAGAAGGGTGGCATCTGTTCCTTGGCCTAGTGGGAATGTGCGTGCAGAATCTCACACAAATAGCAGGCTGCGTTTGAGACATTTTGTTCAAAAAGGAGCAATCCTGCAAACCTTGGAATTCAATGTTATCCAATTAGATAGAATATGATATTGGACAAATCCGTCATGATTACATCACTGTAGAGATACTGTGTGCCCATTTGTGTGATTATCGGATAAAATCTGAAGGAGTAATATTGAAGAATGCGTTTTCGGCCTTCTGGTGGCGCTATAAATGACAGAGACTCTGCCGATTTTACACTAATCGGCATAGTTATTGGTAAAAGCACAAATTGACCTCTACACAACATCTATGCAAAAGACTATATGCAACAGACATAAAATAGTTCCAAAGAACTCCTCAAGGTTTTAACTCAATATCTTTATTTTCCAACTTTTTCATTAGTTGTCTTTAGGGATGCGGTATCGGTACTCGCGGTATCGGTACTCGCCCCGATACAACCCTATTTTGCTGTACTCGTACTCGCCAGATACTTCTCACGGCAGCGGCCGATACCGAGCAGGGGCGTCACAAGGGGGAGAAAAGTGGGACTGAGTTACTAGGGCTCAAGGTGGAAGCCAGGGCCTTAATTATTTTATACTTTTGCTATTGAAAAATAACAGATATACAAGCTCACAGTGCCGCACTGCAAGCTTGCAGATCTGCTATTTTTTAAATACCCCATGAAGAACATTCATGGGGGGCCAGCAGTGAATCCAGGGCCCAGAATTTGGTGCGACACCCTTGGCAATGAGTGCACTTCTTTGTGAGGATGACAACACCAAAGCAGAGTGCAAACAATGCACTAATAAAATATCAAGAGGGGGTTCTGCGGCCGCCTACCCTTTCTGTGTGTGTGTGTGTGTGTGTGTGTGTGTGTGTGTGTGTGTGTGTGTGTGTGTGTGTGTGTGTGTGTGCGTGCGTGCGTGCGTGCGTGCGTGCGTGCGTGCGTGCGTGCGTGCGTGCGTAACTCACGTCTCACGTTGCTGAACGTCGCTCCATAAAACAACAACAAACGATATTTCCAAATAAAGTCCATAGGAGTCGTAGATATGGACCCTAACCCAACACTTGTTGTCCATCTAAGGATAGCATTTCTAGTTCCCTTTATAGAGTTTAAAAGACCTATTCCACCGGAGCTAGCCTATTAGCATGGACGGACCTGCACTGTGTGTGGATGGAGGAACACGCAGTGGCGTCAGTTCAGAAAAAGATAAGGTATGGCAACATGACTGGTGACACCAGTCATGTTGCCATACCTTAGCAACAGGCATGATACATTTATTTTAAGAAGAAGTACATTATAATATATCATTATATATACCTTAAATATAATTATAATACCTTGTTAAAGTGACCATTTTGTTAAGTTTGCATTTATTTACTGTAATTTACCAACATAATAACCCGCACAGATAGACAAAGAGACATTCATGGATTCATATTCAGAACTAACTTTTTATCTTCCCCCCTGGACCCAGGGTATTGCCATACCCAATTGACGCCCCTGGGAACACGTGTTGAAAAAAAAAAAAGGAAAAAAAAGCGTAATTTAAATACATTTTGTATTATTAAATGTACTCGTATCGGTACTCGGTATCGGCGAGTACTCAACATGAAGTACTTGTACTCGTACTCGGTCAGCAAAAAAGTGGTATCGGGACATCCCTAGTTGTCTTTGTTGAAGAGTTGGTCATCAGGTTGTAAACCTTCAAAACAGAGGGTTAACAACCTAGCCATTTTCAGGCATGTCTTTTAAATCACAATGTTTTTAAATAATTCAAGTAGTAAACGTCTTCAAATAAAGTTTTTAAACATTAAGTATTGTGAAGTCTGAACCCAAACCAGCACACGGAAACAGTTCTCAAGGTGAAAACGCAATAAGCGTTGTTTTATTCAATGGGGCGTTCCCCTAAAACATGAAATAAAGTTCTTCCCAAAACCGGGGCTTTTAACAAAATATGCTTCTTTCCAGAACTTAACAAACAGGGGTTACATTCGAAACATATGTTTCACAGTATGCCGTTGCTTCCATTAACACATGCCATTTCTCTTCCAAGACTCAGATGCAGCTCCTAATTTGCCTACAATGGGAACAGATAGAACCACCATTAGCAATGTGGCAAAATACAGAGCAAATGTGCGACAGAGGAGAACATAGTGGAGTTTTGCTTACTGCTCGATGGAAGAGTCCCTTCGAGAGCCAGCTACACAGTGAAGCAGAGCTCGGTGGTTAAGAGCAAAAACATTTGGATTGCCTGACTCGGAGAAGCTGTGTTGCGGCCAGGTGCTGACAAATCAAACTGATTGCAACAAGCAGCCATCTTAGCTGCTGCATTCTGGGAAATGTAGTTTTTCTGAAAACCAAACTAAGCCATCAGTTAGATTCAGTTCACATGCACGCACGCACGCACGCACACCCGCACACACACAGACACACACACACACACACACACACACACACACACACACACACACACACACACACACACACACACACACACACACACACACACCTGTGCCTAACCATTCTGCATTAGAGGTGGGATTTATGGCTCTTTGAAGTGAGACAGTACCATCGATCTGGCTCACTGAAAAGAGCCGTTCAAAAGACTGGCTCATTTGGCTCCTTGTATATTTATATATTTTTAAGAAGAATTTGTTTAAACATGAATCCACAAGGTGGCACCACATTCCTCTGCTGACAGTTGAGATCACAATTTAGTATTTACCCTTTTCATAAAATGTGTGTGTAAATTAAGCTACCTTGACTTTTGTTATTCATAAAACACCAAAAAAAAAAACAAGCAGGCAACAATGAACTCGCTCCTCCACTTGTTCTCTCTCTCTCTCTCACTCACTCACTGTACTCAGTCAGTACTCAGTGGAGTAGCAAGGAGATGTTGAATTGGGGGGAGGGGGTCTCCCCCCAAATGAACGGCTCTCTACTGCGCGAACCGGATCCCAACGTTCACTTCAAAGAGCTGTTCAAAAGATTCGATTCGTTCGCGAACGTCCCAGCTCTATTCTGCATCTAGCCTAAGGCCCAGATCATGGGAAAACCCTACTCACGTCAGGGTGGGGGGTCCCCAGTTCAAATATGATTCTTTTTGGTTTCAGTGATATTTGGACTTACCCTCTACGGTAGTTCATCATGAACATTTTACTTTGCATGTATGTTTTAGAGGCAGAAGAATAATTTGCATAAAACTTGCAATGTTGATTGAATTATTAATAAAGCATGTTTCAATTAAAAAAAAAAAAACGATCTGACAGATCTTTAGATATTGGTCCAAAGTTCATGTAAAAAAAAGTTCTGTGCACGTGACGCGAAAGTTCCGGAATAAAAGCGGGTTTAAGTGTTTTACAAACTGCTCAAAATTGCGGAAAATCTAAGGGCGGAGCTTACTTAACAAAGACACAGATGTCTTCCGCTTGAGTCAAGGCACGCGTGTAAGCAAGTTGCATGTCTTCAAACGAAACGAGGCATGACTTATGCCCCTTTAAAGTTTGAGTTTTCAAACGCTTCGTATAGCGCCCCCCTTTGGCCAATTGGAGTAAGATTGCTTTCAGTGATATTTGGAATAACCCTCTACATATTTGCCAAATGCCATGAACGTGTCACTTTGCATGTATGATTTAGAGGCAGAAGAATAATTTGCATATAACTGCAACATTGAGTGAATTATTAAAAAATAATGTTTCGCTTTAAAGAAAATCCGCCTAAGTTCTCAGACCGTATTGGTCCAAAGTTCATGTAAAAAAAGTTTCGCGCACGTTACGCGAAAATCCCAGGAGGAGATACATTTTTACTGTTTTTCATATAATTCAAAATTGTGGGAGAGGTAAAGGTCAGAGGTCAAAAGTCAGAGCGTAAAAGTTGTTCGGCATGAGGAGACGCATACGTGTATACAGGTTTCATTGCTGTACCTGAAACAGGGCATGAGCTACACCAGTTCAAAGTTTGCACTTTCGAAGGCTTCCTACAGCGCCACCCTTTGGCCGATTGTTGCGAGCTTCGCGTTTTAGCCGTTTGGCATAGTCCTCTGCCATACTGCCATGAACGTGTCACTTTGCATGTATGATTTAGAGGCAGAAGAATAATTTGCATGAAACTGCATTATACGGTTAATTATTACAAAATAATGTTTCGCTTTAAAGAAAATCCGGCTAAGTTTTCAGACCGTATTGGTCCAAAGTTCATGTAAAAAAAGTTTCGCGCACGTTACGCGAAAATCCCAGGAGGAGATACATTTTTACTGTTTTTCATATAATTCAAAATTGTGGGAGAGGTAAAGGTCAGAGGTCAAAAGTCAGAGCGTAAAAGTTGTTCGGCATGAGGAGACGCATAAGTGTATACAGGTTTCATTGCTGTACCTGAAACAGGGCATGAGCTACACCAGTTCAAAGTTTGCACTTTCCAAGGCTTCCTACAGCGCCACCCTTTGGCCGATTGTTGCGAGCTTCGCGTTTTAGCCGTTTGGCATAGTCCTCTGCCATACCGCCGAGTTTCGTAAAAAGCGACTGCACGGTCTAGCCGCTAGAGCAAAAGTGGCGGAATAATAATAATAATAGTGATGAAGTCCAATAACAATGAGTGGCCAAGGCATTGCCACTTTGTGGCCTTGGCCACTAAATATAGCTGCAAGCAGCGATAAAGTGGCCAAGGCAAAAGCATCAAGGGAAAGCAAAGAAGACATCAAAGAGAAACTAGAAGCAGTGTTCTTCCGAACAGCTCAGGTGTTTTTTTTGGCCCACTGGTGACTCTATAACAGGCCAATGTGAGAATGTTCCTTGGCCTAGTGGGAATGTGTGTGCAAAATCTCACACACATAGCAGGCTGCGTTTGAGACAATTTGTTCAAAAAGGAGCAATCCTGCAAACCTTGGAATTCAATTTTAGCCAATTAGATAGAATATGATATCGGACAAATCCGTCATGATCACATCACTGTAGAGATACTGTGTACTGATTTGTGTGATTTTCTGTCTATAGCTGCAGAGCGAGATGAACAAATCTCAGTGAGTTGCAAGGGCCCCATAGCCTAGTGCAGTGTTTGTTATTTTTGCCTTTTTCTTGAGTTTTGCCTTTTGTTCCCGTTCCCGAGTTCTCTATTTTTTGATTTTTGGCAAAGTTTATTTTTGCCATTTTTGAATTTTGGGTTTCACTGTACAACTGCATGGTGGGGGCTGGATAAATAAAAATCTTAACAAGACACAAATTGCTTATTATAAGCAGACATGGCAACCCAGGTACATTCAGAGCCCAGAACGCCAACTACTGACACTTTAATGCAAGGACAACAGGAAATCAAATGATGTTTTTCAGGTCAGCTTTTTCAGCCCCCGCCTCTTTCAGGATATGAACAGGATAACAGGGGTGGTGCCAGGAATAACATGAATATATAGAGATAAATAGTAATACTGAATAAAAGTACAAAGGTATTGGCATCAACTTGAAATATTTTGAAAATAACAGATCTACAAGCTCACAATGCAATGCAACGCATGAGCATTTACTGGAGTAGCCTAGAAGTAAGACTATACAAGTGAAGTATAAAATACCTCAAAATTATACTAAGGATAGTATTTGAGTAAATGTACTCAGTTACTTTTACACCCCTGGCATTGTAGACCCAGATGCTTGTGAAACATGATAAAGAAATAGTCATGCAATAGAATGAATTTCAGTTTATTTACACAAAGGATTTGCAATTGCAAAATATTTGGCAGCATTATTTTCTGTAAGTGGCTAGCAGAGTCAGACTTAACTAAACTTAAATTGTTTTTATTGAAAAACGTTGAGGGGAAGGCGGCTGGGGGTCAAAACTTGGAACTTTAGGCGCTCACATGGGGCTGCCGTCCTGTGGGCAGAGCAGACTATGGATTCCAATTGGGGGGTGTTGGAACCCAGCCAGCCTAGGTGGGGGAGGGAGAGAGAAATGAGGTGAGCTTCAGAATAATTACAGTTGAGCCACAAGTTAGAGAAGAGGTGTTCAATCTCCCCTTTCCACACAGTTCAGAATAATGAACCCACTTACACTGCCGTTCTTTGGCTTCAATGAAGCAATCTGGGAGCTGGTACTGATTGTCAGCTGATTGTCAGATGGGCTTCAGGTGTGAGGCTGAGCTTCCCCTGCATGGTTTGAAACAATAAATGAATAAATGAATGCACTCAAACATCATTACTTTATAAAGAAACTCAAAGTCATTACTTCAAAATCAAATCAAACTAGGAATGAGTGTCACTGCGGCTGCTTTTTCCTACCCATAACCATAGGTCAGACAGGATTGTGTCAGTCTTTCTGCAGGCTCGCCATCTTTCAGATTCAGTTCTAGGCAATACACCTGGCCTGGATCAAAGAAAAAGGCCAAATGAATAGAAAAACAACAAATTCAAATAATCTGCTGCACTACAGGCTTGAAACAAAATAATTCCATTAATCTCCCCAACTAGGCATTGGCATTAAACTCAAAATACATCAATTCAATAATCAACGTTGCAGCTAACATACAAGCATTACATTCCAAAAGAAATCGTTTAACATTTAGATACCAAAACCAAAAACAACATAACATTTCAGAGCACATGGTCAGCTTACCAAGTGACACATTGTTCCTCCATCATACACAGCCAGTGTATCGAGTGGATCAGGTAGGTATGTTCAGGTGAGGTAAATCTAAAAGCCAAATTATAGTATGGGTAAGTATAATGAATGAAACTGTTAGAAATTGGAATAGTTGTTGGAATAATGAACAGTGTACAGACCTGCAGCTGCTGCATAATGTAGCAGTGAGTAGCAGCAACCACCAGCACCATGCGGCTTCCAAACAATCTGAGAGGGGGGGAGTGGCCTCAACTCAACCACTATTTATACCCTTGCTTAAGAAGGTTGCCATGTTTGGTCGGGTTGCCATGTTCAGTTGCAGTACCAGGGTTTTCACGGCAAAATGTTGTAAAATGTATTTTAAATGCATGAGGTAAGGCTTGAACAGGGGACTTCTGGAATGATAGACAAAGGCCTTACCAGGTGAGCTATGCACAGCTCTGCACAGTGAGAAAATATTACTTTAAATGTTTGTTTTAGAAGCAGAAGAATAATTTGCATAAAACCGCAATATTGATGAATTATTAAAAAAGCATGTTTCAATTTTTTAAAAATCCGATCTGACAGATCTTTAGATATTGGTCCAAAGTTCATGTAAAAAAAGTTCCGTGCACGTGACGCGAAAGTTCCGGAATAAAAGCGGGTTTAAGTGTTTTACGAACTGCTCCAAAAGGCGGAAAATCGAAGGGCGGAGCTTACTTAACAAAGACACAGATGTCTTCAGCTTGAGTCAAGGCACGCGTGTAAGCAAGTTGCATGTCTTCAAACGAAACGAGGCATGACTTATGCCCCTTTAAAGTTTGAGTTTTCAAACGCTTCGTATAGCGCCCCCCTTTGGCCAATTGGAGTAAGATTGCTTTCGGTGATATTTGGACTAATCCTCTACATATTTGCCAAATGCCATGAACGTGTCACTTTGCATGTATGATTTAGAGGCAGAAGAATAATTTGCATATAACTGCAACATTGAGTGAATTATTAAAAAATAATGTTTCGCTTTAAAGAAAATCCGCCTAAGTTTTCAGACCGTATTGGTCCAAAGTTCATGTAAAAAAAGTTTCGCGCACATTACGCGAAAATCCCAGGAGGAGATACATTTTTACTGTTTTTCATATAATTCAAAATTGTGGGAGAAGTAAAGGTCAGAGGTCAAAAGTCAGAGCGTAAAAGTTGTTCGGCATGAGGAGACACATAAGTGTATACAGGTTTCATTGCTGTACCTGAAACAGGGCATGAGCTACACCAGTTCAAAGTTTGCACTTTCGAAGGCTTCCTACAGCGCCACCCTTTGGCCGATTGTTGCGAGCTTCGCGTTTTAGCCGTTTGGCATAGTCCTCTGCCATACAGCCGAGTTTCGTAAAAAGCGACTGCACGGTCTAGCCGCTAGAGCAAAAGTGGCGGAAGAATAATAATAATAATAGTAATGATGAAGTCCAATATCAATGAGTGGCCATTTGCCACTTCGTGGCCTTGGCCACTAAATATAGCTGCAAGCAGCGATAAAGTGTCCAAGGCATAAAAAGCAGGAAAGCAAAAAGGCATCAAGGGAAAGCAAAGAAGACATCAAAGAAAAACTAGAAGCAGTGTTCTTCCGAACAGGACTCCGGCAGGTCAGGTAGGTTTTTTTTTGGCCTAGCGGTGACTCTATAATAGGCCAAAGTGAAAAGGGTGCCACGTGTTCTTGGGCCTTTCACGGCAATCGGACGCTGCATGCGGGATTTTAAGCATTTTGTTCCAAAAATGGGTTTTGCAAAAATTGACCCGCTGGTGGCGCTATAACAGGCCAATGTGAGAAGGGTGGCATGGCATCTGTTCCTTGGCCTAGTGGGAATGTGTGTGCAAAATCTCACACACATAGCAGGCTGCGTTTGAGACATTTTGTTCAAAAAGGAGCAATCCTGCAAACCTTGGAATTCAATGTTAGCCAATTAGATAGAATATGATATCTGACAAATCTGTCATGATTACATCACTGTAGAGATACTGTGTACTGATTTGTGTGATTTTCGGATAAAATCTGAAGGAGTAATATCGAAGAATGTGTATTACATACTGTAAGTCGGCCTTCTGGTGGCGCTATAAATGGCAGATGTGAAAAATGCAGGGCACAGGTTTTTCCTTGGCCTCTGGGAAGTGTGCATACAAAGTTTTACACTAATCGGTGGTTATAGGTAAAAGCACAAATTGGCCTCTACACAACATGTATGCAAAAGACTGTAGGCCTATATGCAACAGACATAAAAAAGACAGTTTGATGATGTACATAGTAAGCCTTGCTGAGCTATGAAGACCATATGAATCAGCCAGGCTATGAATCTCATAGGGCAGGAGCCTATCTCCTGTTTCTGTAGCGTAAGGCAGCTTGATGTACAAGTACACCCCCTGGACATGATGCTAGTATGTCGCAGGGAGTTACCCCCAATCCAACCTTTGATGCTGAGTTTCAAGCAGGGAGGCACTGGGTGCCATTCTCTAGAATCTTTGGTATGACGCGACCCGGGTTTGAACCCAGATCTCCTAGTCTCAGGGCAGACACTCAAACCACTAGGCCACTGGAACTGGTACATGATATCATTGCAATCCTAGAAAATCACAACATAGGTGTAGACATGACAGTTTGTATTATAATGCTTGTTTCAGGATTTATGATGCAAAATACATTATTTAGTAATGGCGGATATTAAAATACGCATCAAGGGGGGTTGGGGGACATTTATAGGAAGGCTCCATATCAGACATTGTTCAAGGAACCAAACTGTAAAGTCTACCAAATGTCATGGTATTATGCTTATATAAACCCCAAGCGGGATTCGATCCAACGACCTTCTGCATGAAAGGCATATGCCCTGACCACTACACTAGGCAGCCACAGGATCTGTAATCCATGTTTGTTTAAAAAAAAAAGTTCTATGTAGGCTGAGTGCCTTGATTTTATTGATTTATTTTTTATATTTTGGAGGCTTGGGGTGAAATCAATGTAATCTGAGTATTTCTGACATTTTCGAGTGATCATATTCTCTTTTACTCAGAACAGAAAAAAAAAACCGCCGGTAGAGAAGGGCTCATTTTAAACATGAATGTGATCTGGAGTTAGATCAGACGTGTCAACATTAAAGTGTTTGACATAGGCACATGCCATGGGCATCCAGGATGTTAACATCAACTCAACCCGACGTGGGGTTTGAACTGCCAACCATCTGTGTACCAGGCACAGGCACTGACCACTACACTACGGCAGTCACACATAATGGACCTGTCATTTAAAAAAAAAAGAAAAGAAAAAAGAAAAAGTTCCATGTAATGTACTTGACGCCTTCTTTCAAAAATGATGTAGCGCCCCCCTTTGGCCAATTGGGGTAAGATTGGTTTTAGTGATATTTGGACTTACCCTCTACAGTAGTTGTGGGGCTCATTTTAAACATGAACGTGATCTGGAGTTAGATCAGACGTGTCAATATTAAAGAGTTTGACATATGCACATGCCATGGGCATCCAGGATGTTAACATCAACTCAACCTGACGTGGGGTTTGAACTGCCAACCATCCGTATGCCAGGCACAGGTACTGACCACTACACTACGGCAATCACACATAATGGACCTGTCATTTAAAAAAAAAGAAAAGAAAAAAGAAAAAGTTTCATGTAAATCTACAGTAGTTGTGGGGCTCATTTTAAACATGAATGTGATCTGGAGTTAGATCAGACGTGTCAACATTAAAGAGTTTGACATATGCACATGCCATGGGCATCCAGAATGTTAACATCAACTCAACCCGATGTGGGATTTGAACTGACAACCATCCGTATACCAGGCACAGGCACTGACCACTACACTACGGCAGTCACACATTATGTACCTGTCATTTAAAAAAAAAAGAAAAGAAAAAAGAAAAAGTTTCATGTAATGTGCTTGACGCCTTCTTTCAAAATGATATAGCGCCCCCCTTTGGCCAATTGGGGTAAGATTGGTTTCAGTGATATTTGGACTAACCCTCTACAGTAGTTCATCATGAAAATTTTACTTTGCATGTATGTTTTAGAGGCAGAAGAATAATTTGCATAAAACTTGCAAAACTTGAATTATTAAAAAAAGCATGTTTAAATTTTTTAAAAATCCGATCTGACAGATCTTTAGATATTGGTCCAAAGTTCATGTAAAAAAAGTTCCGTGCACGTGACGCGAAAGTTCCGGAATAAAAGCGGGTTTAAGTGTTTTACAAACTGCTCAAAATGGCAGAAAATCTAAGGACGGAGCGTACTTAACAAAGACACGGATGGCTTCCGCTTGAGTCAAGGCACGCGTGTAACCAAGTTGCATGTCTTCAAACGAAACGAGGCATGACTTATGCCCCTTTAAAGTTTGAGTTTTCAAACGCTTCGTATAGCGCCCCCCTTTGGCCAATTGGAGTAAGATTGCTTTCAGTGATATTTGGACTAACCCTCTACATATTTGCCAAATGCCATGAACGTGTCACTTTGCATGTATGATTTAGAGGCAGAAGAATAATTTGCATGAAACTGCATTATACAGTGAATTATTAAAAAATAATGTTTCGCTTTAAAGAAAATCCGGCCGCTGTGCGATGACCGTGTTGGTCCAAAGTTCATGTAAAAAAAGTTTCGCGCACGTTACGCGAAAATCCCAGGAGGAGATAGATTTTGACTGTTTTTCATATAATTCAAAATTGTGGGAGAGGTAAAGGTCAGAGGTCAAAAGTCAGAGCGTAAAAGTTGTTCGGCATGAGGAGACGCATAAGTGTATACAGGTTTCATTGCTGTACCTGAAACAGAGCATGAGCTACACCAGTTCAAAGTTTGCACTTTCGAAGGCTTCCTACAGCGCCACCCTTTGGCCGATTGTTGCGAGCTTCGCGTTTTAGCCGTTTGGCATAGTCCTCTGCCATACTGCCATGAACGTGTCACTTTGCATGTATGATTTAGAGGCAGAAGAATAATTTGCATGAAACTGCATTATACGGGTAATTATTAAAAAATAATGTTTCGCTTTAAAGAAAATCCGGCCGCTGTGCGATGACCGTGTTGGTCCAAAGTTCATGTAAAAAAAGTTTCGCGCACGTTACGCGAAAATCCCAGGAGGAGATAGATTTTGACTGTTTTTCATATAATTCAAAATTGTGGGAGAGGTAAAGGTCAGAGGTCAAAAGTCAGAGCGTAAAAGTTGTTCGGCATGAGGAGACGCATAAGTGTATACAGGTTTCATTGCTGTACCTGAAACAGGGCATGAGCTACACCAGTTCAAAGTTTGCACTTTCGAAGGCTTCCTACAGCGCCACCCTTTGGCCGATTGTTGCGAGCTTCGCGTTTTAGCCGTTTGGCATAGTCCTCTGCCATACTGCCGAGTTTCGTAAAAAGCGACTGCACGGTCTAGCCGCTAGAGCAAAAGTGGCGGAATAATAATAATAATAAATATAGCTGCAAGCAGCGATAAAGTGGCCAAGGCAAAAGCATCAAGGGAAAGCAAAGAAGACATCAAAGAGAAACTAGAAGCAGTGTTCTTCCGAACAGGTCAGGTGTTTTTTTTGGCCCACTGGTGACTCTATAACAGGCCAATGTGAGAAGGGTGGCATCTGTTCCTTGGCCTAGTGGGAATGTGTGTGCAAAATCTCACACACATAGCAGGCTGCGTTTGAGACAATTTGTTCAAAAAGGAGCAATCCTGCAAACCTTGGAATTCAATTTTAGCCAATTAGATAGAATATGATATCGGACAAATCCGTCATTATCACATCACTGTAGAGATACTGTGTACTGATTTGTGTGATTTTCTGTCTATAGCTGCAGAGCGAGATTAACAAATCTCAGTGAGAGTTGCAAGGGCCCCATAGCCTAGTGCAGTGTTTGTTATTTTTGCCTTTTTCTTGAGTTTTGCCTTTTGTTCCCGTTCCCGAGTTCTTCATTTTTAGATTTTTGGCAAAGTTTATTTTTGCCATTTTTGAATTTTGGGTTTCACTGTACAACTGCATGGTGGGGGCTGGATAAATAAAAATCTTAACGAGACACAAATTGCTTATTATAAGCAGACATGGCAACCCAGAACCCAACTACTGACACTTTAATGCAAGGACAACAGGAAATCAAATGATGTTTTTCAGGACAGCTTTTTCAGCCCCCGCCTTTTTCAGGATATGAACAGGATAACAGGGGCGGTGCCAGGAATAACATGAATATATAGAGATAAATAGTAATACTGAATAAAAGTACGAAGTTATTGGCATCAACTTGAATTTTTTTGAAAATAGCAGATCTACAAGCTCACAATGCAATGCAACGCATGAGCATTTACTGGAGTAGCCTAGAAGTAAGACTATACAAGTGAAGTATAAAATACCTCAAAATTATACTAAGGATAGTATTTGAGTAAATGTACTCAGTTACTTTTACACCCCTGGCATTGTAGACCCAGATGCTTGTGAAACATGATAAAGAAATAGTCATGCAATAGTATGAATTTCAGTTTATTTACACAAAGGATTTGCAATTGCAAAATATTTGGCAGCATTATTTTCTGTAAGTGGCTAGCAGAGTCAGACTTAACTAAACTTAAATTGTTTTTATTGAAAAACGTTGAGGGGAAGGCGGCTGGGGGTCAAAACTTGGAACTTTAGGCGCTCACATGGGGCTGCCGTCCTGTGGGCAGAGCAGACTATGGATTCCAATTGGGGGGTGTTGGAACCCAGCCAGCCTAGGTGGGGGAGGGAGAGAGAAATGAGGTGAGCTTCAGAATAATTACAGTTGAGCCACAAGTTAGAGAAGAGGTGTTCAATCTGCCCGTTCCACACAATTCAGAATAATGAACCCACTTACACTGCCGTTCTTTGGCTTCAATGAAGCAATCTGGGAGCTGGTACTGATTGTCAGCTGATTGTCAGATGGGCTTCAGGTGTGAGGCTGAGCTTCCCCTGCATGGTTTGAAACAATAAACGAATAAATGAATGCACTCAAACATCATTACTTTATAAAGAAACTCAAAGTCATTACTTCAAAATCAAATCAAACTAGGAATGAGTGTCACTGCGGCTGCTTTTTCCTACCCATAACCATAGGTCAGACAGGATTGTGTCAGTCTTTCTGCAGGCTCGCCATCTTTCAGATTCAGTTCTAGGCAATAAACCTGGCCTGGATCAAAGAAAAAGGCCAAATGAATAGAAAAACAACAAATTCAAATAATCTGCTGCACTACAGGCTTGAAACAAAATAATTCCATTAATCTCCCTAACTAGGCATTGGCATTAAACTCAAAATACATCAATTCAATAATCAACGTTGCAGCTAACATACAAGCATTACATTCCAAAAGAAATCGTTTAACATTTAGATACCAAAACCAAAAACAACATAACATTTCAGAGCACATGGTCAGCTTACCAAGTGACACATTGTTCCTCCATCATACACAGCCAGTGTATCGAGTGGATCAGGTAGGTATGTTCAGGTGAGGTAAATCTAAAAGACAAATTATAGTATGGGTAAGTATAATGAATGAAACTGTTAGAAATTGGAATAGTTGTTGGAATAATGAACAGTGTACAGACCTGCAGCTGCTGCATAATGTAGCAGTGAGTAGCAGCAACCACCAGCACCATGCGGCTTCAAACAATCTGAGAGGGGGGGAGTGGCCTCAACTCAACCACTATTTATACCCTTGCTTAAGAAGGTTGCCATGTTTGGTCGGGTTGCCATGTTCAGTTGCAGTACCAGGGTTTTCACGGCAAAATGTTGTAAAATGTATTTTAAATGCATGAGGTAAGGCTTGAACAGGGGACTTCTGGAATGATAGACAAAGGCCTTACCATGTGAGCTATGCACAGCTCTGCACAGTGAGAAAATATTACTTTAAATGTTTGTTTTAGAAGCAGAAGAATAATTTGCATAAAACTTGCAATGTTGATAGAATTATTAAAAAAGCATGTTTCAATTTTTAAAAAATCCGATCTGACAGATCTTTAGATATTGGTCCAAAGTTCATGTAAAAAAAGTTCTGTGCACGTGACGCGAAAGTTCCGGAATAAAAGATGGTTTAAGTGTTTTACGAACTGCTCCAAAAGGCGGAAAATCGAAGGGCGGAGCTTACTTAACAAAGACACAGATGTCTTCAGCTTGAGTCAAGGCACGCGTGTAAGCAAGTTGCATGTCTTCAAACAAAACGAGGCATGACTTATGCCCCTTTAAAGTTTGAGTTTTCAAACGCTTCGTATAGCGCCCCCCTTTGGCCAATTGGAGTAAGATTGCTTTCAGTGATATTTGGACTAACCCTCGACATATTTGCCAAATGCCATGAACGTGTCACTTTGCATGTATGATTTAGAGGCAGAAGAATAATTTGCATAAAACTGCAACATTGAGTGAATTATTAAAAAATAATGTTTCGCTTTAAAGAAAATCCGGCCGCTGTGCGATGACCGTGTTGGTCCAAAGTTCATGTAAAAAAAGTTTCGCGCACATTACGCGAAAATCCCAGGAGGAGATAGATTTTGACTGTTTTGCATATAATTCAAAATTGTGAGAGAGGTAAAGGTCAGAGGTCAAAAGTCAGAGCGTAAAAGTTGTTCGGCATGAGGAGACGCATAAGTGTATACAGGTTTCATTGCTGTACCTGAAACAGGGCATGAGCTACACCAGTTCAAAGTTTGCACTTTCGAAGGCTTCCTACAGCGCCACCCTTTGGCCGATTGTTGCGAGCTTCGCGTTTTAGCCGTTTGGCATAGTCCTCTGCCATACTGCCGAGTTTCGTAAAAAGCGACTGCACGGTCTAGCCGCTAGAGCAAAAGTGGCGGAATAATAATAATAATAATAATAATAGTGATGAAGTCCAATAACAATGAGTGGCCAAGGCATTGCCACTTCGTGGCCTTGGCCACTAATAAATATAGCTGCAAGCAGCGATAAAGTGGCCAAGGCATAAAAAGCAGGAAAGCAAAAAGGCATCAAGGGAAAGCAACGAAGACATCAAAGAAAAACTAGAAGCAGTGTTCTTCCGAACAGGACTCCGGCAGGTCAGGTAGGTTTTTTTGGCCTAGTGGTGACTCTATAATAGGCCAAAGTGAAAAGGGTGCCACGCGTTCTTGGGCCTTTCACGGCAATCGTACGCTGCATGCGGGATTTGAAGCATTTTGTTCCAAAAATGGGTTTTGCAAAAATTGACCCGCTGGTGGCGCTATAACAGGCCAATGTGAGAAGGGTGGCATCTGTTCCTTGGCCTAGTGGGAATGTGTGTGCAAAATTTCACACACATAGCAGGCTACATTCATGATTTCAGACATTTTGTTCAAAAAGGAGCAATCCTGCAAACCTTGGAATTCAATGTTAGCCAATTAGATAGAATATGATATCTGACAAATCTGTCATGATTACATCACTGTAGAGACTACTGTGTACTGATTTGTGTGATTTTCGGATAAAATCTGAAGGAGTAATATCGAAGAATGTGTTTTACATACTGTAAGTCGGCCTTCTGGTGGCGCTATAAATGGCAGATGTGAAAAATGCAGGGCACAGGTTTTTCCTTGGCCTCTGGGAAGTGTGCATACAAAGTTTTACACTAATCGGTGGTTATAGGTAAAAGCACAAATTGGCCTCTACACAACATGTATGCAAAAGACTGTAGGCCTATATGCAACAGACGTAAAAAAAAACTGTGATACTATGCACAGTTTGATGATGTACATAGTAAGCCTTGCTGAGCTATGAAGACCATATGAATCAGCCAGGCTATGAATCTCATAGGGCGGGAGCCTATCTCCTGTTTCTGTAGCGTAAGGCAGCTTGATGTACAAGTACATCATGACGCTAGTATGTCGCAGGGAGTTACCCCCAATCCAACCCTTGATGCTGAGTTTCAAGCAGGGAGGCAATGGGTCCCATTTTTTAGAATCTTTGGTATGACGCGACCCGGGTTTGAACCCGGATCTCCTAGTCTCAGGGCAGACACTCAAACCACTAGGCCACTGGAGCTGGTACATGATATCATTGCAATCCTTGAAAATCACAACATAGGTGTAGACATGACAGTTTGTATTATAATGCTTGTTTCAGGATTTATGATGCAAAATACATTATTTAGTAATGGCGGATATTAAAATATGCATCAAGGGGGGTTGGGGGACATTTTTAGGAAGGCTCCATATCAGACATTGTTCAAGGAACCAAACTGTAAAGTCTACTAAATGTCATGGTATTATGCTTATATAAACCCCAAGCTGGATTCGATCCAACGACCTTCTGCATGAAAGGCATATGCCCTGACCACTACACTAGGCAGCCACAGGATCTGTTAACCATGTTTGTTTAAAAAAAAAGTTCTATGTAGTTTGAGTGCCTTGATTTTATTGATTTATTTTTTATATTTTGGAGGCTTGGGGTGAAATCAATCTGAGTAAATGTAATCTGAGTATTTCTGACATTTTCGAGTGATCATATTTTCTTTTACTCAAAACAGAAAAAAACAGCCGGTAGAGAAGGGCTCATTTTACTCAAAACAGAAAAAAACAGCCGGTAGAGAAGGGCTCATTTTAAACATGAACGTGATCTGGAGCTAGATCAGACGTGTCAACATTAAAGAGTTTGACATATGCACATGCCATGGGCATCCAGGATGTTAACATCAACTCAACCCGACGTGGGGTTTGAACTGCCAACCATCCGTATACCAGGCACAGGCACTGACCACTACACTACGGCAGTCACACATTATGGACCTGTCATTTTAAAAAAAAAGAAAAGAAAAAAGAAAAAGTTTCATGTAAATCTACAGTAGTTGTGGGGCTCATTTTAAACATGAACGTGATCTGGAGTTAGATCAGACGTGGCAACATTAAAGAGTTTGACATATGCACATACCATGGCATCCAGGATATTAACATCAACTCAACCCGATTTGGGGTTTGAACTGACAACCATCCGTATACCAGGCACAGGCACTGACCACTACACTACAGCAGCCACACATGATGGACTTGTCATTTTTTTTAAAAAGAAAAGAAAAAAGAAAAAGTTTCATGTAATGTACTTGACGCCTTCTTTCAAAATGATATAGTGCCCCCCTTTGGCCAATTGGGGTAAGATTGGTTTCAGCAATGTTTGGACTAACCCTCTACAGTAGTTCATCATGAAAATTTTACTTTGCATGTATGTTTTAGAGGCAGAAGAATAATTTGCATACAACTTGCAATATTTATTGAATTATAAAAAATGCATGTTTCAATTTTTTTAAAATCCGATCTGACAGATCTTTAGATATTGGTCCAAAGTTCATGTAAAAAAAGTTCCGTGCACGTGACGCGAAAGTTCCGGAATAAAAGCGGATTTAAGTGTTTTACAAACTGCTAAAAATTGCGGAAAATCTAAGGACGGAGCTTACTTAACAAAGACACGGATGGCTTCCGCTTGAGTCAAGGCACGCGTGTAACCAAGTTGCATGTCTTTAAACGAAACGAGGCATGACTTATGCCCCTTTAAAGTTTGAGTTTTCAAACGCTTCGTATAGCGCCCCCCTTTGGCCAATTGGAGTAAGATTGCTTTCAGTGATATTTGGACTAACCCTCTACATATTTGCCAAATGCCATGAACGTGTCACTTTGCATGTATGATTTAGAGGCAGAAGAATAATTTGCATATAACTGCAACATTGAGTGAATTATTAAAACATAATGTTTCGCTTTAAAAGAAATCCGGCCGCTGTGCGATGACCGTGTTGGTCCAAAGTTCATGTAAAAAAAGTTTCGCGCACGTTACGCGAAAATCCCAGGAGGAGATAGATTTTTACTGTTTTTCATATAATTCAAAATTGTGGGAGAGGTAAAGGTCAGAGGTCAAAAGTCAGAGCGTAAAAGTTGTTCGGCATGAGGAGACGCATACTTGTATACAGGTTTCATTGCTGTACCTGAAACAGGGCATGAGCTACACCAGTTCAAAGTTTGCACTTTCGAAGGCTTCCTACAGCGCCACCCTTTGGCCGATTGTTGCGAGCTTCGCGTTTTAGCCGTTTGGCATAGTCCTCTGCCATACTGCCATGAACGTGTCACTTTGCATGTATGATTTAGAGGCAGAAGAATAATTTGCATGAAACTGCATTATACGGTTAATTATTAAAAAATAATGTTTCGCTTTAAAGAAAATCCGGCCGCTGTGCGATGACCGTGTTGGTCCAAAGTTCATGTAAAAAAAGTTTCGCGCACGTTACGCGAAAATCCCAGGAGGAGATAGATTTTGACTGTTTTTCATATAATTCAAAATTTTGGGAGAAGTAAAGGTCAAAGGTCAAAAGTCAGAGCGTAAAAGTTGTTCGGCATGAGGAGACGCATAAGTGTATACAGGTTTCATTGCTGTACCTGAAACAGGGCATGAGCTACACCAGTTCAAAGTTTGCACTTTCGAAGGCTTCCTACAGCGCCACCCTTTGGCCGATTGTTGCGAGCTTCGCGTTTTAGCCGTTTGGCATAGTCCTCTGCCATACTGCCGAGTTTCGTAAAAAGCGACTGCACGGTCTAGCCGCTAGAGCAAAAGTGGCGGAAGAATAATAATAATAATAGTAATGATGAAGTCCAATATCAATGAGTGGCCATTTGCCACTTCGTGGCCTTGGCCACTAATAATAGTAATGATGAAGTCCAATATCAATGAGTGGCCATTTGCCACTTCGTGGCCTTGGCCACTAATAATAATAAATATAGCTGCAAGCAGCGATAAAGTGGCCAAGGCATAAAAAGCAGGAAAGCAAAAAGGCATCAAGGGAAAGCAAAGAAGACATCAAAGAAAAACTAGAAGCAGTGTTCTTCCGAACAGGACTCCGGCAGGTCAGGTAGGTTTTTTTTGTTCTAGTGGTGACTCTATAATAGGCCAAAGTGAAAAGGGTGCCACGTGTTCTTGGGCCTTTCACGGCAATCTTACGCTGCATGCGGGATTTGAAGCATTTTGTTCCAAAAATGGGTTTTGCAAAAATTGACCCGCTGGTGGCGCTATAACAGGCCAATGTGAGAAGGGTGGCATCTGTTCCTTGGCCTAGTGGGAATGTGTGTGCAAAATTTCACACACATAGCAGGCTACGTTCATGATTTGAGACATTTTGTTCAAAAAGGAGCAATCCTGCAAACCTTGGAATTCAATGTTAGCCAATTAGATAGAATATGATATCTGACAAATCTGTCATGATTACATCACTGTAGAGACTACTGTGTACTGATTTGTGTGATTTTCGGATAAAATCTGAAGGAGTAATATCGAAGAATGTGTTTTACATACTCTAAGTCGGCCTTCTGGTGGCGCTATAAATGGCAGATGTGAAAAATGCAGGGCACAGGTTTTTCCTTGGCCTCTGGGAAGTGTGCATACAAAGTTTTACACTAATCGGTGGTTATAGGTAAAAGCACAAATTGGCCTCTACACAACATGTATGCAAAAGACTGTAGGCCTATATGCAACAGACATAAAAAAAAACTGTGATACTATGCACAGTTTGATGATGTACATAGTAAGCCTTGCTGAGCTATGAAGACCATATGAATCAGCCAGGCTATGAATCTCATAGGGCGGGAGCCTATCTCCTGTTTCTGTAGCGTAAGGCAGCTTGATATACAAGTACATCATGACACTAGTATGTCGCAGGGAGTTACCCCCAATCCAACCCTTGATGCTGAGTTTCAAGCAGGGAGGCACTGGGTCCCATTTTTTAAAATCTTTGGTATGACGCGACCCGGGTTTGAACCCGGATCTCCTAGTCTCAGGGCAGACACTCAAACCACTAGGCCACTGGAGCTGGTACATGATATCATTGCAATCCTTGAAAATCACAACATAGGTGTAGACATGACAGTTTGTATTATAATGCTTGTTTCAGGATTTATGATGCAAAATACATTATTTAGTAATGGGCGGATATTAAAATACGCATCAAGGGGGGTTGGGGGACATTTTTAGGAAGGCTCCATATCAGACATTGTTCAAGGAACCAAACTGTAAAGTCTACTAAATGTCATGGTATTATATATATAAACCCAAGCGGGATTCGATCCAACGACCTTCTGCATGAAAGGCATATGCCCTGACCACTACACTAGGCAGCCACAGGATCTGTTAACCATGTTTGTTTAAAAAAAAAGTTCTATGTAGTTTGAGTGCCTTGATTTTATTGATTTATTTTTTATATTTTGGAGGCTTGGGGTGAAATCAATCTGAGTAAATGTAATCTGAGTATTTCTGACATTTTCGAGTGATCATATTTTCTTTTACTCAAAACAGAAAAAAACAGCCGGTAGAGAAGGGCTCATTTTACTCAAAACAGAAAAAAACAGCCGGTAGAGAAGGGCTCATTTTAAACATGAACGTGATCTGGAGCTAGATCAGACGTGTCAACATTAAAGAGTTTGACATATGCACATGCCATGGGCATCCAGGATGTTAACATCAACTCAACCCGACGTGGGGTTTGAACTGCCAACCATCCGTATACCAGGCACAGGCACTGACCACTACACTACGGCAGTCACACATTATGGACCCGTCATTTAAAAAAAAAAGAAAAGAAAAAAGAAAAAGTTTCATGTAAATCTACAGTAGTTGTGGGGCTCATTTTAAACATGAACGTGATCTGGAGTTAGATCAGACGTGTCAACATTAAAGAGTTTGACATATGCACATGCCATGGGCATCCAGGATGTTAACATCAACTCAATCCGAGGTGGGATTTGAACTTACAACCATCCGTACACCAGGCACAGGCACTGACCACTACACTACCACAGTCACGCGTAATGGACCTGTCATTTTTTTTTTAAAGAAAATAAAAAATAAAAAGTTTCATGTAAATCTACAGTAGTTGTGGGGCTCATTTTAAACATGAACGTGATCGGGAGTTAAATCAGACGTGTCAACATTAAAGAGTTTGACATATGCACATACCATGGCATCCAGGATATTACCATCAATTCAACCCGATGTGGGGTTTGAACTGACAACCATCCGTATACCAGGCACAGGCACTGACCACTACACTACAGCAGCCACACATGATGGACTTGTCATTTTTTTTTAAAAAGAAAAGAAAAAAGAAAAAGTTTCATGTAATGTACTTGACGCCTTCTTTCAAAATGATATAGTGCCCCCCTTTGGCCAATTGGGGTAAGATTGGTTTCAGCGATGTTTGGACTAACCCTCTACAGTAGTTCATCATGAAAATTTGACTTTGCATGTATGTTTTAGAGGCAGAAGAATAATTTGCATACAACTTGCAATATTTATTGAATTATTAAAAATGCATGTTTCAATTTTTTAAAAATCCGATCCGACAGATCTTTAGATATTGGTCCAAAGTTCATGTAAAAAAAGTTCCGTGCACGTGACGCGAAAGTTCCGGAATAAAAGCGGGTTTAAGTGTTTTACAAACTGCTCAAAATTGCGGAAAATCTAAGGACGGAGCTTACTTAACAAAGACACGGATGGCTTCCGCTTGAGTCAAGGCACGCGTGTAACCAAGTTGCATGTCTTTAAACGAAACGAGGCATGACTTATGCCCCTTTAAAGTTTGAGTTTTCAAACGCTTCGTATAGCGCCCCCCTTTGGCCAATTGGAGTAAGATTGCTTTCAGTGATATTTGGACTAACCCTCTACATATTTGCCAAATGCTATGAACGTGTCACTTTGCATGTATGATTTAGAGGCAGAAGAATAATTTGCATAAAACTGCAACATTGAGTGAATTATTAAAAAATAATGTTTCGCTTTAAAGAAAATCCGGCCGCTGTGCGATGACCGTGTTGGTCCAAAGTTCATGTAAAAAAGGTTTTGCGCACGTTACGCGAAAATCCCAGGAGTAGATAGATTTTGACTGTTTTTCATATAAATCAAAATTGTGGGAGAGGTAAAGGACAGAGGTCAAAAGTCAGAGCGTAAAAGTTGTTCGGCATGAGGAGACGCATACGTGTATACAGGTTTCATTGCTGTACCTGAAACAGGGCATGAGCTACACCAGTTCAAAGTTTGCACTTTCGAAGGCTTCCTACAGCGCCACCCTTTGGCCGATTGTTGCGAGCTTCGCGTTTTAGCCGTTTGGCATAGTCCTCTGCCATACTGCCATGATCGTGTGACTTTGCATGTATGATTTAGAGGCAGAAGAATAATTTGCATAAAACTGCAACATTGAGTGAATTATTAAAAAATAATGTTTCGCTTTAAAGAAAATCCGCCTAAGTTTTCAGACCGTATTGGTCCAAAGTTCATGTAAAAAAAGTTTCGCGCACGTTACGCGAAAATCCCAGGAGGAGATACATTTTTACTGTTTTTCATATTATTCAAAATTGTGGGAGAAGTAAAGGTCAGAGGTCAAAAGTCAGAGCGTAAAAGTTGTTCGGCATGAGGAGACGCACAAGTGTATACAGGTTTCATTGCTGTACCTGAAACAGGGCATGAGCTACACCAGTTCAAAGTTTGCACTTTCGAAGGCTTCCTACAGCGCCACCCTTTGGCCGATTGTTGCGAGCTTCGCGTTTTAGCCGTTTGGCATAGTCCTCTGCCATACTGCCGAGTTTCGTAAAAAGCGACTGCACGGTCTAGCCGCTAGAGCAAAAGTGGCGGAAGAATAATAATAAATATAGCTGCAAGCAGCGATAAAGTGGCCAAGGTAGAAAAAGTAGGAAAGCAAAAAAGCATCAAGGGAAAGCAAAGAAGAAATCAAAGAAAAACTGGAAGCAGTGTTCTTCCGAACAGGTCTCCGGCAGGTCAGGTGTTTTTTTTTTGGCCTAGTGGTGACTATAATAGGCCAAAGTCAAAAGGGTACCACGTGTTCTTTGGCCTTTCACGGCAATCGGACGCTGCATGCGGGATTTGAGGCATTTTGTTCCAAAAATGGGTTTTGCAAAAATTGACCCGCTGGTGGCGCTATAACAGGCCAATGTGAGAAGGGTGGCATCTGTTCCTTGGCCTAGTGGGAATGTGCGTGCAGAATCTCACACAAATAGCAGGCTGCGTTTGAGACATTTTGTTCAAAAAGGAGCAATCCTGCAAACCTTGGAATTCAATGTTAGCCAATTAGATAGAATATGATATTGGACAAATCCGTCATGACATCACTGTAGAGATACTGTGTGCCCATTTGTGTGATTATCGGATAAAATCTGAAGGAGTAATATTGAAGAATGCGTTTTCGGCCTTCTGGTGGCGCTATAAATGACAGAGACTCTGCCGATTTTACACTAATCGGCATAGTTATTGGTAAAAGCACAAATTGACCTCTACACAACATCTATGCAAGAGACTATATGCAACAGACATAAAATAGTTCCAAAGAACTCCTCAAGGTTTTAACTCAATATCTTTATTTTCCAACTTTTTCATTAGTTGTCTTTAGGGATGCGGTATCGGTACTCGCGGTATCGGTACTCGCCCCGATACAACCCTATTTTGCTGTACTCGTACTCGCCAGATACTTCTCACGGCAGCGGCCGATACCGAGCAGGGGCGTCACAAGGGGGAGAAAAGTGGG
Source organism: Nannobrachium achirus (assembly GCF_963921795.1). Classification (NCBI taxonomy): domain Eukaryota; kingdom Metazoa; phylum Chordata; class Actinopteri; order Myctophiformes; family Myctophidae; genus Nannobrachium; species Nannobrachium achirus. Next base: position 52,238,531 of record NC_137830.1, read on the forward strand.
ACTGAGTTACTAGGGCTCAAGGTGGAAGCCAGGGCCTTAATTATTTTATACTTTTGCTATTGAAAAATAACAGATATGCAAGCTCACAGTGCCGCACTGCAAGCTTGCAGATCTGCTATTTTTTAAATACCCCATGAAGAACATTCATGGGGGGCCAGCAGTGAATCCAGGGCCCAGAATTTGGTGCGACACCCTTGGCAATGAGTGCACTTCTTTGTGAGGATGACAACACCAAAGCAGAGTGCAAACAATGCACTAATAAAATATCAAGAGGGGGTTCTGCGGCCGCCTACCCTTTCTCTGTGTGTGTGTGTGTGTGTGTGTGTGTGTGTGTGTGTGTGTGTGTGTGTGTGTGTGTGTGTGTGTGTGTGTGTGTGTGTGTGTGCGTGCGTAACTCACGTCTCACGTTGCTGAACGTCGCTCCATAAAACAACAACAAACGATATTTCCAAATAAAGTCCATAGGAGTCGTAGATATGGACAACACTTGTTGTCCATCTAAGGATAGCATTTCTAGTTCCCTTTATAGAGTTTAAAAGACCTATTCCACCGGAGCTAGCCTATTAGCATGGACGGACCTGCACTGTGTGTGGATGGAGGAACACGCAGTGGCGTCAGTTCAGAAAAAGATAAGGTATGGCAACATGACTGGTGACACCAGTCATGTTGCCATACCTTAGCAACAGGCATGATACATTTATTTTAAGAAGAAGTACATTATAATATATCATTATATATACCTTAAATATAATTATAATACCTTGTTAAAGTGACCATTTTGTTAAGTTTGCATTTATTTACTGTAATTTACCAACATAATAACCCGCACAGATAGACAAAGAGACATTCATGGATTCATATTCAGAACTAACTTTTTATCTTCCCCCCTGGACCCAGGGTATTGCCATACCCAATTGACGCCCCTGGGAACACGTGTTGAAAAAAAAAAAGGAAAAAAAAGCGTAATTTAAATACATTTTGTATTATTAATTGTACTCGTATCGGTACTCGGTATCGGCGAGTACTCAACATGAAGTACTTGTACTCGTACTCGGTCAGCAAAAAAGTGGTATCGGGACATCCCTAGTTGTCTTTGTTGAAGAGTTGGTCATCAGGTTGTAAACCTTCAAAACAGAGGGTTAACAACCTAGCCATTTTCAGGCATGTCTTTTAAATCACAATGTTTTTAAATAATTCAAGTAGTAAACGTCTTCAAATAAAGTTTTTAAACATTAAGTATTGTGAAGTCTGAACCCAAACCAGCACACGGAAACAGTTCTCAAGGTGAAAACGCAATAAGCGTTGTTTTATTCAATGGGGCGTTCCCCTAAAACATGAAATAAAGTTCTTCCCAAAACCGGGGCTTTTAACTCAAAATATGCTTCTTTCCAGAACTTAACAAACAGGGGTTACATTCGAAACATATGTTTCACAGTATGCCGTTGCTTCCATTAACACATGCCATTTCTCTTCCAAGACTCAGATGCAGCTCCTAATTTGCCTACAATGGGAACAGATAGAACCACCATTAGCAATGTGGCAAAATACAGAGCAAATGTGCGACAGAGGAGAACATAGTGGAGTTTTGCTTACTGCTCGATGGAAGAGTCCCTTCGAGAGCCAGCTACACAGTGAAGCAGAGCTCGGTGGTTAAGAGCAAAAACATTTGGATTGCCTGACTCGGAGAAGCTGTGTTGCGGCCAGGTGCTGACAAATCAAACTGATTGTAACAAGCAGCCATCTTAGCTGCTGCATTCTGGGAAATGTAGTTTTTCTGAAAACCAAACTAAGCCATCAGTTAGATTCAGTTCACATGCACGCACGCACGCACGCACGCACGCACGCACACCCGCACACACACACACACACACACACACACACACACACACACACACACACACACACACACACACACACACACACACACACACCTGTGCCTAACCATTCTGCATTAGAGGTGGGATTTATGGCTCTTTGAAGTGAGACAGTACCATCGATCTGGCTCACTGAAAAGAGCCGTTCAAAAGACTGGCTCATTTGGCTCCTTGTATATTTATATATTTTTAAGAAGAATTTGTTTAAACATGAATCCACAAGGTGGCACCACATTCCTCTGCTGACAGTTGAGATCACAATTTAGTATTTACCCTTTTCATAAAATGTGTGTGTAAATTAAGCTACCTTGACTTTTGTTATTCATAAAACACCAAAAAAAAAAGAAGCAGGCAACAATGAACTCGCTCCTCCACTTGTTCTCTCTCTCTCTCTCACTCACTCACTGTACTCAGTCAGTACTCAGTGGAGTAGCAAGGAGATGTTGAAATGGGGGGAGGGGGTCTCCCCCCAAATGAACGGCTCTCTACTGCACGAACCGGATCCCAACGTTCACTTCAAAGAGCCGTTCAAAAGATTCGATTCGTTCGCGAACGTCCCAGCTCTATTCTGCATCTAGCCTAAGGCCCAGATCATGGGAAAACCCTACTCACGTCAGGGTGGGGGGTCCCCAGTTCAAATATGATTCTTTTTGGTTTCAGTGATATTTGGACTTACCCTCTACGGTAGTTCATCATGAACATTTTACTTTGCATGTATGTTTTAGAGGCAGAAGAATAATTTGCATAAAACTTGCAATGTTGATTGAATTATTAATAAAGCATGTTTCAATTAAAAAAAAAAACGATCTGACAGATCTTTAGATATTGGTCCAAAGTTCATGTAAAAAAAGTTCTGTGCACGTGACGCGAAAGTTCCGGAATAAAAGCGGGTTTAAGTGTTTTACAAACTGCTCAAAATTGCGGAAAATCTAAGGGCGGAGCTTACTTAACAAAGACACAGATGTCTTCCGCTTGAGTCAAGGCACGCGTGTAAGCAAGTTGCATGTCTTCAAACGAAACGAGGCATGACTTATGCCCCTTTAAAGTTTGAGTTTTCAAACGCTTCGTATAGCGCCCCCCTTTGGCCAATTGGAGTAAGATTGCTTTCAGTGATATTTGGAATAACCCTCTACATATTTGCCAAATGCCATGAACGTGTCACTTTGCATGTATGATTTAGAGGCAGAAGAATAATTTGCATATAACTGCAACATTGAGTGAATTATTAAAAAATAATGTTTCGCTTTAAAGAAAATCCGCCTAAGTTCTCAGACCGTATTGGTCCAAAGTTCATGTAAAAAAAGTTTTGCGCACATTACGCGAAAATCCCAGGAGGAGATACATTTTTGCTGTTTTTCATATAATTCAAAATTGTGGGAGAGGTAAAGGTCAGAGGTCAAAAGTCAGAGCGTAAAAGTTGTTCGGCATGAGGAGACGCATACGTGTATACAGGTTTCATTGCTGTACCTGAAACAGGGCATGAGCTACACCAGTTCAAAGTTTGCACTTTCGAAGGCTTCCTACAGCGCCACCCTTTGGCCGATTGTTGCGAGCTTCGCGTTTTAGCCGTTTGGCATAGTCCTCTGCCATACTGCCATGAACGTGTCACTTTGCATGTATGATTTAGAGGCAGAAGAATAATTTGCATGAAACTGCATTATACGGTTAATTATTAAAAAATAATGTTTCGCTTTAAAGAAAATCCGGCTAAGTTTTCAGACCGTATTGGTCCAAAGTTCATGTAAAAAAAGTTTCGCGCACGTTACGCGAAAATCCCAGGAGGAGATACATTTTTACTGTTTTTCATATAATTCAAAATTGTGGGAGAGGTAAAGGTCAGAGGTCAAAAGTCAGAGCGTAAAAGTTGTTCGGCATGAGGAGACGCATAAGTGTATACAGGTTTCATTGCTGTACCTGAAACAGGGCATGAGCTACACCAGTTCAAAGTTTGCACTTTCCAAGGCTTCCTACAGCGCCACCCTTTGGCCGATTGTTGCGAGCTTCGCGTTTTAGCCGTTTGGCATAGTCCTCTGCCATACCGCCGAGTTTCGTAAAAAGCGACTGCACGGTCTAGCCGCTAGAGAAAAAGTGGCGGAAGAAGGAGATGAAGTCCAATAACAATGAGTGGCCAAGGCATTGCCACTTCGTGGCCTTGGCCACTAATAATGAGAAAGTCCAATATCAATGAGTGGCCATTTGCCACTTCGTGGCCTTGGCCACTAATAAGATATGTTATAGAATAACATTCATGTGTGTTGAGCTAAACCATGGGTGGGGGTGTCAAAAATAATCCATTCAGCAATGCTTTGCATCGAATTAATATTCAATACAATTTAATGCAACAACATGGCATAATCGATAATCGAAGCCTAAATATAATTATATATAATTGCGACCGTCGGGTCGCAGTTACTATCAAAACCTCGACCAGCTGTGAGTCAGTCAGTCAGTCAGTCAGTCAGACTGCACTCATACTCCTTGCCTGCCAAACCACAACCTCCACCCATCAATTTACACATGACCCTCTTCTAGCGCCACCCTGAGGCCGATTCTTGCAAAACACAATTTTTGGACACAGCTCCTACAATTGTTGCCCTAAAATCACGCAAATCGGTACACAGTATGTCTACACTCATGTCATCAACATGGATCTGTCTCATATAGCGCCACCATCAGGCCGATTTTTTTCAAACACATTTTTGGACCCTGCTCCTACACATTTTGCCCTAAAATTACACAACACTCATGTCATCAACATGGATCTGTCCCATATAGTGCCACCAACAGGCCAATTTCTTCAAACACATTTTTGGACACTACTCTAAAATCACGCTGCGACCTGACGGTGGCTTATCTCCCTATTAGGGAGTCTTACTGGTTAGAATACTGTATATAATATACAGTATACAGCAGATGTAATCACAGGCACACTGGCAGAAGTGTGAGAGAGGATTTCTCTCTTTAACTAAAATATAAATAAAGAATGTATTCAATCAAATTAAGTCCTCTCACATCTGTATGCAAATTGCATCCCACATTCGGTGCTTTTAAAGGGCAGTTGAAGCAATGGTTAAAACGATCACAAACATGTAACCACCTATAAGAACTATTTGATGCCTGTACGAATTACTCTGCCAGGTTAGTTTCTCCTGTGTGGATTTTAACTTACTTCTGGCACTAAGCACTTTGTTGCGCCAAGCACCTTGTTCTTGTTGTGTTTTGTTTGCCCTGTACTGTTCTGTTCTTGTTATTGTTAGTCTTGTTTTGTTTCTTGTTTTATGTGAGGACAACGGATGAAATTTAGCTCTAAGCTAACTCCGGCTGGTTTACGCTGAGATTATTGTATGTTTGTATTTATTGCAACATGTCAATATCAATGTGTCCATTAACTGGTACTGTCCTGTCCAAATAAATAAATAAAGTAAAGTAAAGTAAATAAAGTAAAGCATCCTTCTGCATTTGTTCAAACTCTGAACTCTGCCTGGGCAGAGAGTCATGGAGATGTTATTATTGATCATTACATCCTGTTTGTTATGGAGAATAGGATAATAACCTGTTATTATTGATCATTACATCCTGTTTGTTATGGAGAATAGGATAATAACCTGTTATTATTGATCATTACATCCTGTTTGTTATGGAGAATAGGATAATAACCTGTTATTATTGATCATTACATCCTGTTTGTTATGGAGAATAGGATAATAACCTGTTATTATTGATCATTACATCCTGTTTGTTATGGAGAATAGGATAATAACCTGTTATTATTGATCATTACATCCTGTTTGTTATGGAGAATAGGATAATAACCTGTTGGAAATATTACACTTTTATGTGGTGTCATAATTAAATGTAAAATTGATATGGCACGTTGACTATAACAAGACAATTAAAACATGGTACTTCACGTCAAAAAGGTTGCAGAGCCCTATATACAGTACATTACAGTATATATTTTATACTGTAATTACAGGGGTCTTCAACGTTTTCAGGCCAAGGACCCCTTAGTTGAGAGAGAGATGAAGCAGGGACCCCTTAGTTGAGAGAGAGATGAAGCAGAGACCCCTTAGTTGAGAGAGAGATGAAGCAAGGACCCCTTAGCTGAGAGAGAGATGAAGCAGGGACCCCTTAGTTGAGAGAGAGATGAAGCAGGGACCCCTTAGTTGAGAGAGAGATGAAGCAGGGACCCCTTAGTTGAGAGAGAGATGAAGCAGGGACCCCTTAGTTGAGAGAGAGATGAAGCAGGGACCCCTTAGCTGAGAGAGAGATGAAGCAGGGACCCCTTAGCTGAGAGAGAGATGAAGCAGGGACCCCTTAGCTGAGAGGGAGATAAAGCAGGGACCCCTTAGTTGAGAGAGAGATGAAGCAGGGACCCCTTAGCTGAGAGAGAGATGAAGCAGGGACCCCTTAGTTGAGAGAGAGATGAAGCAGGGACCACCACAACCTGTTCATAGATTCCATATAGTTTCATTGTTTGACAGCACAATCATCAGTGTATTTTGGATTCATGTTCAATTTGTGTTTTCAGATATTTAACCACTTGAACCGTCAATACTTAAACTTGATTTTTCACTCTGTACTTAGTCTGCTCTTTTCCTTCTATACACGAAACCACTTTGCCAAAAATAGCCGATCTACAAGTTGCGAGGCGTTGTGAGCTTGTAGATCTGCTATGTTTGGCTAAAGTTCTCTGAATATGGACGCTAAGGTTCAAGTGCTCAATATAGAAAAGGCTTCTATCACACAAAGATTTGGAGGACCCCCTGTAGTAACTCTGAGGACCCCCTAGGGGTCCCGGACCCCCTGTTGAAGACCCCTGCTGTAATATATTAATATTTTAATATAATATTTTCTAAATTATATTTTATTTAGAATTATATCTGACTGTTGGCATTGACTGATGACAAATTTGCTATGTTGTGCATTGATATAGAAAAGTGTGATGCATCGCAATGCATCGGAGAATCTAATCTGATCTGATCTGATCTGATCGTTACCTGGTGAAACGTAATGGAATTAGCCTTATTCACGGCCCGCCCACTCGGCATCCCCCCGGTGCTGAAGTCACATTGCAAATTTTTAATGCAATTTCCGAATAGTAAATTATAAAATACGGCTAGCATGATCAAGAACACAAGATAGTAAAAGGCACAAAGCATTATAATTTACTTTACTGTTCGAAATAATGATTTGTTGGCTTTAAGTCCAGTATAGTTTCCCCTTCTAAATTGATGTCAGCACCCGGGGGATGCTGAGTGGACGGGCCGTGAATAAGGCTTATTGAATGGTGAGGGTTGTTGTGCCGATGCACACCTCGACAGGTGAAAGGGTTAATTAATGTTTGATGTTTTGGTGTTATGTTATGTATTAAGGCTGGGACTTTAACTGATTAATTGCGATTAATTAATTACAGAAAATTAACGCGATTAAAAAAAATTAACACATTTTAATCGCACTTAGTTTTTGCACCACAGAACCTTCAGTTTCGGGCATACCGATCATAGCGATGCACCAACCAAGAAGAGACAACAAACGCAAAGGGAGAAGTAGCCGATCAGAGCGCTTTGCTTGGTCCAGTGGATGCAACATTTAGATTAAAAAACTCACTTGTTGATTCACTCGTACAACAAAATGTGTTTTACTTGAAAAGAAAATGCTTCTCAGGTCAAATATCAATGTGCGATTAAAATGTGATTAATTGCGATTAATTAATCACAGAGCCTGTAATTAATTAGATTAGATTAGATTAAAAATTTTAATCGCATCCCAGCCCTTATTTGTCATGGACATCACAATCACATTGGACAAACCAGATGCATTGATATAAGTGATTATAGCAAGTGCTAATTCTCATCACCTGTCCACAGGAGGCTTTTCTATTTTACAATAATTAAATCGAACACCAAATCAAGTACAGTAAACATTAATACTAATCTAAAACCCAGTCAGGTACAAACAATTATAATATGTGCTTACTAATAAGAACTAACAACAACAAACCACAATCTGACCCATCAGCTTGTGGGACATACAACATCATAAATAGCCATAATCAGTCAATTCACACAGCAGGTAAATAACATAAACTATTCATGTGAGCACAGTTGATTTGATTTCAACCATAACTTGAGTCCTCTGCAAAAGACATTAGCATCCGTCTCTAGTTTTAAAACGGTAGGCAAGGAGTTCCAAAGGTCTGTAAACCTGCTTTACTGAGAAGGCAGACTGTCTGAATGAGTTACTGCAGTTGGGGACAATACAGTCACCATTTGTTGAAGCTGGTGTTGATGTCACCAATACAGGGTTCCCACACATCCGTAACAATTAATCTCCTAAACGTTTCCAAAACTTTTCCAGAATATTTAACACGATTTCCAGGACTATATAACAATAATTCAGCTCAATAACGAGTCGCTTACTCCTATGCGCAATGCCCAAAGACAGGTAGTGTATGCCAGTGGTTCTCAACCTTTTCAGGCCGTGACCCCCGAAATAATCATATTTTAACTGGGGACCCCCCCCCCCCCACACACACACACCCCACACACACACACACTCTGACGAGCAGGGTTCTATTGTGAAAATAGCAGATCTACATGCAACGCGAGGCGTAGTGAGCATGTAGATCTGCTATTTTCACAATTTCTGCCTCTAATATTTGACAATTTGGCCAATGTTTAATTCGTCATGTCAGAGGTATTAACACAAATAATATTCCAAATACAATAAACCAAAAGACAATAAATGGCTATTTTTTTCCAGGACCTTCCAGGACCCTTGATCAATTCCAAAACTTTTCCAGTACTGGAAAAAATATTTTTCTAATTTCTAAATATTTCCAGGAATTTCATGACCGTGGGAACCCTGCCAATAAGTGTGCTCCTAAAAGGTTGTTGTCATGACTCCTCCTCCTTGCTGGACATTACATAATAGCAGGACAGGACAGAGACTCCAACCACATTGTTTTGCGAAACCTGTTTTTTTTAGGACCCTTGGCAGGGGTTCCCAAACCTTTTTGTCTCAGGGCACCCCATAAATATTTGTTTTAATCCGAGGCACCCCTACATTATAATGTTCACTCCCAGCACCTTATATTTATAGCTTTGTGCCTCTTTAAACCAGGCAGTGCTGCTTATAGTCCGGGAGGCAGGCCCATCCCTCATAATGTCCTCTGCTAACTTTTTTTCACTATTATTTCCTGTTAGCATATACCTTGGGCCATCACAAGTTCATACTGAACACCCCCAACTCGGGGCCGTTTGGTCGCAGGGGCCCAAAAACCAATTTTTGGGTACCTGTCTCTGGCGAAATTATGTAAATGTATAAAATAATTCACTAAAATTACATACATTGTCACACACATATGAAATTTGGTATGGAGTATCCTGACACATAGGGGTAAGTGGCAAAATAGGATTATAGTGCTTACTACCAATGTATTTTAAGATATCACCCTCAACATCCCCAGAAACACAATAAAATGACTGTCCGCTTGACACATTATCGTCAAATATGATCATTTTCAAGCAGGTTATTGTGAATATAATGACCTCTCCTGTATATAGAAAACTTCCCACATTCATAAGCTTCAATTTGAGCCCAAGATGATCTTCTCATCTTGAGAATTACTGTTTATGTAGCCAAAATACTGCACTATACCTCAAATCGGAGAAAATATAATATTCAGTCAGTAGCTTTACAGAAGCCTAGAATCTAACAATGGGTTCACAAGTACTGCTGTTTGAAGTTATAAACATGAAAAATGAGTACTAGCAGGGAAGCAAATGTTTTTAAATGGTATTAAAAATATGTTTGATATGCACAAAATAGCTCTTTGCAATACAATAATAATACAGTATAGCAAAAGTTCCCCTGTGGGAGAGAGGTATGAAAAAAGAAATAGCCGCATGAGATCTGCATCTATTCTAGGCCACTGTAGTGCATCTATAGACCACTGTACCTCATATATGGACCATTGTACTGTATCTATAGACCACATACATTGACCACTGTACCGTATATAGATCACTAGAGTATACTGCATCTCAACTCAGCACTCAAAATGTATTTATAAAGCACATTTAACATGATCAGGTCGCGCAAAGTGCTGCACAGGTTAAAACAAATAGAATATAATAAAAAGATAACAGCATAAAATACAAAGAAGAATACAAGGAACAAAAAGAAAACATCAGCACCAGTAAAGGAAAGGCATACTATATTTGATTGATAAAGATGAAAAATACCAATTGACTGTACAGCTCTGACGTGTAGGGGCAAGATATTCCTCAGCCTTGGGGCCCCCAGTGGGGGGCAGTTGTGATAGTACAGTACAGTACAGCTAAAAAAACGAGATAAAAGTTGAGGGAAATAATTTGACTTAACATATGCATGCATGCCTGACAGAACCCGGAAGTACCCTGTAGACTGACTGGGTAGTTGGGAGCGGGGCGTCCCTCCTGCAATGGGCCAGGAATAATGTCTATGTACTGTAGTAGTACAGTGTAGGGATGTCCTGATACCACTTTTTTGCTGACCAAGTACAAGTATGAGTACTTAATTTAGTACTTGCCGATACCGAATACCGATACTGTAAGTTACGTTTCTGTACAAGTGCTTGTGTGTGGCGCTCCAAAATAAAATGCTTTAAATAATTATGTTGTCATGCCTAGAGTGAGAGAAGGTTAAAACACTGTTCATTAGTTGAACTAACATACACAAAACTGTGTCTTAGGACAAAATGGTATATGGACTGGCACTGCTGTGAGCAATATCGGACGAGTACGAGTACAGCAAAATAGGCTGGTATCGGGGCGAGTACCGATACCTCGAGTGCCGATACCGCATCCATAGTACAGAGGTCTACATATGAGAACAGTGGTCTATAGATGCATACAGTGGTATACAGATGCACTACAGTGGACTACAGATGCACTTGATCTACAGATTCACTAAAGCATTCTACAGTTGCACTAAAGTGGTCTACAGATGCACTACCTACTGTACCTACCACATACTGCATACTTTATTTAACTACCTACAGTATCTACCACCAAACTGCATTCCTCATCTAACTACCTACCTGCCACCATACAGCATCCCTTCATCTAAATACCTACCAACCTACCTCCATACTGCATCCCTCATCTAACTACCTACCAACCACCATGCGGCATCCCTCATCTAACTACCTACCTACCTACTTACCACCATGCTTCATCCATCATCTAACTACTGTACCTACCTACCGCCATACTGCATCTCTCATCTACCTACCTACCTACCTACCTACCTACCTACCTACCTACCACAAAACTGCATCCATCATCTAACATCCTACCTACCACCATACTGAATCTCTCATCTACCAACCTATCTACCACCATATTGTATCTCTCATCTAACTACCTACCACCATATACTGCATCCCTCATCTAACTACCTACCAACCACCAACATACTGCATCCCTCATCTACTATGGTTGATGGGGGGAAAGGGGTATGGTGATGAGTTCATAGTTCCACTCATCTACTTGTATAACTTAAAGGACAACTCCACCCTAAATAAATCACTTCTATGCTAATTGTCCTACTTATATTGATCCCAAAAGACCATGGGGTCTATTAGGTAGTAATGGTGTTGTCCAGTTTCCACAGCAGAACCCGGCAGCTCTCATAGCATAGAGATCACTTTTACACTACTGTTCAAAAGTGATTTTCTTTTTCATGAGTGTGTTACTAGTTGTCATTACAAACACATCCATGCCTTGGTTGTCCCACACAAGCCACCACAATCTCATAAATAATGTTTTGGGGTGAGTATTCGGCACAAGTGCCAGTCAAAGTGACTGTAATGGCCAATCACAGGGCATCTTTTCCGGGACTTGGCAAAATACATAAAAGCATAACATCTGTTTAGCAGAGTGTGATTGATGGCTTGTCTGTGTTTGTAACGACAACTAGTACCGGATTCATGAAAAATAAAAACACTTTTGACCAAAACAAGCTATCGCTTTTACACTATTTGTTGTGGTCAAAAGTGTTTATAGTAGTATAGGCTTATAGTGCTTACATGCTCCACTCTATGCTATGAGAGCTTACAGTACAGTAAGGTACAGTACGGTAGAGTACAGTACAGTACAGTAAGGTACAGTACAGTACAGTACAGTACAGTACAGTAAGTACAGTACAGTAAGATACAGTACAGTACAGTAAGGTACAGTTACTCTACCTTACCGTAGAGTACAGTACAGTACAGTAAGGTACAGTACAGTAAGGTACAGTACAGTAAGATAGAGTACAGTAAGGTACAGTACATTTAGGTACAGTACAGTAAGGTACACTACAGTAAGGTACAGTACAGTAAGGTACAGTACAGTACAGTACAGTACAGTTTGTCTAAATAACCTGTCCCCACACACACACACACACACACACACACACACACACACACACACACACACACACACACACAGGATATAGCTGCTCAGATTCACCGCTCCACGTCGAACCGATGTTTGATTTTTGTATTGCAAAGAGCTATTTTGTGCATATGAAACATATTTTTAATAACATTTAACAACATTTACTTCCCTGCTAGTACTAATTTTTCATGTTTATAACTTCAAACAGCAGTACTTGTGAACCCATTGTTGGATTCTAGGCTTCTGTAAAGCTACTGACTGAATATTATATTTTCTCCGATTTGAGGTATAGTGCAGTATTTTGGCTACAGAAACAGTAATTCTCAAGATGAGAAGATCATCTTGGGCTCAAATTGAAGCTTATGAATGTGGGAAGTTTTCTATATACAGTAGAGGTCATTATATTCACCATAACCTGCTTGAAAATGATCATATTTGATGATAATGTGTCAAGCGGACAGCAATTTTATTGTGTTTCTGGGGATGTTGAGGGTGATATCTTAAAATACATTGGTAGTAAGCACTATAATCCTATTTTGCCACTTACCCCTATGTGTCAGGATACTCCATACCAAATTTCATACGTGTGTGACAATGTATGTCATTTTAGTGAATTATTTTATACATTTACATAATTTCGCCAGAGACAGGTACCAAAAAATGGGTTTTTGGGCCCCTGCGACCAAACGGCCCCGAGTTGGGGGTGTTCAGTATGAACTTGTGATGGCCCAAGGTATATGCTAACAGGAAATAATAGTGAAAAAAAGTTAGCAGAGGACATTATGAGGGCTGGGCCTGCCTCCCGGACTATTACACAAGGCATTGCTGCCATCTAGTGGACAATAAGAGCATTGAAACAATGTACAAGTCATTGAGGGTCACATCCTATTTTCCAAAAACATCACTAACCCATTTAGGCCTAGAATTGAATGCTTTAACCAGTGAAAAATAGCGATATACAAGCTCACAGCGCGTAGATCTGCTATTTTTGAAAAAAGTCGTGAAAATGTGTGCAAATCTTTGATGTATTTTTTACAGCGAACATTTGTAACTCAAATTTTGCTTCTGGGTGGTCCCTAGAACTAGATATTTTGAGATGGGGGTCCGTGGCCAAATAAATATCATTTTGGGGGTCCTTCACATGAAAAGGTTTGAGAACCACTGACATAGTAGTCTCTCAAGAACAGACTAACTGAGCTCCGGTTAAGTGAAAAGGACCTTTTCTTTGACGATGGCTGGCCAGATTGCTGACATAGAAACAGGTTTTTCAAAAAATCTTAGAAGGATTCAAAAGACACTTATAGAATCGGATCAAAATTCTAATTTTCACGATTTTTCAAAAATAGCTGATCTACAAGCTCGCAGCTGTGAGCTTGTATATCTGCTATTTTTTAATAGTTAAAGCATAACATAATGATACACAATAACGTGTACCCGTTCTAAATGGATATGCCTTCTTTATAAACAGCCATCGTGTGTGTCATCTATTAGTGGAAGAATACCAACCACATTTCTACAATTATTGTTTTCCTCATGATTGACTCATCTCAGTACCATGCTTAGATTAGAGGTCCAGGTTTGTGTGTAGATTTATTTTGCATGATCTAAACAATTCTAACCCTACCTCAATTAGAGAGATCCCCACATTTGGTGCTTTTAAAGGGCAGTTGAAGCAATGGTTAACAACGCTCACAAACATGTAACCACCTATAAGAACTATTTTTATGCCGGTACGAATTACTCTGCCAGGCTAGTTTCTCCTGTGTGGATTTTTAGCTTACTTCTGGCACTAAGCACTTTGTCGCACTAGGCACTCTGTTGCGCCAAGCACCTTGTTCTTGTTGTGTTTTGTTCGCCCTGTACTGTTCTGTTCTTGTTAGTCTTGTTTTGTTTCTTGTTTTATGTGAGGACAACGGATGAAATTTAGCTCTAAGCTAACTCCGGCTGGTTTACACTGAGATTTTTGTATGTTTGTATTTATTGCAACATGTCAATGTCAATGTGTCCATTAACTGGTACTGTCCTGTCCAAATAAATAAATAACGTAAAGTAAAACGGCAGTATTATACTGTAAGCCCGTTGAGGATTCATTTAAACAGAACCCCGTCCAGAATTAAACAGACTCCTAGTTCCAAATATATACTGGGTTTGTCACTTGTTTATATTACTGTTGATGTACTGACATATTATCTTGTTCATTACTGTGATGTTTTATCTGCTTATTGTAAGTAAGTCGTTTGGATTAAAAGCGTCTGCTAAATGCCTAAACTGTAAACTATAAACTCCATTTGTGTCATCGATCTGGTATTTAAAAGATCACTGAGTTAGCAAAAGGTGCAGTACATTTAAATTTTTATCCCACGATTTTGTAACCCATTTTTTCACCCAGTGCCAATTGCCTAAGCTATGTAATCCTGGGCTCTGCTCTCCCTCTGCCGCACCTGGGGAGACAACGGACTGACCTCATGCTTCCTTCTATGCATGAGGAGCCCAAGTTGCTTCTTTTCACCTGACAGTGGAGATTTCCCTGGCTTGGACGTAGCGCGTGGAAGGAACACATTATTCCAACCAGTTCCTTTCCCCTCCATCAGGCACCCCGGCTGGCCAGGGGGAGGCATTATTGAGACCAGGATTAATGCATGTTTTTGTGAGGGTATCAACCCTAGGAGATCCGGGGAGAACATGCAAACTCTACACTGAAAGGCCCTATCGCCAACCCCACCTAGGGTGTGGGCGCTGATGACGCGGAGGGAGGAACACGCCGCCAGCGCCCCCAGCGTCCCCCGGCTGGGAATCGAACCCAGGACCTTCTAGCTGTGAGGCGAAGCGCTAACCACTGCGCCAAAAGGGGCAGCACAAACAAAACTTGTAAAGTTTCCCATTTCACAGAGAAAGACAGCCATGTTTGTTTGTGAAATTGTAGCTTTATGTGGGGAACAATTCAGTTACATTTCAGGAGCACATTTTCCAATAATCGCCGTGAATAAACATCACCGGAAATGTTAAATGTAACCTTTCCTAGTGTAGCCCTTTCAGAGATGTCAAAATAAGAAACAACTGAAAACAACTGGAGGTACGGTGTTCGTTCTAAACTCAAAATCAAAAAAAGAAAAACTAATATTAATGCCACTCGACTTCCAATGTATCGAGTGGCATTTTCAATTTATACTGTATAACTCACACTGCAGGAGAACACAATGAAAAGTAATTTTTTTTTTAACACTAGAGGAAGAGGAAGACGTCATTTTTTTTAACACTAGAGGAAGAGGAAGACGTCATTTTAACAAACATCAGTAGTGAAGACATAACGCAAGCAGTGTTTCTTTTCTTCTTCTTTTGGATCAACTTAGAGCTGATATGAAAACAAACAGTTTCAAAACCTCACTCAACAGATCGATGCATAACTTTCAACTAGAACCAGACGATTTATCAGCCATTTACTTGTTTGAGACAAGCCCATGTTTACCGGGCCAATTCTATCCACTTTTAACCCATTTAGGCCAGGGATTATTGAATGCTTTAGCTATTGAAAAATAGCAGATCTTGTAGATCTGCTATTTTTGAAAAAGTCATGAAAATGTGTGCAAATCTTTGAATATATGTATTTTTAACGTTTGTAACTCAAATTTTGCTTCTGGGTGGTCCCTGGAACTAAATGTTTTGAGATGGGCCGTCCGTGGCCAAATACATATCATTGTGGGGGGTCCTTCACATGAAAAAGTTGACATAGTAGTCTCTCAAGAACAGACTAACTGAGCTCCAGTTAAGTGAAAAGGACCTTTTCTTTGACGATGGCTGGCCAGATTGCTGACATAGAAACATAGGGTTTTCAAAAAATCTTTTCAAAAGGATTCAAAAGACACTTATAGAATCGGGTCAAAATTCGAATTTTCACGATTTTTCAAAAATAGCAGATCTACAAGCTCGCAGCGCGGCACTCGGTGCCACGCTGTGAGCTTGTATATCTGCTATTTTTCAGTAGTTAAAGCATAAAATAATGATACACAATACTGTGTACTCTTTCTGAATGGGTAACCTAGTGTTCCTATTTTGTGCACATCATTATACGTGAACATTTTCAAGTTTTCATAATCGTTCAACTATAGAAGATCTAAAAGCTCACAACACGGCTGTGAGCTTAGGGAGTTTTAGGATTTTCTAGTTTATAAAACGTTTTTTTCAAATTGATCAGATTTTGCAACATGGGCGATGCAACATGACAATGACCAACACATGCATCCATGTGTTAACGTAAGTGGAGTTGAACAGTAGCACATGCGTGGACGCACGGAAAACGCTCATTTATAGTGATTTCTACATTTAATTGAATTCAATTTAAATTTAGGCCTAGAATTATTGACTGCTTTAACTGTTGAAAAATAGCAGATCTACAAGCTCACAGCGCGGCACCGAGTGCCGTGCAGCGAGCTTGTAGATCTGCTATTTTTTGAAAAATTCGTGAAAATGTGTGCAAATCTTTGAATATATGTATTTTTAAAGCGAACGTTTGTAACTCAGATGTTGCTTCTGGGTGGTCCCCATTTTGAGATATGAATATTTTTTACAGGAGTCTTTCACATGAAAAGGTTTGAGAACCACTGACATAGTAGTCTCTCAAGAACAGACTAACTGAACTCCAGTTAAGTGAAAAGGACCTTTTCTTTGACGATGGCTGGCCAGATTGCTGACATATAGAAACATAGGGTTTTTCAAAAACTCTTAGAAGGATTCAAAAGACACTTATAGAATTGGGTCAAAATTCAAATTTTCACGATTAGCAGATCTACTAGCTCGCGGCTGTGAGCTTGTATATCTGCTATTTTTCAATAGTTAAAGCAGTCAATAATCCTAGGCCTGAATGGGTTAAATGGTACGAGCGTGGATGAGATCCGCTGTAGTTCAGAGAGGTGGTGGATCGCCCGTTCCAATGAAACCAACGCACTGAATGGGAATTTGTCACGTCCTTTTAGACCTTTTTTAGACGGCGTGCTCAGTTGCTCAGTGGGTGTGGTCTAGAAAGACGTGACAAATTCCCCTTCAGTGCGTCGATAGCATTGGAAGCCGCTGTCAGAGTAGGCCAGTCAATCTAAGCTAAAAAAGGGCCTGACCCAAAAGAAATTGCAATAGTAATGGTTCAAGGTTTTTTATGATCCTTAGGGTCATCCAAATAACATATTAAAAGTTGTGAATTATATATTTAGTGGATCAAGGTAAATTTAGGGGGTTCAAGTTTGGGTCCATTCACTTACTATACAGGAAAAAAAGACCCCCCCAAAAACTTATTTAAGTAGCATGTGAGGGGTCTAACTAGGGGTTTGTCATGATGCTGAATCCATTGCAAGCATTTGTTTTGCACAAAAAACATTCCTCGGGCTAAAAACTGACCCATAGAACTATGGTTTAGTGATGAGTCATCACTTTTCTGGGGTCAGCTCCGTTTTGTGGTGTCCGTTTTTAACCCGACAAATGTTTTTTGTGCAAAACAAATGCTTGCAATGAATTCAGCATCATGACAAACCCCTAGTTAGACCCCTCACATCCTACT
Organism: Nannobrachium achirus; assembly: GCF_963921795.1. NCBI lineage: Eukaryota > Metazoa > Chordata > Actinopteri > Myctophiformes > Myctophidae > Nannobrachium > Nannobrachium achirus. The sequence goes on from NC_137830.1 coordinate 52,256,377, forward strand.
TAAAGAAGTTTTTTGGGGGGGTCTTTTTTTCCTGTATAGTAAGTGAATGGACCCAAACTTGAACCCCCTAAATTTACCTTGGTCCACTAAATATATAATTCACAACTTTTAATATGTTATTTGGATGACCCTAAGGATCATAAAAAACCTTGAACCATTACTATTGCAATTTCTTTTGGGTCAAACCTTAGATTGACTGGCCTAGAGGGGAGGTGGCCATTGAGGAACACATGAAAAGCCCACCTAAAACAAAGTCGACCCAAACTCGTTTCCCCAACGGGTCTGTGGCCTTAAGCTAGATGCAGAATAGACAGAAATCTAATCTTTGCTTCTGGGGGTCCCTGGAACAAAATGTTTAGCGATAGGGGTCCATCCGTGGAACAAAATATTTTGAGATGGGGGTCTGCGGCCTAAAACACATTTTGGGGGTCCTTAACCACTGATAGGCACATTCTACAAAATGTCTTCTAAATCCTAACAGTTTTCCTGAAAAAACCTTATGTTGCCATCAGTGTTTCTCAAACTCTGTCACGTGAAGGACCCCCAGAATGATATGTATTTGTCCACGGACCCCCATCGCTAAATATTTTGTTCCAGGGACCCCCAGAAGCAAAGATTAGATTTTTGTCTATTCTGCATCTAGCTGAAAGGAGTAGTTCACCACTTTTCAACCTGTCTTCATATAATAGGTCCTCACTAATGTTGATGATAAAATATCACAATTTTTTTCTACTCAGTCCAAGTCTCCTAGGAGAGCTGTGGGAAGTTCAGAATCCATCGTCTTGTGACATCATCATTTTCCCCAAAAAATAATTAATCAATATTTTTGAAAAAGATATTTAGATTTTTATTATCGCGAGAACAATGGCTTCCACTTTAAAATTGCAACTTTTCAGGAATAGAAAGCCTGCAGTTTCTATAAGCTGGATTGGCAATCGATGATGTCACAAGACGATGGGTTTCTGACCTGCCCACAGCCCTCCTTTGAGAAAAAAAAAAAAAAAAAAAAAAAAGCTATTTTTGAGTGAGGACCAATTATATGAACATAGGTTGAAAAGTGGCGGAGTGCCCCTTTAAGGCCACAGACCCGTTGGGAAACCAGTTTGGGTCGACTTTGTTTTAGGTGGGCTTTTCCCGTTACCGCCATTGATCCCTCAGAAGACCTACAGATCTCCATTGATCCCTCAGAAGACCTCCAGATCTCCATTGATCCCTCAGAAGACCTCCAGATCTCCATTGATCCCTCAGAAGACCTCGAGGTCTGCAGCGTTGTAGACCACATTGGGGGTCTCCTCGATGCCCAGGGCCCGGGGCTCCGGCTGGTCCTCCTCCTCGGCCACCTCCTCCAGGGCCTCCAGAGCCTCGTTGGTGTCGCTGGCGAACGTCTCTCTGGAGACGTCATCGTGGTCGTCCTGCTCCTGGAGGTTCAGCGTGTTGATGGCCTGTGTGTGGTGGGATTCAGATCAATCAATAATCAATGAGAAAATGAGGAGACAAGACAATTATATTAGGTGGTGGTGGTGGTCAAGTTTATGTTACCCTGATAGCATGGACAGAAGTACAGTTAACTCTCTGGGCAGTGGTAAAGTAGTTCTGCCCAGAAGAATGGTCCGACACTAGAGTCAAGCCCTTTCCACACAGGACAGTTGCGTTTCTTCCGTTTGCTGCATGAATAAAACGCATTGGATTTGGTGTGCAATGCTGTGCGGAATCGGCGCTGCGGATCCAAAAAGGAGTCATAAAAGGAGTGATGAGTTTTTTACCGCATGCGACAAGACGCACGAATCGAACTGGGTTCGATCGAGAAAAAAACGCATGGCGGCAGCCACTCGTCGCACGGCTAATTCGGAGCCGGTGTGCATGAGGTCGTAGAGAATCATTGTTTTCTTTAAAAAAAATTATATTGTCCGTTTTATCCGTGCGGTTAAACGCGCCTGTGTGCAAAGGGCTTAATACTGGGTGGCTTCAAGGCCTCTGGAACGAGCTGTACCATAACAAGATAGGCTTTACCAAAACAGTAGTTACTGAGGCCTACTGAAGACCTCTCTACTCCTAACTATCAGGTATTAGTATCATCACACAGACCTAGATATTAATATAATCAATGAACACATGATCTACTCTATAACGTCACACATAATCAATCATAATAAAGTCTAATCTACGACACCTGCTTCATCTTCTTGGCCACGACGTGGCGCCGCCGCTTCTGGGCCGCCTTGTGGCTCTTCACCTTCTGAACGTTCTCCTCCACGAAGATCTTCTTCACCTGAGGAGGGGTGGTATTATTATTATTTATTATTATTAGGGGTGGTATGGTATTCTCCTCCACGAAGATCTTCTTCACCTGAGGAGGGGTGGTATTATTATTATTTATTATTATTAGGGGTGGTATGGTATTCTCCTCCACGAAGATCTTCTTCACCTGCCAGGAGGGGTGGTATTATTATTATTTATTATTATTAGGGGTGGTATGGTATTCTCCTCCACGAAGATCTTCTTCACCTGAGGAGGGGTGGGATAGTCCGGGTTAGGGCTGTCACAATTATTACATCATCGTCTAATCGTGATTATTTGACATTATCGCAATTATTTTGTCATAATCGTCATAATCGTGAATGTCAGAAATAGTGGAAAGGACACACAACGCCTCGCATCGCATAGATCGGCTGTTTTCACATTTTTTCACATTTTATAGATGATAAATACAAAACGAACGGTTTTGGACATACAAGGTTTCCACCCGACAACGACGATATGCTATAAATATAAGGTGCTGGGAGTGAAAATTATAATGTAGGGGTGCCTCGGATTAAAAACATATTCATGGGGTGCCCTGAGACAAAAAGGTTTGGGAACCCCTGATCTAGTGCCTCCACCTCAGTTTGTTAAGCTGGATGATGCAGTATCAGATGTCATCTGGACAAAAACTGGAGCCCCTCAGGGAACAGTTTTAGCTCCCTTTCTATTTGTCCTCGGTATGGTATGGTATGGTATGGTATGGTATGGTACTATGGTATACTGTCAGACTGTAGGCACAGTGAGAGGAAGTGTCACATGCAGACATTCTCTCATGACACTGTTCTTATTGGTCTCATCAACAAGGATGACGATCGGGACTATAAAAAGGAAATCGATCTATTCGTTAGCTGGTGTGATGATAACTTTCTATTGCTTAATGTAGAAAAGACCAAAGAGCTAGTTGTTAACTTTTGTAAAAAGAAGGTGCCTATGTCACCTGTCATCATCAAAGGGTAGGAGGTAGAAATAGTCCAGTCCTACAAGTATCTTGGTGTCCACTTGGACTGGAAGATGAACACAGATTCTGTGTTCAAGAAAGCTCAGACTAGACTTTTTCATTTGAGAAAGCTCAGATCTTTTGAGATCAGTAGGTCACTTCTTCATGTTTTCTACCAAGGTATCCTTGCTAGTGTCCTCTTTTATGCTGTGCTCTGCTGGGGGGGCAGCATCACGACGATGACAAAAACCAGATCAATAAATTGATTAAAAAGGCTGGCTCAGTGATTGGCCTCCTTCAGGATACTTTGGATATCACTGTAGCCAAGCAAATGAGGACCAAATTGAACACTATTCTTTCCTTCGAAGGCCATCCTCTCTATAAGGTAATTGAGGACCTGCGTAGCAAGTTTAGCAACAGGTTTTTGATGCCTATAATCTCTACTGAGAGAATGAAGAGATCCTTTGTTCCTGCTGCTGTTAGATTCCTTAACGAACACCGCTAGCTGTGTTTTGGGAGGGTGTTGTTATGTCATGTCATTTGTAAAGTCTGTTATTGTCACTTGCTGTGAATTTGGCTAATGTTTGAACTTAGAACTAGGATTTCTAAATACACTAGGCTACAGACACCCTTTTAATTATATTTATATCACTGGGACCCCAATTTATATTAAATGTTAAAATACTAGAGTACAGATGGAACAGGTCCATTTGGTTCCATTTGTTCACCGAGTTACAGACCCATAAAGTTCTATTTGGTTCCTAACTATCATTTATCTGGGGACCCCCTGGAACTCCCTCAAGGACCCAGGACCCCACTTTGAGAACCACTAGTGAAAATATTTTTTAGCTGTTCCAGGTTTAACTGATAATAAATCTTTACAGTGTCTATCTTACACAATACATTACAAAAATAATTAAACTATCTAAACTAATATAGCAACTTAAGTAGAAGAAGTAAATTATTTTAACATTGACTCCAATGGAGGCGCATCCCCGGGACCCCAGGACCATGACATGAATGAGTCCCTGGGCGACTTGAATGAGTTTTTGTTGCGGGATGCGCACGTAATGACATCACTGCATACCATACCATACCATACCATACCATACCATACCATACCAATACACAATCTTATATAAGGATTCTTTTTCATGTGTTTTTTATGGTTATGTTTCAAGTTACGGTACACGCCTACACGGTACAACCACCTACAGTTCAAGGTAAAAAATAAAATAAAAGAAAATGACCATTTAGACCGGTGGTCCTCAAAGTGGGGTCCAGGGACTCTCTGGGTTCCTTTTGGGAGGTCTAAATATGACCCTTACAAGTATGTAACTCTGACAGTATACGAATGACACCAAATGGACCCGTTTCATTTGTATACTATTACTGTCAGAGTTAAGGGGAGACCTTGACATTGTAAAGTTTGAGAACTACTGATTTAGACCAAAATGCAGCTATAATTGAATTCTGCAATGAATCTCTGTATTAACAATTCAACAGGATTTTTCCTTCATTGGCTCCCTCATTGTATCACGATATATCCACGACTTTCCAACGCCCCATAGTGCATTGCGCAGACGCTGTACCGAGCTTCCGGCGCCACCGCCGAGTGTGACTTACAAGCTCACAACGGGCTGCATCTGCGACGCGACGTGAGCTTGTATGTCTGCTGTTAAACCGGAAGTGTGGTCCAAACAGGTCCAAATAATTTCCAGTAAACTCCCGCGGAAACAGGTGGATACGATATCTCTGAAAAGGCATAACGTGGAGACATTGTATCCTCTCAACCAGGCCTGGAATTTCCTCATTTTAGGGGCAAGGCCACTTGGCCTTTGGCGTTGTCAATGTTTGGAGGGCACAAAGGCCAAATGCCAGGGCAGGAAGGCCATCAAATAAAAAAAAGATTTTAAGGGTTAGGGATGATAACCTAATCTGCAGTGAAACAGATCATTGTAATCTGATCCATGCTCAGCCCTGCACCAATCAAAGTCACTGGATTGGTTTAAAGATGGGGACTCGGGGGAGTTAAGATTTCAACAAAAGACACTGGTGTCTACATGACAAGAGAGAGACACTGGTGTCTACTGTCTACTCTACTACATATTGACAAGAAAGAGACAGAGGAGAAAGTGATACAGTCAGCTGGGGCATTAAGGCCACTCTGGCCTCAGGTCACAAGGCCAAACTGAGGGGCAACGGCGGCCATGGCCTTCATGAAACTCCTGCCTTGGTCTCAACAATTCTCATCACCATATCGCCGTAGCCAGACAACTATTCCACAATCTCCGAATGCTATATAGAGTCTGGAACGGCAGCTCCCGAACGGCGAGTATCGGAAGTAGCCACTGCTACACTGAACTGTAGTCCCATTGGAAACATAACAGAAGCACACTTGCACAGACAGAGTCATTATAATGAACTGTAGTCCCATTGGAAACATAACAGAAGCACACTTGCACAGACAGAGTCATTCGAGCGGCATATTCTTGTTATGGGTGTTTAGTTTAAGAAAACATTTGAACACATCATGGAAGTAACACCAACAACACCAGAGAAAGACGAAATAACGCCCCAAAAAATATTGAAAGGAGACATAACGCTTCCAGTAGGACATGTTATTGCTACTGCACCAAGGGAGCGGTTGCGTCACATCCGCTCTATCTCGCACTCATCAAATCTATTCATGGGTTGCATTTGTAGTCCTAAACCGGCAATATTGAGGACCAACACAGGTGTTCAATTTGTCTGACTGGCATAGAACCAATGTTCTACGTTAATCAAAACACCTGCGTTGGTCCTCAAAATGGCTGGTGTAGGACTACAAATGCAACCCATGAATTTCCGTGCCCCAGACTGTATGCCAGGAGCATTTGCAAATCGCGGAGGCAACAGTCTGGCCACGCGAGACTACATATGGCCCATCATCCCTACCTGTGAGCCCGTGATGCTGGGTGTGTTCTTCAGGAGGTTGAGGTAGACTCCCTAATCACCATATGGCCCATCATCATCCCTACCTGCGAGCCCGTGATGCTGGGCGTGTTCTTCAGGAGGTTGAGGTAGACTCCCTAATCACCACATGGCCCATCATCCCTACCTGCGAGCCCGTGATGCTGGGTGTGTTCTTCAGGAGATTGAGGTAGACTCCCTAATCACCATATGGCCCATCATCATCCCTACCTGTGAGCCCGTGATGCTGGGCGTGTTCTTCAGGAGGTTGAGGTAGACTCCCTAATCACCACATGGCCCATCATCCCTACCTGCGAGCCCGTGATGCTGGGTGTGTTCTTCAGGAGGTTGAGGTAGACTCCGCCGGGGGTCCGTCGCCGGCTGCCGTCCATGGTGAACACGCCGCCGTTCTCCTCCAGCGTGGCCGTCTCTCCCAGCAGCTCGATGGCCTTCTTCTTCCCGATGACTCGCACCACGCGCTCGATCAGGTCCTTCTTGGGCTCCTGCAGCCTGTACGCGATCTCGTCCACCACGCTGTGATCGGCGTCGTGTTCCGTGATCTCGTAGCGGCCTTTAATGTCCATCTCGGCGCGCGGGCCCAGCCTCTGCTTCACTGGCGGCCGCTTCCTCTTGGAGTGTCCGCCGCCCGCGTCGCAGTCGTCCGCAGACGCCTTGCCCTTCATGTAGGCGTCGAGCTGGGCGTCCAGCATGGACACCTCCCCTTGGTTCATCTGCTTCTCCTCCTCCTCTCTCTCCTTCTCCATGATCTTGCGCGCCAGGACGTAGTTGTACGTCTCCACGTTTCTGCTCGCCATGCTGACCTGCCCAGGACGGAGATGCCAGAGATTAGGAAAATCTTTTGTACCGGCTGCCCTTAAGCTGTACAACGAGACACATAACGGACGTTTGAAGAGGACTTCCTTCCTAACTTAGACTCACAGAACTATTGCTGTATTGACTTTGACCCCTAAGGACCTTCCAGGGAGAGTGCTCATGTGCGTCTTGTTTCTTCCTAGTTTCTTCTTCTCTGAGCTGTCTTTTTAGTTTTTTTCGCACTGATTTTTGACATTGCACTATTAGGTTGTGTTGGTAGTTTCTGAGTATTTCGCTTTGTTTAACAATGACAGTGAGATACTTGTTGCACTAACTAGCATTGACTGCTATGGTCTCTTTTTGTAAGACACTTTATGTATATATACTTATATATTATTCGCCCCCTCTATTGATGCACCTTCTCTTTATTGGTACTGTACTGCTCTTGTTTTTTCCTCTATCTATCTTTTTTCTTACTTCTCTGTAACTTTGTAAATAACTGTATACTGCTGTGCTACAACTGGACAACTGAATTTCCCCCTTGGGATAATAAAGGTATCTATCTATCTATCTATCTATCTATCTAATAATAAAGGTATCTCTCTACCTACCTCCCCCTCCACGCCGAACAAGCCCAGCTCCGCCGCCACAGACTCCTGGCTCTGCTCCTGGACCACGGAGCCCCAGATGTTGTTGATCTTGCGTCCGGCGGCGCCCGGTGCGGGTCGAGAGCTGGGGAAGGAGGAGGAGGAGGCGGGAGGAGCAGGAAGCGGCGGCGGCTGAGCGTTGGAGACTTTCTGGCGCTTGTGCCTCCAGACGGCCGCTTCCTCGTCGTCGTCCGAGTCGCTGTCGCTGGAGTCGTCCGCCGTCTTGGCGGTGCTGCGGTAGCTGGTGGAGGAGAAGTGGGGCATCGTGGGGGTCCTGCTCTGGAAGGCCGGACCACTGAAACCTGGAGCACCTTGGATTGATTGATTGAAGACTATTAGAAGTTTGCATAGGAAAAGGTACAGTTTCATGACGGTACAGTTCACTGGTACAAGGTCTTAGGGCTGTCATAATTATTACATAATCGTCTAATCGTGATTATTTGACATTATCACATTTATTTTGACATAATCGTCATAATCGTAAATGTTGAAAAATGTCCGAAATAGTGGAAATAGCAGATCTACAAGCTCACAACGCGTCGCATAAGTAGTAAGTTGTCAAATATGTCAGTAATTTCTTTGTATATTTAGGTTATGTCTCATATCTACCATGTACAACTTCAAAGCCTAAAAGCCAAACAGAAAATGTAATTATCAACAACAAAAACACAATTAAATCGTTAATCGCCAATTATTTGAGTGACAATTAATCGTCATGTAAAATGTCATATCGTGACAGCCCTAGAAGTTTGCATAGGAAAAGGTACAGTTTCATGACGGTACAGTTCACTGGTACAAGGTCTACTAAAAGGAGATCCATGAAAAGACTAAGCTTATTTCCACTGGAAACCATTTAAGTATCTCATATAACATTGCATGACAGACAAATAGAACACAGTACTATGCAGTAGATATAGTCGGTAAAAAAAAGAAAGAACAAAAAAACAGTAAGTCTAAACAAACAGTAAGTATGTACAAAAAAGGGGCAGGGGAGGGTAGGGCTGGGCTGGGCTAGGTTCGTTTATACCAGTTGCGAACGGCTGCTGCCTGTAAGTGTTTTTTCAGGGCGATTTTAAAGGATGCTAGTGATCCACACTCCTTTAAGACCTTCGGTAAGGCATTCCACATTGTTGTGGTATAGCAGAACAACGGGTTTAACCCTTTGTTTGAGTTGACTCTGGGTTGAACGTGATCTGTGGCGCTGCCTCTGGTGTTGTAATTATGGACATCCTTAATGTTTATAAAGTATTTTGACAGGTACTTGGGTATCATAGTGGTGTAGTGTATCTTGTACACCAGGCCCATTGCAAGTTGCTGTACTCTGTCATCTACTCTGAGCCACCCCACTCTTAACTGGTGAGTAGCGGTGAGGTGAGTCTGATAGGGAAGGTTAAGCAGGACTCTAATTAGTTTGTTTTGGGCTGTTTGGAGTTTAGTTTTCAGGGCTTGTGGGGCGTCACAATACCATACGTAGACTCTGTAGTCAAAGAGGGGCTGGATTATTGCACCAGCTATGCTGCTACCTGCTGTTGCAGCGGCAGCGGCCCCCGGCTGGGGCCCGGCGGCGTCCGCAGCAGCACTGCTGGCCCCCATCTCTGAGTCAGAGTCTGAGCCGGCGGAGGAGATCTCTCCATCTTCCAGGTCGTCGTCCATCGTGTTCCTGAGCACAGACATTTCTGCCCTGCACAAGAACAAGGAACAACCGTTGTTATTAGGATCATGAGGTGAAATCTGGTTCCCTTCATTATTTTGCAGTTATTCTTTTAATTGTGTAATTTAATTCAAGATATTTCTTATCCTGAAACCATGGTGATAATAAAGCGCACTTTATTCCTTCCCCCCCTTACAGTTCTGTCTTTGTTTGTTGATTGATTGATTGATTGATTGATTGATTGATTGATTGAAGAATTTATTAGAAGTTTGCAATAGTAAAAAGTACAGTTTCATGACAGTACAAATCACTGGTACAAGGTCAACTAAAAGGAGATCCTAGAAAGCAGAGGCTTATTTCCACAGGAACCACACTTTAAGTAACTCATGTAACATTGAAAGACGGATAGAACATAGTACTTTATCTAGGATAATATCATGCTCGTTCTGCACATCAGCAACATTCAATGCTTAAATACAATTTAAATTTGAATACTGCAATTATAGCAACAATAAACAAACAGGCCTAACATGCAAATTAATGTATTGGAACTGTGACTTTCAAGAAGCATGCATTTCTACTTGCATTTAGCATTGATTGATTGAAGACTTTATTGATTGAAGACTTTATTAGAAGTTTGCATAGGAAAAGGTACAGTTTCATGACGGTACAGTTCACTGGTACAAGGTCTACTAAAAGGAGATCCATGAAAAGACTAAGCTTATTTCCACTGGAAACCATTGAAGTATCTCATATAACATTGAATGACAGACGAATAGAACACAGTACTATGCAGTAGATATGTAAAGAAAAAGAAAAAAGAAAACAGTAAGCCTAAACAAACAGTATATATAAAGAATGCATGCATTTCTATGCATTTAGCATTTGCTTGATGCTTACCCGCTTCCACTTAAAGGTGCTTCTTGTTGTTGCCTCTTGCAGATCCTCCGTTAAAACGCAGTGTTTCAGTTGTTGTGGTTCATTCCATAGAGTATAAATATAAGGTTCATTCTAGTGTTTCTTCTTCAGACTCAGGAGATTCAATGCGCGCTTCTTGGCTCGTTCTGCAACTTCCGTCACACTTCTTTATTGGAACTTTCACAATAAAGCAGCGACTACAACATGCCATGCGAAACACGACGGTCGTATCTCACGTCCGTCATGGATCCGCATCCACTTGGTGTTGGGAAGTTTAGCCAATTTGCCACGTACGTCTACAGAAACGTTTAGATTTCCAAAAATAATTTGCTCACTGACGGCTCACGGATGTCACGATATGGTCCGTTCAAGCCGAATTGCCCGTATCTTTCGTATTGTTTGATAAGAAGCATTTTAATCTGATCGGCGGGCATTTTTTGAAAAGGTTGTGATCTATCAGAGTGCAGTACTCCTCCCAACCGACGGGGTTGCGTAGGAGCAAAACCAGAAAAAAATGGCGACCAATTGGATTAAAAAGCTTCTTATTAAACAATACGGAAGATACGGGTAATTCTGCTGAAGCGTACCATATTGTGACATCCGTACAGTTGTACTGTACTCTTAAATCATCTGATCTGAACGTTTGTTGAACGTACGTGGCAAAGTGTGGAAAACTGCTCCACAAAAAGGTGAGAGCGATCCATAACTGTCACGACATGACAGTTATGTTTCAGGGCTACACAGATTTAATCAATACATATTAAGCTTTTAAATCAGGAAAACGTGTTCGTGATAATCACATTTTTAAATGTGTATTTCTTTGTTTTGACAGAAAAAAGGGAGGGAAAATAATTGATCCAATAAAATGGATTATTATGAATTAGGCTACTTTACCTTTTTTTCTGCTACACGTAACAGATCCCTGATGACTGTGTTTTTATGCTGTTACGGGTGCTGATCATAGTTCAATAATATAATATGTATGTATTTTTTTCTTGGACCAAAAAGTGACCGTTTTTGGTCTTCCATTACTTTGGGATCAAGTCTCTCTGAAGTCTCAAGTCTGCAGCAGTTTGCTGATCCGGTCTGCTTCTATGAGCGGATACGGAAACAGTGCATTCATGTATGTGTGCGTGTAAATCACCGGATACAGTAGGCGGGCTCTAGACAGGATGTACTCATAGATGTTCTACTGCCTGGTGACGCGAGGTCAGTGGCGTTAGTTCAGCAAAAGGTATGGCAACATGACTGGTGTCTTGCACACCAGTCATGTTGCCATACCTTAGCAAAAGGCGCAATCAAAAGTACATTTTATTATCCCCCCCCCCCGTAGCCAAGATATGGCAGCTGCCATAGCTTAGTTGCCATACCCAATTGACGCCTCTGCGCGAGGTCACTCAAACGTAAGATTACAGCATTGTGTGCACATGCGCAGTCAGTGTGCACATGCGCAGTCAGTGCACCGTGTGCAAAACAAACAACATGGCGGCCTCCATGCAGCGCCTCACCGCCGCAGGGAGAAGATACCTTCTTGTTCACAAGAACTTGTTTAAAACAGACATCCTGACCAGGGTGAGAACAATGACAACCACTTTATACTAGAGATGTTGCTGTGTGTTAATCTGACTCAACGGTGAGGTGATCAATGTGTCAAGGACCCATTCCATCCCCATCTGAAAATGCTTTCTGTTGTCTACGTACGCCATTGGTTCTCAAAGTGGGGGTCCTTGAGGGTGTTCCAGGGGGTCCCCTCCCCAGGCCCCAGCTAAATGATAGTTAGGAACCAAATGGACCCATATGGGTGTGTGTAACTCCGAGAGTGTAGAAATAGAACCAAATGAAGCCATTTGGTTCCATTTGTACACTCTCAGAGTTAGATTAACATTGATTTTACAATTATTATAAAATGGGGTCTCAGAGATGGAAAGAAACACCATTAAATGGGGGTCCGTAGCCCTAATGCATGTCAAACTGGGGGATCCTAAAAGGGATCCCTGGCTAATACGACAATGTGCCTTAATACATTAATAATTGTCCTCTATAACTACAATGTAAAATTAAGAACACCTTAAATATTTTATTTCTTCTAGAAATAGCTGATCTTTCACTCAATAGAGGAAATGCCTGTCGCAAGTTGATGATTTCATAAATGTCATGTGTGATCTATCCCTATGGAATTTATGGCATGATGTGCAATAAAAAACAATGTAATACTTCCTATGGTTAATATGAGCATCAAATAAATATTTCAAATGTGTTTTTTATTTTTATTTTATTTGTACATGCATGCCATAGATTCCATAGGGATAGATCACATATGACATTTATGACATCATCAACAATTCTACGGTGGATTTTTGTGAAACAAACACTTTGCAGATAGTAAGAGGATAAGGCAAGCTTTCCATAGAGCCGCAATATTGGTGAGTTTGACGTTGTTTAATACAATCAGAAAGCAAAAAAAAAAATAAGTTTTGATCCATTGGCTCCCTATGGGAGGTATTGCAACCCCGATTATAAAAAAAATCTAGTGTTGCAAAACTTGCAATTTGCAGCTAGGAGTAAGGTTTAAGGGGAAGACAGACCACCCATTTTCAATATTGAACTGTCATTAATATACCTTAGAGGAGTTGTGTGGAAATAAAAAAAGACCCCTTCTGTGTGGGGAAATAGCTATTTCTACGTCCCATCATTTTGACTAAGGGAGTCTCACTAATGTTCATGATAAAATAGCACCATTTTTTTCTACTCAGTCTGGGTCTCATAGGAGAGCTGTCAAATCCTTCCACCGGTGACATCATCGTTTGACAGATTTTTTTTAAACAATATTTTTGAAAAAAAAAAAAAAAAAAAAAAAAAAATGTATTATCACAAGAACAATGGCTTCCACTTTAACATTGCAACTTTCCAGGAATAGAAAGCCTGCAGTTTCTATTAGCTTGCATTTCCCATTGATGATGTCACCGGTAGAAGGATTTGACCCACCCACAGCTCTCCTATGAGACCCAAACTGAGTAGAAAAAAATTGTGATATTTTATAATGAACATTAGTGAGGACCTATTATATGAAGATAGGTTGAAAAGTGGTGAAGTCCTCCTTTAAGAGTCAGATTGTTTTATCCATCACCCATTTTCCCTACCATTGTTGGATCACACAGACTTCTATCTAACCAATTCACCACATGTCTTTCTCTCTAAGCCCATTGGATCATACAGACGTCTATCTAACCAATTCACCACATGTCTTTCTCTCTAAGCCCATTGGATCATACAGACTTCTATCTAACCAATTCACCACATGTCTTTCTCTCTAAGCCCATTGGATCATACAGACTTCTATCTAACCAATTCACCACATGTCTTTCTCTCTAAGCCCATTGGATCATACAGACTTCTATCTAACCAATTCACCACATGTCTTTCTCTCTAAGTCCATTGGATCATACAGACTTCTATCTAACCAATTCACCACATGTCTTTCTCTCTAAGCCCATTGGATCATACAGACTTCTATCTAACCAATTCACCATGTCTTTCTCTCTAAGCCCATTGGATCATACAGACTTCTATCTAACCAATTCACCACATGTCTTTCTCTCTAAGCCCATTGGATCATACAGACTTCTATCTAACCAATTCACCACATGTCTTTCTCTCTAAGCCCATTGGATCATACAGACTTCTATCTAACCAATTCACCACATATCTTTCTCTCTAAGCCCATTGGATCATACAGACTTCTATCTAACCAATTCACCACATATCTTTCTCTCTAAGCCCATTGGATCATACAGACTTCTATCTAACCAATTCACCACATATCTTTCTCTAAGCCCATTGGATCATACAGACTTCTATCTAACCAATTCACCACATGTCTTTCTCTAAGCCCATTGGATCATACAGACTTCTATCTAACCAATTCACCACATGTCTTTCTCTCTAAGCCCATTGGATCATACAGACTTCTATCTAACCAATTCACCACATGTCTTTCTCTAAGCCCATTGGATCATACAGACTTCTATCTAACCAATTCACCACATGTCTTTCTCTAAGCCCATTGGATCATACAGACTTCTATCTAACCAATTCACCACATGTCTTTCTCTCTAAGCCCATTGGATCATACAGACTTCTATCTAACCAATTCACCACATGTCTTTCTCTCTCAGCCCATTGGACCACACAGACTTCTGGCCACTCAGGCTCAAGCTGCCAATCACGTGGTCCTGAATGTCCCTGAAACCAAAGTGACAGCGTTGGAGAACGGACTCCGCGTGGCTTCTGAAGACTCTGGTCTCTCTACCTGCACCGTAGGTTCAGACTCTGGTCTCTCTACCTGCACCGTAGGTTTAGACTCTGGTCTCTCTACCTGCACCGTAGGTTTAGACTCTGGTCTCTCTACCTGCACCGTAGGTTTAGACTCTGGTCTCTCTACCTGCACCGTAGGTTTAGACTCTGGTCTCTCTACCTGCACCGTAGGTTTAGACTCTGGTCTCTCTACCTGCACCGTAGGTTTAGACTCTGGTCTCTCTACCTGCACCGTAGGTTTAGACTCTGGTCTCTCTACGTGCACCGTAGGTTTAGACTCTGGTCTCTCTACGTGCACAGTAGGTTTAGACTCTGGTCTCTCTACGTGCACCGTAGGTTTAGACTCTGGTCTCTCTACGTGCACCGTAGGTTTAGACTCTGGTCTCTCTACGTGCACCGTAGGTTTAGACTCTGGTCTCTCTACGTGCACCGTAGGTTTAGACTCTGGTCTCTCTACCTGCACCGTAGGTTTAGACTCTGGTCTCTCTACCTGCACCGTAGGTTTAGACTCTGGTCTCTCTACCTGCACCGTAGGTTTAGACTCTGGTCTCTCTACGTGCACCGTAGGTTTAGACTCTGGTCTCTCTACCTGCACCGTAGGTTTAGACTCTGGTCTCTCCACCTGCACCGTAGGTTTAGACTCTGGTCTCTCTACCTGCACCGTAGGTTTAGACTCTGGTCTCTCTACCTGCACCGTAGGTTTAGACTCTGGTCTCTCTACGTGCACCGTAGGTTTAGACTCTGGTCTCTCTACCTGCACCGTAGGTTTAGACTCTGGTCTCTCTACGTGCACCGTAGGTTTAGACTCTGGTCTCTCCACGTGCACCGTAGGTTTAGACTCTGGTCTCTCTACGTGCACCGTAGGTTTAGACTCTGGTCTCTCTACCTGCACCGTAGGTTTAGACTCTGGTCTCTCTACGTGCACCGTAGGTTTAGACTCTGGTCTCTCTACCTGCACCGTAGGTTTAGACTCTGGTCTCTCTACCTGCACCGTAGGTTTAGACTCTGGTCTCTCCACCTGCACCGTAGGTTTAGACTCTGGTCTCTCTACCTGCACCGTAGGTTTAGACTCTGGTCTCTCTACCTGCACCGTAGGTTTAGACTCTGGTCTCTCTACCTGCACCGTAGGTTTAGACTCTGGTCTCTCTACCTGCACCGTAGGTTTAGACTCTGGTCTCTCTACCTGCACCGTAGGTTTAGACTCTGGTCTCTCCACCTGCACCGTAGGTTTAGACTCTGGTCTCTCCACGTGCACCGTAGGTTTAGACTCTGGTCTCTCTACCTGCACCGTAGGTTTAGACTCTGGTCTCTCTACCTGCACCGTAGGTTTAGACTCTGGTCTCTCTACGTGCACCGTAGGTTTAGACTCTGGTCTCTCTACCTGCACCGTAGGTTTAGACTCTGGTCTCTCCACCTGCACAGTAGGTTTAGACTCTGGTCTCTCTACCTGCACCGTAGGTTTAGACTCTGGTCTCTCCACCTGCACCGTAGGTTTAGACTCTGGTCTCTCTACCTGCACCGTAGGTTTAGACTCTGGTCTCTCTACCTGCACCGTAGGTTTAGACTCTGGTCTCTCTACCTGCACCGTAGGTTTAGACTCTGGTCTCTCTACGTGCACAGTAGGTTTAGACTCTGGTCTCTCTACGTGCACCGTAGGTTTAGACTCTGGTCTCTCTACCTGCACCGTAGGTTTAGACTCTGGTCTCTCTACGTGCACCGTAGGTTTAGACTCTGGTCTCTCTACCTGCACCGTAGGTTTAGACTCTGGTCTCTCTACGTGCACCGTAGGTTTAGACTCTGGTCTCTCTACCTGCACCGTAGGTTTAGACTCTGGTCTCTCTACGTGCACCGTAGGTTTAGACTCTGGTCTCTCTACCTGCACCGTAGGTTTAGACTCTGGTCTCTCTACCTGCACCGTAGGTTTAGACTCTGGTCTCTCTACCTGCACAGTAGGTTTAGACTCTGGTCTCTCTACCTGCACCGTAGGTTTAGACTCTGGTCTCTCTACCTGCACCGTAGGTTTAGACTCTGGTCTCTCTACCTGCACCGTAGGTTTAGACTCTGGTCTCTCTACCTGCACCGTAGGTTTAGACTCTGGTCTCTCCACGTGCACCGTAGGTTTAGACTCTGGTCTCTCTACCTGCACCGTAGGTTTAGACTCTGGTCTCTCTACCTGCACCGTAGGTTTAGACTCTGGTC
This sequence comes from Nannobrachium achirus, assembly GCF_963921795.1. Lineage (NCBI taxonomy): Eukaryota > Metazoa > Chordata > Actinopteri > Myctophiformes > Myctophidae > Nannobrachium > Nannobrachium achirus. The sequence continues at coordinate 52,273,109 of NC_137830.1, forward strand.
TCTCTACCTGCACCGTAGGTTTAGACTCTGGTCTCTCTACCTGCACCGTAGGTTTAGACTCTGGTCTCTCTACGTGCACCGTAGGTTTAGACTCTGGTCTCTCTACCTGCACCGTAGGTTTAGACTCTGGTCTCTCCACCTGCACAGTAGGTTTAGACTCTGGTCTCTCTACCTGCACCGTAGGTTTAGACTCTGGTCTCTCCACCTGCACCGTAGGTTTAGACTCTGGTCTCTCTACCTGCACCGTAGGTTTAGACTCTGGTCTCTCTACCTGCACCGTAGGTTTAGACTCTGGTCTCTCTACGTGCACCGTAGGTTTAGACTCTGGTCTCTCTACCTGCACCGTAGGTTTAGACTCTGGTCTCTCTACCTGCACCGTAGGTTTAGACTCTGGTCTCTCCACCTGCACCGTAGGTTTAGACTCTGGTCTCTCCACGTGCACCGTAGGTTTAGACTCTGGTCTCTCTACCTGCACCGTAGGTTTAGACTCTGGTCTCTCTACCTGCACCGTAGGTTTAGACTCTGGTCTCTCTACCTGCACCGTAGGTTTAGACTCTGGTCTCTCTACCTGCACCGTAGGTTTAGACTCTGGTCTCTCTACGTGCACCGTAGGTTTAGACTCTGGTCTCTCTACCTGCACCGTAGGTTTAGACTCTGGTCTCTCCACCTGCACAGTAGGTTTAGACTCTGGTCTCTCTACGTGCACCGTAGGTTTAGACTCTGGTCTCTCTACCTGCACCGTAGGTTTAGACTCTGGTCTCTCTACGTGCACCGTAGGTTTAGACTCTGGTCTCTCTACCTGCACCGTAGGTTTAGACTCTGGTCTCTCTACCTGCACCGTAGGTTTAGACTCTGGTCTCTCTACCTGCACCGTAGGTTTAGACTCTGGTCTCTCTACCTGCACCGTAGGTTTAGACTCTGGTCTCTCTACCTGCACCGTAGGTTTAGACTCTGGTCTCTCTACGTGCACCGTAGGTTTAGACTCTGGTCTCTCTACCTGCACCGTAGGTTTAGACTCTGGTCTCTCTACGTGCACCGTAGGTTTAGACTCTGGTCTCTCTACCTGCACCGTAGGTTTAGACTCTGGTCTCTCTACCTGCACCGTAGGTTTAGACTCTGGTCTCTCTACGTGCACCGTAGGTTTAGACTCTGGTCTCTCTACGTGCACCGTAGGTTTAGACTCTGGTCTCTCTACGTGCACCGTAGGTTTAGACTCTGGTCTCTCTACGTGCACCGTAGGTTTAGACTCTGGTCTCTCCACGTGCACCGTAGGTTCAGAGCACATCATGACCCGTTCATATGAGAGACTAGCCTTAGGTTCAGAACGGGTACACATTATTGCGTATCATTATTTTATGCTTTAACTGTTGAAAAATAGCAGATCTACAAGCTCGCAGCGCGGCACCGAGTGCCGCGCTGCGTGCTTGTAGATCTGCTATTTTTGAAATATCGTGAACATCTGAATTTTGACCCGATTCTATAAGTGTCTTTTGAATCCGAAGATCTTTTGAAAACCCTATGTTTCTATGTCAGCAATCTGGCCATTCATCGTCAAAGAAAAGGTCCTTTTCACATAACTGGAGCTCAGTTAGTCTGTTCTTGAGAGACTACTATGTCAGTGGTTCTCAAAACTTTTCATGTGAAGGACCCCCAAAATGATATCTATTTGGCCACGGACCCGCATCTCAAAATAGTTAGTTCCAGGGACCACCCAGAAGCAAAATTTGAGTTACAAACGTTCGCTTTGAAAATACATATATTCAAAGATTTGCACACATTTTCACGACTTTTTCACTGGTTAAAGCATTCAATAATGGGTTAAGACTCATGGTGCTCCCCATTCCAATGATATCAACGCACTGAATGGGAATTTGTCACGTCTTTTCAGACCTTACCGACGGGGCTCAGCAGCGCCGCCGTATAAAGTATATTTATTGACCATGGCGGAGGCGCGCCGTCGATCCACGCGAGACACCGCTGAGCGAGCGAGTCGCCGTGTCGACCGTTGTGAAGGTCCTTTGAGCCGACTCAGCGCCGTTACGAGTTGTAAACCAGGGGGACAGAATCGTAAACCTTCGTTTCCCAGACTTTTGTCAACCCACTGAAGGATGACAAAAAAACCTACTGGCGTCAACGCATTGAATGAAGGTCTGAAAAGGCCATTCACAGGGTTCCCACGGTCATGACATTCCTGGAAATATTTTGAAATTAGAAAAATATTTTTCCAGTACTGGAAAAGTTTTGGAATTCATCAAGGGTCCTGGAAGGTCCTGGAAAAAAATAGCTATGCATTGTCTTTGGTTATTGATTTTGTTAATACCTCTGAAATTACAAATTAAACATGGGCCAAAAAAAATCAAATATTAGAGGCAGAAATTGTGAAAATAGCCGATCTACATGCTCACAACGCCTCGCGTTGTGAGCATGTAGATCTGCTATTTTCACAATAGAACAGTGTTATACAAAATTCCTCAACTCTTAGTGCTCATCAGGGTGGGGGGGTCCCCAGTTCAAATATGATTATTTCGGGGGTCACGGCCTGAAAAGGTTGAGAACCACTGGCATACACTACCTGTCTTTGGGCATTGCGCATAGGAGTAAGCGACTCGTTATTGAGCTGAATTATTGTTATATAGTCCTGGAAATTGGGTTCAATATTCTGGAAAAGTTTTGGAAATTAATTGGTAAAAATGTGTGGGGACCCTGCATTCAGTGTGTTGATAACATTCAAAGCATTCGAAGCATTCCATCGATGCTGACGTTTTCACTCTACGATTGTTTAGTAATCATGGACTGCATTGCTGGAATTCACCAGCGGAGCTCTCAACATGCACAAATACACGTATTTATGCATGTTTAAAGCCCCATGGACTCCTTAGCTGATCCTCCAGCTCAGCATTCCATTCTACGGCTATAAGAAACGTTGGCCCTCATCAGAGGTTGAATGGGTTCTAATGGACTGTCTTACAGGTTGTAATAAGAAACGTTGGCCCTCATCAGAGGTTGAATGGGTTTTAATGGACTGTCTTACAGGTCGGTCTGTGGATCGACGCTGGCAGCCGCTATGAGAACCAACGGAACAATGGCACCGCCCACTTCTTGGAACACATGGCGTTCAAGGTAAGAAGAAGACATTCTGCGATTTGTGACCGAACACGTGATTCTGCATGCATTGCTTCAATCAATGCAAATAAAGTTAGGCTGTTTTGATAGACATTTTATCACTGATGAATGAATGCCACGTTATTCATTCTGAGGACCCCTGTCAGATCATGGACGGTGGAATCATCCAAAACGTCTACTAGAGATGGGATTTATGGGTCTTTGAAGTGAGCCGGATCTCTGGGATCCGTTCCTTTCAAAGAGCCGTTCAAAAGACTGGCTCATTCTAGTTACTAGTTACTTTGTAGATTTTGATTAGAATTACAAATTCACTTCAACCCCATACATTTCAGCCATATACAGTATATAGGCTACATTTCTGCCATTTGTTGTGACGCATTGTGAGCTTGTAGATCTGCTATTTTCTAATAATTTTTCTACATTTTCTACTTTGGAAAAACTGTGAAATGGGACTTTTCTACTATTGGTATTTTAAGTGCATTTTGATACCTTTACTTTTGTGCGTTTACTCAAGTAGCCTACATTTAATTCCAAACTTCTACTTGAGGCAGAGAATTTCCACGTTGCAGTATTGATACTTTTACATTAGTAAAGAAGAATGTTTGTACTTTTCCCACAACTGTTCATTTACAAAAAGGAACGGCTCCCTCCCTATACTGAGAACCGGATCCCATCGTTCATTTCAAAGAGCCGTTCAAAAGACTTGATTCGTTCGCGAACGTCACACCTCATATCACGTATCTTGACAGGGTACCAGAAAGCGCTCCCAACTCGACCTGGAGCTGGAGATTGAGAACATGGGGGCCCACCTGAACGCCTACACGTCCAGGGAGCAGACGGTGTATTACGCCAAAGCCTTCTCTAAGGACCTGCCAGGAGGTGAGACCAGTGTTGCGGTGCTGATTTGATAGCTGGTCATAATGCTATTTGAACCACCCATTTAGGCCTAGAATTATTGAATGCTTTAACCAGTGAAAAATAGCAGATATCTGCTATTTTTGGGAGAAGTAGTGAAAATGTGTGCAAATCTTTGAATATATGTATTTTCAAAGCGAACGTTTGCAACCCAAATTTTGCTTCTGGGTGGTCCCTGGAACTAGATATTTTGAGATGCAGGTCTGTGGCCAAATACATATCAGTTTGGGGGTCCTTCACATGAAAAGGTTTGAGAACCACTGACACCGTAGTCTCTCAAGAATAGACTAACTGAGCTCCAGTTGAGTGAAAAGGACCTTTTCTTTGACGATGGCTGGCCAGATTGCTGACATATAGAAACGTAGGTTTTTCAAAAAACCTTAGACGGATTCAAAAGACACTTATCGAATCAGGTCAAAATTCTAACTTTCACAATTTTTAAAAAATAGCAGATCTACAAGCTCGCAGCGCTGCACTCGGTGCCGCGCTGTGAGCTTGTATATCGTGAAAAATAGAATTTTGACCCGATTCTATAAGTGTCTTTTGAATCGTTCTAAGTTTTTTTTTAAAAACCTATGTTTCTGTGTCAGCAATCTGGCCAGCCATCGTCAAAGAAAAGGTCCTTTTCACTTCAACTGGAGCTCAGTTAGTCTGTTCTTGAGAGACCACTATGTCAGTGGTTCTCAAACCTTTTCATGTGAAGGACCCCCAAATGATATGTATTTGGCTACGGACCCCCATCTCAAAATATTTAGTTCCAGGGACCACCCAGAAGCAAAATTTGAGTTACAAACGTTCGCTTCAAAAAAATACATATATTCAAAGATTTGCACACATTTTCATGACTTTTTCAAAAATAGCAGATCTACAAGCTCGCAGCGCGCTGTGAGCTTGTATATCTGCTATTTCTCACTGGTTAAAGCATTCAATAATCCCAGGCCTAAATAGGTTAATTGTCCCCTGGTTTTCTCCCACCAAGCGGTGGAGATCCTGGCCGACATCATTCAGAACAGCACGCTGGGCGCGGCGGAGATCGAGCGCGAGCGAGGAGTGATCCTGAGGGAGATGCAGGAGGTGGAGACCAACCTCCAGGAGGTGGTGTTTGACTACCTCCACGCCACCGCCTACCAGGAGACGGCTCTGGGCAGGACCATCCTCGGCCCCACGGAGAACATCAAGTAAAGCACCTTAAATCATAGATCAACCAGGTCTGGTCCAAAGGGAACCCAGAGAGTCTAGTCTTTTGTCAAGTAACTTAAAAAATAACCATAAAAACCAACATGAAAAAGAATTGTGATAAAATGGTATATCGTGATTCAGCTTGGGAGACGCGATGCGAGGCGTGTAGATGTGCTTGTAGATCAACTGTTTTCACTAGTTTTGTGCGACTTGTCTTGTATGATGAAGCAGGGCTTTGCTTTACCAAAAGACGTACGCATTTGAAACTTGGAGATACGAGGTTTCTGCCCGACAGTGACGATATTTTAGTGATTATGTTGCAAGGAAAACGTTGACATAACAGCCTTTTGGTTAGAACTGACTGAAAATAACTTTGTACTTCAAGTTTAAAATGATATTTTTTCAAGTGTCCAAATAAATTCCAAATATTATCAAATGATCTCGTGGCACCCCAGGGTGCCCCGTCACCCACTTTGAAAACCCCTGCTATAAGCATTATAAAAAATTGTGTTCCTTCTCATTTGAACTCTGAACTGTTGCTATAAATGTGTTTTGTGGTGCAGGACGATCAACCGGGGAGATCTAGTAGAATACATCACCACTCACTACAAAGGGCCCAGGATAGTGCTGGCTGCAGCTGGAGGTAAGAATACATTACCACTCACTACAAAGGGCCTAGGATAGTGCAGCCTGTAGAATACATCACCACTCACTACAAAGGACCCAGGATAGTGCTGGCTGCAGCTGGAGGTAAGCCTGTTTATCACTGGAGTTAGAAAGTCAATTTGTCACTGAGGTTTTACAGGCCTTTACAGATGTTAAGCCCTTTGCACACAGGACAGTTGCGTTTTCTTTTTTTTTCCGTTTGCTGCATGAATAAAACACATTGGATTTGGTGTGCAATGTTGTGCGGAATCGGCGCTGCGGATCCCAAAAGGAGTCCTAAAAGGAGTGATGAGTTTTTTTTACTGCATGCGACAAGACGCACAAATCGAACTGGGTTCGATCGAGAAAAAAACGCACGACCGCAGCCACTCGTCACACGGCTAATTCGGATCTGGTGTGCATGAGGTCGTAGAGAATCATTGTTTTCTTTAAAAAAAATGACATTGTCCGTTTTATCCGTGCGGATAAACGCGACTGTGTGCAAAGGGCTTTACATTTAAAGCGATGTGGATTGTGGAACTTTGATAAAACCTTGGGTTTTATAACTACTGTACCGTCCAGGCCATGGTATACTGTAAGTAAAAATATTGTCCATCATCTTTATAATTTGTTGCTTCTGCCACTACTAATAATAGGCAGACTGTGTCTGGTTTCACTCCCTACATTCTGACCTCATCTACAACTTCTCTGCCTTCTCAGCGTTCAAACTCAACCTAGCAACACAAAGTATTCACTGCTCGTGCTCACAATAGAACCGTATTGGCCGGAATATAGGACGACATTTTATTCTGGAAAACAAATCCTCAAAATATGGGGTGTCTTTATAATTGAGGACTAGACATTTTCCATTGTCATTACACATCCCCGCCGGCAGATGGCGCCAGTACTGAAGTAACCAGTAAACAAGTGAAGCAACACCAGCCAGTTTGTGTTCATAAAGTCAAGTCATTTTTTTTGCCAAAAAATAGGGAAACAACACTTAAAGGAGTACTTCACCACTTTTCAACCTATCCTCATATAATTGGTCCTGACTAAAAACTAGCTTTTTTTTTTTCTCAGAGGAGGGTTGTGGGAAGGTCAGAAACCCATCGTCTTGTGACATCATCGATTGGGAATCCAAGCTAATAGAAAATGCAGGCTTTCTACTCCTGAAAAGTTGCAATGTTAAAGTGGAAGCTGTTGTTCTCGTGAAAATAATTTCAAAAATATTGAATGATGTCACAAGACGATGGATTTCTGAACTTCCCACAGCTCTCCTAGGAGACTTGGACCGAGTAGAAATAAATTGTGCTATTTTATCATGTACATTAGTGAGGACCTATTATATGAAGATGGGTTGAAAAGTGGCAAAGTCCTCCTTTAAGTGTTAGATCAAGCTCATGTTAAGAACCATCAAATAACCAGCAAAAAAAGTACCTGACTTTATAAACAAAGTCAAAACAGCCGAGTGGTGCCTGGAGAATAGGGGGCTGTATCTCTCTGTATGAGCTTTTCTATAATAATTTTACAATAAAAAAGTTTTTCTTTAACTATTTTGTCTTCAACATATTTTTTTCCCCAAAATTATATCTGAAAAATAGGGATCGTCATAAAATCAGAGTGGTCCTATATTCGGGCCAATACGGGTAATTCACATCAATGTATAACTGAAGACATTTGTGGTTGTCTCTTTGACCAGGAGTCTCGCACGATGAGCTCATCGACTTGGCCAAGTATCACTTTGGCAAGCTGCCAGCCCGGTACCACGGAGAAGCCCCGGCGCTGCCACCGTGCAGATTCACAGGGAGCGAGGCAAGGAGTCACGTTTTTAACTACACAAACGTTCACACCACCTCACCTCCACCACCTCACCTCACCTCACAGCCAGCTCACACATACACTGACTAGACCACCTCACCACCTCACCTCACCTCACCCCCACCACCTCACCTCCACCACCTCACCTCGCAGCCAGCTCACACATACACTGACTAGACCACCTCACCACCTCACCTCACCCCCACCACCTCACCTCCACCACCTCACCTCACAGCCAGCTCACATATACACTGACTAGATCACCTCACCTCACAGCCAGCTCACATATACACTGACTAGATCACCTCACCTCACAGCCAGCTCACATATACACTGACTAGATCACCTCACCTCACAGCCAGCTCACATATACACTGACTAGATCACCTCACAGCCAGCTCACATATACACTGACTAGATCACCTCACCTCACAGCCAGCTCACACATACATTGACTAGATCAGGGGTCTTCAACGTTTTCAGGCCCTTAGTTGAGAGAGAGATGAAGCAGGGACCCCCACAACCTTTTCATAGATTCCATATAGTTGCATTGTTTGACAGCACAATCATCAGTGTATTTTGGATTCATGACAATTTGTGCTTTCAGATATTTAACCACTAGAACTGTCAATACTTAAAGGAGTAGTTCACCCCCAAAATGACTTTCTTTCTATTGATAAGTCACGCCATGGAGACTAGAGTTCAATAATATTTTTTGGTTTTTGTCACATTCCTAAGACAAAAAATTGATTCAAGTAAATTTACCCCCATTGATTCCGGATGGGGACCCGTTTCGAAATGGGTCCCCATCCGGAACGAATGGGGGTACATTTATTGTTATCACATTTTTGGAATGTGACAAAAAACTAAAAATATTATTGAACTCTAGTCTCCATGGCGTGACTAATCAATAGAAAAAAAGTCATTTTGGGGGTGAACTACTCCTTTAACACATTCCCCGCCATTTAACAATACCTTCGTACTCCCACCTGCCATAAGTCTCCATAGACTTCCATGTAATTCATAGTGCACGGATCATGCACACCCATGCCTAGATAATGCACCACGTGTGTCCACATTGCTCACAGCTTTCAAACAAAAAAATCCGAATGGAAATCCGTTCAGGCATTCATGAGATACAAGCCATTATGTTTTCCTAAAATGTAAACAAAGATGGCTGCCATGTTTGATAGATGGGGTTGCTATGGGGGTTAAACATGCAATTTCGAGATTTCTATCATGCCTACTACATTTTTTGGGGTCCAAAACATTTTTTGAAAAAAATGTTTTTTTTGATTTTTTTTTTTTGATTTTTTTTTCCAAAATGGCGGAAATTCTCGGGACTATCGGGCCTGGCAGGGAAAGACATTGAAAAAATCTCGGGACTATCGGGCCTGGCATGCAATGAGTTAATAAACTTGACCTTCCACTCTGTACTTAGTCTGCTCTTTTTCCCCTCTACACCAAACCTCTTTGCCAAAAAAAAGCAGCTTGTAGATCAGCTATTTTTTGGCAAAGGTTCTCAGAATAAGGACACTAGGGTTCAAGTGGTTAATATAAAAAAGTTTCTATGATTTGGAGGACCCCCTAGGGGTCCCGGACCCCCTGTTGAAGACCCCTGGACTAGAGCGACTGGTTCCGTGCTCTAAGATGACAGTGTAATTATTGACTTCCTTCCAGATCCGCGTACGAGACGATAAAATGCCTCTGGCTCACATCGCTATCGCCATGGAGGCGGTGGGCTGGTCGCACCCCGACACCATCCCTCTGATGGTGGCCAACACGCTCATAGGGAACTGGGACCGCTCCTTTGGCGGGGGTGTGGTGAGTACAGTGTGAATGGTGTGGTGAGTACAGTGTGAATGGTGTGGTGAGTACAGTGTGAATGGTGTGGTGAGTACAGTGTGAATGGTGTGGTGAGTACAGTGTGAATGGTGTGGTGAGTACAGTGTGAATGGTGTGGTGAGTACAGTGTGAATGGTGTGGTGAGTACAGTGTGAATGGTGTGGTGTGAATGGTGTGGTGAGTACAGTGTGAATGGTGTGGTGAGTACAGTGTGAATGGTGTGGTAGTACTGTGTGAATGGTGTGGTGAGTACAGTGTGAATGGTGTGGTGAGTACAGTGTGAATGGTGTGGTGAGTACAGTGTGAATGGTGTGGTGAGTACAGTGTGAATGGTGTGGTGAGTACAGTGTGAATGGTGTGGTGAGTACAGTGTGAATGGTGTGGTGAGTACAGTGTGAATGGTGTGGTGAGTACAGTGTGAATGGTGTGGTGAGTACAGTGTGAATGGTGTGGTGAGTACAGTGTGAATGGTGTGGTGAGTACTGTGTGAATGGTGTGGTGAGTACAGTGTGAATGGTGTGGTGAGTACAGTGTGAATGGTGTGGTGAGTACAGTGTGAATGGTGTGGTGAGTACAGTGTGAATGGTGTGGTGAGTACAGTGTGAATGGTGTGGTGAGTACGGTGTGAATGGTGTGGTGAGTACGGTGTGAATGGTGTGGTGAGTACGGTGTGAATGGTGTGGTGAGTACGGTGTGAATGGTGTGGTGAGTACGGTGTGAATGGTGTGGTGAGTACGGTGTGAATGGTGTGGTGAGTACGGTGTGAATGGTGTGGTGAGTACGGTGTGAATGGTGTGGTGAGTACGGTGTGAATGGTGTGGTGAGTACGGTGTGAATGGTGTGGTGAGTACGGTGTGAATGGTGTGGTGAGTACAGTGTGAATGGTGTGGTGAGTACAGTGTGAATGGTGTGGTGAGTACAGTGTGAATGGTGTGGTGAGTACAGTGTGAATGGTGTGGTGAGTACAGTGTGAATGGTGTGGTGAGTACAGTGTGAATGGTGTGGTGAGTACAGTGTGAATGGTGTGGTGAGTACAGTGTGAATGGTGTGGTGAGTACAGTGTGAATGGTGTGGTGAGTACAGTGTGAATGGTGTGGTGAGTACAGTGTGAACGGTGTGGTGAGTACAGTGTGAACGGTGTGGTGAGTACAGTGTGAACGGTGTGGTGAGTACAGTGTGAACGGTGTGGTGAGTACAGTGTGAACGGTGTGGTGAGTACAGTGTGAACGGTGTGGTGAGTACAGTGTGAACGGTGTGGTGAGTACAGTGTGAACGGTGTGGTGAGTACAGTGTGAACGGTGTGGTGAGTACAGTGTGAACGGTGTGGTGAGTACAGTGTGAACGGTGTGGTGAGTACAGTGTGAACGGTGTGGTGAGTACAGTGTGAACGGTGTGGTGAGTACAGTGTGAACGGTGTGGTGAGTACAGTGTGAACGGTGTGGTGAGTACAGTGTGAACGGTGTGGTGAGTACAGTGTGAACGGTGTGGTGAGTACAGTGTGAACGGTGTGGTGAGTACAGTGTGAACGGTGTGGTGAGTACAGTGTGAACGGTGTGGTGAGTACAGTGTGAACGGTGTGGTGAGTACAGTGTGAACGGTGTGGTGAGTACTGTGTGAACGGTGTGGTGAGTACTGTGTAAACGGTGTGGTGAGTACAGTGTGAACGGTGTGGTGAGTACTGTGTGAACGGTGTGGTGAGTACAGTGTGAACGGTGTGGTGAGTACAGTGTGAACGGTGTGGTGAGTACAGTGTGAACGGTGTGGTGAGTACAGTGTGAACGGTGTGGTGAGTACAGTGTGAACGGTGTGGTGAGTACAGTGTGAACGGTGTGGTGAGTACTGTGTGAATGGTGTGGTGAGTACAGTGTGAATGGTGTGGTGAGTACAGTGTGAATGGTGTGGTGAGTACAGTGTGAATGGTGTGGTGAGTACTGTGTGAATGGTGTGGTGAGTACAGTGTGAATGGTGTGGTGAGTACAGTGTGAATGGTGTGGTGAGTACAGTGTGAATGGTGTGGTGAGTACTGTGTGAATGGTGGGGACGGGACTAGGGGTGTGGTGAGTACCGTGTGAATGGTGGGGACGGGACTAGGGGTGTAGTAAGTACCGTGTGAATGTTGGGGATAGGGGTGCAGGAAAAAATCGATTCGAATTCGAATCGTGTTTCTAACATGGTAAGATTCAGAATCGATTCTCATTTTCCAAAAATCTATTTTCTTATTCGATATTATTTGTTAGATATTGTGATTTTTATTACGATAATTAATTCGATATTATGTTGTGTTTGCACAAGTTAAGAATGTTTGCTAGCATGAATAAATTAGACATGTTGTCTTGGATTTGCTTTTGTTTGTTTACATTATTGCAATAAGTTGATAAAACCTTTACAATTATAAAAGCTACGTAAATGTACTCTGCTTTCTTGCCAGCAGACTGGAGTAGATCCTGATATATTAATTGAATAGAGAATCGTTTTGAATAGAGAATCATTTTGAATAGAGAATTGTTTTTAAATCGGAAAATAATCGTTTCTGAATTCGAATCGTTTGGATTTGAAAGAATCGATTGAAAGAATCGAAAAAAATCCTGAATCGTGACCCCAAGAATCGATTCTGAATCGAATCGTGGGATACCCAAAGATTCGCAGCCCTAGATGGGACCATATGAACATTTCATGTCATGATTATTGTGAACAAAGAAATCACGATTTAACGATATTATCGCGATAATCAAAATATCACCAACATCCGTTATCCTGGGGCGGAACGTTCTATTGTGAAAATAGCAGATCTACAAGCTCACAACGCCTCGCAACGCCAGGTGTTGCGAGCATGTAGATCGGCTATATTCACAATTTCTGCCTCTAATATTTGACAATTTGGCCAATGTTAAATTTTGTCATTTGTCATTTTAGAAGTATTAAAAAGTCCTTAAATTGTCACTTTAGAAATGTGCAGATACACTTTAACATTTAAACTTTGTTAGTTTGTTTACCGTCGAGTGAGAAAACAATCTGACTTGCACGTTAAGTTAATCACCTGGGGGTCCCCGGACCCCCACACTGAGAACCTGTCCCCTTAATGCACCCCTTGTGGTCCTGGTAGAACCTGTCCAGCAAGCTGGCCCAGATGGCGTGTCAGGGCAACCTGTGCCACAGCTTCCAGTCCTTCAACACCTGCTACACGGACACGGGCCTGTGGGGCTTGTACATGGTGTGTGAGCCTGGCACCATCCAGGACATGATGCACTACACTCAGATGGAATGGTGAGTATTTAGTATCCTGTGGGGCCTGTACATGGTGTGTGAGCCTGGCACCATCCAGGACATGATACACTACACTCAGATGGAATGGTAAGTATTTAGTAGCCTGTGGGGCCTGTACATGGTGTGTGAGCCTGGCACCATCCAGGACATGATGCACTTCACTCAGATGGAATGGTGAGAGCCTCGCGGCCTCGTGAGCTTGTATATCTGCTATTTTTCAATAGTTAACCCATTTAGGCCTAGAATTATCGAATGCTTTAACCAGTGAAAAATAGCAGATATACAAGCTCACAGCGCGGCACCGAGTGCCGCGATGCGAGCTTGTAGATCTGCTATTTTTGAAAAAAAGTCGTGAAAATGTGTGCAAATCTTTGAATGTATGTATTTTCAAAGTGAACGTTTGTAACTCATATTTTGCTTCTGGGTGGTCCCTGGAACTAAATATTGATGGGGGGTCCGTGGCCAAATAAATATGGGGGTCCGTGGCCAAATAAATATAATTTTGGGGGTCCTTCACATAAAAAAGTTTGAGAACCACTGTCATAGTAGTGTCTCAAGAACAGACTAACTGAGCTCCAGTTAAGTGAAAAGGACCTTTTCTTTGACGATGGCTGGCCAGATTGCTGACATAGAAACATAGGTTTTTCAAAAAAACTTTAGAAGGATTCAAAAGACACTTATAGAATCGGGTCAAAATTCGAATTTGCACGATATTTCAAAAATAGCAGATCTACAAGCTTGTATATCTGCTAATTTTTTTAAATATTTAAAGCATAAAATATTGCGTCATATTGTGTTCAGGCCTAAATGGGTTAAAGCATTAGATCATTCTAGGCCTAACAGTGTACTGACTTGCTGACTACAGGATGTCACTGTGTACGAGTGTGACGGAGAGTGAAGTGGCGAGGGCTAAGAACCTTCTAAAGACCAACATGCTTCTGCATCTCGATGGTAAGACACTCACGCTCTATGTATTGTATTATACCTAGGAGTGGGCGATGTGGAAACATACAATATCACCATGTTTTCCAAGCTTTATCACAATACACGATTTTATCATATTTCTTTTTCACGTTGGTTTTTATGGTCATTTTTCAAGTAACTTGACACAAACTAGACTCTCTGGGTTCCTTTTGGGAGGTCTAAATTGAACTTTACAAGTATGTAACTCTTGTAACTTTGTATGCTGTCAGAGTTAAGTGGAGACCTTGACATTTTAAAGTTTGAGAACTGATGATTTTGACCAAAATGCAGGTTTAAATTGAATTCTGCAATGAATCTCTGTATTAAAGATTAAACAGGATTTTTTACAAGGCTCCCTCATTGTATCACGATATATACGATACCTCTGAAAAGGCATATCGTGGAGACATTGTATCGTCTCAACATTGTATCGTCTCAACGATATTTATCATCCCCTCTATTCTGCACATTCCTCAAATAAACATTGCTTTCTATTCAATAGCAGTTGTACTACTCAAAGTGTTTATGTCATTTGGTTTAACGATTTACAGATGAGCAGGTTCACTAAAATACACATTCCCTTGTTCTAGTTTTTCCCACGTCCCCCCATTTGAGAAACATGTGTCTGTACTCGTGTTGGGACCATATGAACATTTCATATCACGATTATTGTGACAAAACAAATCGCGATTTATGATATCGCGATAATCAAAATCCATTTGCCAAAAAAAATGTTTTGGCAAAGATATTTGAGAGCGAAAAAGACTGTCTAGACTATCAAGGGTTAAAGTGGTACCGATATGCAGCCCGGCAAATAAAAGGTGAATTGATCCCACTGCATGACGGAGGACGATATCACGGTAAATTAAGTCTCCACGATACGATTATCGCGAGTGTTTTTTATCACGATAAACGATAATATCGCGTGTCGTCCCACCCCTAGTCTGTACCTGTCAGTGACACCCTTTGTTAGCCTTCTGGTTGGTCCCTGACTGACCAACCAGCAGGCTCTATCTGCCTTGTTCCGCCCTGGTTCCGCCTTTTTTATGTGGAATTTGCTAAAACATATTTTTTTGAGAAATAAAAACATGCTGAGTCACCATACTGCCACTGAGCAGCTCCATTTGACTGAAACCAAGTTTGAAATGAGAATTGAACACACAGAATAACAATACGAAGCAACTGAATTAAAATGGTAGTGGATGGAATGTCCCACCAAGACACAGCAACCAATGGGTGTGAAGAGAAGCGGGACAACAGGTGGGACTTGACCAGTGTTGATTTCGTCGACTAAAACTATGACGAAAAATGTTTGTCGACTGTTTTTTTCACTGACGAAAACTAAATAAAAACTAAACAAAAACTAAGCGTTGATGACTAAAACTAAGACTAAATATATTGACAATTTCGTCAACAAAATAAAAACTAGACTAAAACGTTAGGGAAGGACTGGTGGAGAAGAGTCATTTTATGTTTGGTTGCTCTCAGGTGTTGTGTGCTGAAAATAGCCGATCTACAAGCTCACAACACGTCGCAGCGCGACGTGTTGTGAGCTTGTAGATCTGCTATTCTCAGCACACAACCAAATGTAAAATCAGTCATTACGATGCCATCAAGGCCTGCAAAAATACATTTTAGTCGACTAAATCAACTGTAGATTTAGTCGCCTAAAATCGTATGATATTCAGTCGACTAAAATTAGACTAAAACTAATACTTTTCAGGTGACTAAATTATGACTAAAACTAAATTACATTTTATTCAAAAGACTATGACTAAAACTAAATCAAAATTTGCTGTCAAAAACAACACTGGACTTGACAAAGGGTGAATTCTAGTATTGCTAATCTTTCTCCTTTTCCTTCCCAACGGTCAGGCTCCACCCCCATCTGCGAGGACATTGGTCGGCAGATGCTGTGCTACAGCCGTAGGATCCCCCTGCACGAGCTGGAGGCCCGGATCGATGTGAGTTTATCAACCCATTAAGATCTGAAAAATACCTAAAAATGTCTTCAATCCTAATGGTTTCCTGAAAAACCTATGTTTCTATGTCAGTGGTTCTCTAGTCTTGCGTAGCCAGACAACTATTCCACAATCTCCGAATGCTATATAGTCTGGAACAGCAGCTCCTGAACGGCGAGTATCGGAAGTAACCACTGCTGCACTGAACTGTAGTCCCATTGGAAACATAACAGAAACACACTAGCACAGACAGAGTCATTATAATGAACTGTAGTCCCATTGGAAACATAACAGAAACACACTAGCACAGACAAAGTCATTATAATGAACTGTAGTCCCATTGGAAACATAACAGAAACACACTAGCACAGACAGAGTCATTATAATGAACTGTAGTCCCATTGGAAACATAACAGAAACACACTAGCACAGACAGAGTCATTATAATTGGAAACATAACAGAAACACAATAGCTCAGACAAAGTCATTCGAGCGGCATATTCTTGTTATGGGTGTATAGTTTAAGAAAACGTTTGAAAACATCATGGAGGTAACACCAATAACACCAGAGAAAGACGAAATAACGCCCCCAGAAATATTGAAAGGAAACATAACGCTTCCAGTAGGACATGTTATTGCTACTGCACCAAGGGAGCGGTTGCGTCACATCCGCTTTATCTCGCACTCATCGTTTCTATTTCCGTTTGCCAGACTGTATGCCGGGAGCATTTGGCCAAATGCATTTGTACTGTCACCTAAAGGGGCACTTTAAAAAGTCATCTTAAAAACACGAGTTAATATTGTTATGTCATTGTGGGAATGCGCAAGTATAAGCCTATCAAATTAATTTACTGTACTGGTCAGCTCTTGTTGGGGGCGAGGGGCAGATTACACTGTGACATGAGTTTCAGACAATATCAGACCGTTTTCAGAGAGACCATGTGACCTACTGTGTCATACTATTATAATTTCGGTGCGTGTCAGCGGGCCTTTAAGATAGTGGAAATGATTGAGGTGTCTTGTCTATTTTTTTAAAATGTCACCGTCTGTGCCCCCCCCGTGCCCCTCTCCTCCCTCCTCTCCTCTCCAGGCCATCGATGCCAGCACCATCAAAGAAGTGTGTACCAAATACATCTACGACAAGGAGCCTGCCATCGCAGCAGTCGGTATGTTGGGATGCCTTTTCAGGGAACAATGTTCACACTACTGTACATACAGTATCTCCATTAAGTTCATTAAAAGCAGCCCTGATATTCTCTTAAAGCTCTGTACAGACCAGCGAATTAGCGAAAGCGCCACGAAAAAGCGAACCAAAAAAGCAAAGTATTCGCGATTCGCCTTTTTCCATACACACCAAAAAGTGACTCGAATATGTGTATAATAATCGCTTAATTCACCTAAAAACGACTCGAGGGGGTGATATCCTGTAGCCACAGGAGGAGAAGAAAGGAGAGAGGAGAACGGACGGGGAAACAAATAAAACAATGGAAACTACATCCTCAAGTGATGATGAGACCTGGCCGTGGTTGTTGGCCTATTAAATAAGAAAAAGAACAGAAGAGACAACACACCTTCACCGTTCCCCCTCCCCTCAGCTCCGACAGACTCTATTGCGCAGACAGGCAGCAGCAGTGTAAAGTACCTCAAATTACATTTACTTGAGTAGCCTGTACTTCTTGTAGGTATTTGTACTTGAGTCCAATTTCCAGTAGGCTACTTTCCTTCTAATCCACTAATTTCGGATCCTATTGTATTTAATACCCAGCGATTTATTTTAAAACACCTCTTTTTGCAGATATAAAGTAGCCTACAATAACAAACACATAAACCATGCTTTTACCAGTAAGACATTCCAGTACTTTTTCCAAGCAGCCACACAGACGAGAGACACGGAAAAGGAGAAACAGCGTTCCCCTCGGCCTCAAAGCAAAGGGAAGGTCTCTCGACCATGCTCTCTCTCTCTCTTTAAGTAGGATAGAGTGAGCTTGCTTTGTTACAGAGAGAGAGAGGAGTTCATCAGCCAATGTTCGCTAAATTCGACATAAGGGCGAATAAAAAAAAAGACGCCTTTTCGCTTTTTGGAAATTCGCGTTTGGTGTGGATGCTTCCATTGACTTTATAAGGTTTTAAACAAAAAGTGAATTATACGCTAATTCGCCGGCGGTGTGTACGGACCTTAACTCTTTAACCAGTTCAGCCCTGTTTTGTCAAAGATGGACACCCTTCTGCACTGTGTAGTGAAGGAGAAGGCAGCTAACACTATATGTAGACTTATTGCTGTGTCCAGGGGGTCATCGGCTACTTTAACTCATCTACTGCCATTTTGAATATGCCGTCTTTGGGATCTCCCCGCCAGAAGCCTCCATAGACTTCCATGTAATTTATAGTGCACAGATCATGCACGCCCATGCACAGATCATGCACCATGTTTGTGCAGGCTGTTCACAGCTTTCAAACAAAGAAATCCGATTGGAAAACCGTTCAGGCATTCTTGAGATAATAGCCATTATGTTTTACATGTTATGTAAACAAAGATGGGGGTGGAACATGCAAAATCGCGATTGAAATCATGTTTACTAGATTTAATGGGGTCCATTTATTTTTATTTTTTTTCAAATAACTTTTTCAAAATCGTCATACTCGTCATTGGCAGAGTGGACCCATAAATATAACTTGTCAAAATAGTCATAAGCAGTAGATGCAGCTAAAAATATGTTTTCTTTGAAATAGAATAGATCGAGCAGCCTTAACGATTAGGCCTCACACTGCTAACAAATGTTTGTACGGTACAATATTGCACAAATTCAAGGATTTGTTTTTGCTATTAAACGTCATTTATTTTATTCTTTTACTTTTCAGGTCCAATCGAACAGCTCCCGGACTACAACCGTATCCGTAGTGGGACATACTGGATGAGAACTTAAATGTATATTTGCCTTCCAATTACAAGAATCCCAAATGTACAGCATATAAAACAAAACTTTACAAACTCAATATTTAAGTCTTTCTGTATTTTCTTTTCTCCTTTAATTTCAATAAAAAATAAAGACCAACACAATAATGTTAAAATAACGACGACTATCTGTTCTGTGGTTCGTGTCATTTTTTGCTCTTCGCTGCCACGTTCTCCTGTGCAGCCTTCTTGGCCTTGACCATCTCCACCAGTTCCTGTGGGAGGGGACAGAAGAGGAAGCAAATCAAGATTCCCGTTGCCATATTCATTACGTCAGGGGTCTTCAACAGGGGGTCCGCGACCCCTAGGGGGTCCGCGGAGGTACTGCAGGGGGTCCGAGAAATTATTGCTTAAAAAAAAAAAAAAAAGTTTTTTTTTTTTTTTTTTACATTTATGTTAAAAAATAAATCATGATTCTATCCATTTTGAATAGCTTGAATACATGATTACTATGCAATTGACAGATTGTTGATATTATTGACATTGGTTCTCAGTTAATAAGTAGTATGTTTAGAAATGGTAGTGGTACCCTGCTCGCTGTAACTTGTACATGTTTAAAATAAAAAAATATGTCGTAGCCCCGACCCCCCCCACCCTACGAGGTGGTAGGGGGTCCCTGCTCCATCTCCCCATCAGTTTGGGGGTCCCCGGCCTGAAAACGTTGAAGACCCCTGCATTACGTAGCGACATCTAAAATGACACGGATTCTTTCCAGGTCAAAAATAGCAGGTCCACAAGCTCCCAACCAGTGTTGATTTCATCGACTAAAACTATGACGAAACATGTGTGTCGACTGCGTTTTTTTCGCTGACGAAAACTAAATAAAAACTAAGCTGTGATGACTAAAACTAAGACTACATATATTGACAATTTCGTCAACAAAATAAAAACGAGACTAAAACAGACTTAGAAGAGTCATTTTATGTTTTGTCATTTTATGTTTGGTTGCTCTCAGGTGTTGCACACTATGACGCATTGTGAGCTTGTAGATCGGCTATTTTCAGCACAAAACCAAGTGTAAAATCAGTCATTACAATGCCATCAAGGCCTGCCAAAATACTTTTCAGTTGACTAAATCAACAGTGGATTTAGTCGCCTAAAATCTTATATTTAGTCGACTAAAATTAGACTAAAACTAAAACTTTTCAGGTGACTAAATTATGACAAAAACTAAAATACATTTTATTCAAAAGACTGACTAAAACTAAATCAAAATGTTCTATCAAAAACAACACTGCTCACAACCCATTGAGCTTGTGGATCCATCTCAAAGACCATTTAAGTTCTTCACCCATGATGGCATGGCCAAAACAGAAGCCAGGTTGAAAGTGTGTAACCCATTAAACTGGGAGAACGTCTGTCAATTCTCATTTTAGATTTTGCGCAATGTGCCGTAAGCTTGTACATCTATTTTTGAACATTTTTTGAAAGTGAAAACTACTGATTTAACTCATTGACTGCCAAGGCCCGAGTTTCCCGAGTTATTACAGTAGTCCCAGGCTGCCACAGCCCGAGTTTCCCGAGTTGGAAGCCATTTTGAAAAAAAAAAAAAAAATCAAAATTTATTTTTATAAAAAAAAATCTAAAAATGCCTCAAATGTATTAGGCATGATCGCAATTGCGAAATTGCATGTTTAGCCCCATAACAAACACATCTTTCAAAATGTCAAAAATGGCTGTTTTGTCTGACTTTGAAGGCTTGTATCTCATGAATGCCTGAACGGATTTCCAAGCGGACTTTTTTGTTTGAAAGCTGTTAAAAAGTACTACACATATGGTGCATGATCTAGGCATGGGCGTGCACGATCCGTGCACTAAAAATTGATGTGCACTAGAAATTTAGGAAGGTGGCAGTGTTTGTTTTGTCTGACTTTGAAGGCTTCTATCTCATGAATGCCTTGAACGGATTTCCAAGCGGATTTTTTTGTTTGAAAGCTGTTAAAAAGTACATGGTGGTACTTGGCGGCCATCTTGAAAAGGGCATTCAATGAGTCACAGACATTTTTTTTAAACATTAAAAAAAAAAAATTAAGCACACAAGTAGATCGGCTGTTTCCACTAGTTTTAAATCATTTTTTAAATGATAAATACAATACTGGCTTTAGTTTCAAGCAGTTTCAAGGGGCACACTTGACCCTTATCAGGGGCACACCAAAGGTCCCCAGGCACAGTGGTTGAGAAAACAAGGCCCCGTCTTACCTTGTACCTCTTCATACAGTCCTTCTTGGAGCGTCCCGGGACGGCGTCTGCGATCTTCTCCCACCTCTCCGGGGTGCTGACCGGGTAGGTCTTCAGAGCCTGCTCCAGAAGCTTCTGCTCCTCCGTGGTCCACGGAGCAGCAGGGTCTGGGGTGGGGGGGGCAACAGACAACATAAGAAGGGAATATCGTCAGAAATAGTGTCATATCCTGGAATAAATTCCCTACCAAAATATTTCTTCACCAATGTGTTTGTAAAGGTGTCTAGTAACACATCCCACAAAGACTGAAATTCAGTTTCCCTAGGAGAATCCATGACAGCTGATGAAAGTTGGAGTCCCATTAAATTAACTACCGGTATACCTACAGGATAAAACACACCAAAATAAATATGCATTAAGTAGCATGTGAGGGGTCAAACTAGGGGTTTTTAATGATTATGAATCCATTGCAAGCATTTGTTTTGCACAAAAAAACATTCCTTGGGGTAGAAACAGCACCCCATACAATTATTGTTCACGATTTAAAAAAATAGCAGATCTACAAGCTATCTACAACCCTATCTGCTATTTTTCAATAGTTAAAGCATAAAATGATACACAATAATGTGTACCCGTTCTAAATGAGTTAAGCTTTGCACTGCAACAGCAGATGACAACAGTAACCGGAAATGATCAGCGCTCGATAGATCAACCTGCCGCCGTCGCGGCCGTCCCTTAAGTTTCCTAGTTTTAGATAGAAGAGGAATGCTACTTTCACTTTCCCCAGGGACGTTTCTCAGGCTGAAGCTGACGTTCTAAAGCAGGGGTGGGGGCACTGGGCAACTTTGATGATGGCGAGGGCCACTATATTTCCACCTTCACTCCACATTGCTACTGCTACATCCTACTTTGTCATTCCATTGCGCTGCGATGCGTTTTGATCTTGTAGATCGGCTATTTTTGCTTCTTTTGAATTGGAATCTTGAATTGTTATTTTTTAATTGGAATCCTGAAATGTAAGATTTTGATTTAATTTCAAACGCATTTAGTTATACTGTATACTCATGTTAACTTTATGAGCCTAAATACAAATAAATTGGACATAAATAAATACATTTTAATACTACGGTACTATACTTGTCATTAAGCTCCTAATATAGACTGACAGAATTAAAGCAGGTCATGTTTGGAATTGTAACAGCTGAAATCAATAATATATCAGTATTTTGGTATTGACCTGAGGGCCGCATTAAGTGAAGGTGGGGGCCGCATGTGGCCCCCGGGCCGCCAGTTGCCCATGTATGTTATAAAGTAAAGCCAGCTAATGATGTCCCAAACACTCACCGTCAAATCTCTCCGAGGGCATTGCGTTGTCCACGGTGGGAGGCACTGCAGAATGTTCCTTCTTAAACTTCTCAAAGGCCTTCTTGTTGATCTCATCTTTCTGCAAAGGATCTGAAACAAGAGCAGAGTTCGCTGTTCAGGACGTACACTTTGATGAATTATACATTCCTGGCCTGGTCATTGGTCAATGTTTAAACTGCTGCATTGTCAAATAACCAGTCTGAATGGCATGGCTAAAAGACTTGTGTAATCAGTCAATCTGGGTCCATTCAAAAACTACCACCCAACAACATCGACGACGATAAAACACTAAGAAATAACAGTTGTAAACATAGAATATTGAACTAAACAGATTATTTTTAGTTGCACTGACTCTGACCAAGGACCTTCCAGGGAGGGTGCTCATGTGCGTCGGGCTGTGACACGCTTCCTAGTTTCTTTTCCTTTCGATTTTTTTTTTTCGCACTGACTTTTTTTTACACTGCACTATTAGGTTGTGTTAGTAGTTTTTGGGTATTTTTGCTTGTGTTTGACATGACAGTGAGATACTTGTTGCACTGACTAGCATTGACTGCTATGGTCACTTTTGATTTGGACACTGTACTATTTTGATAGTTGTGCTTAAGGACACTTTATATATATATATTATTTGTTCCCTCTCTTGATGTACCTTGCTCTTTACTGTACTCTGTTCTTGTTTTTCTTTTATATTTTTCTTACTTCTCTGTAGTAACTTTGTAAATAACCTTATACTGCTGTGCTGCCTCTGGGCAACTGATTTTCCTCCTTGGGATAATAAAGGTATCTATCTATCTATCTATCTATCTACCTACCTACCTACAGTATCTATCTACAGTATCTATCTATCTGGTCATTGGTCAATGACTGACTCAATGTTTAAACTGCTACATTGTCAAAGAACCAGTCTGAATGGCATGGCTAAAAGACTTAATAATCAGTCAATTTGGGTCATCATCCATTCAAAAACTACGACCCAACAACATCAACGACAATAAAAGACTAAGAAATAACAGTTCTAAACACTGAATATTGAACTAAAAGGGATCATCCTGACATGATGATGTCAGTAAGAAGCAGTCTCTTCTCACCGAGCCGCTGGAGGTTCTTGGCTTTGTTGATGACATCTTTGGCTGTCCTCTTGATGCCACTGGTGGAGTGTAAGTTCATGTAGTTGGCAACGACTTCCCATCTGGAAAAAGACGGACGAATAGCGATTGTGAAACACGGGTGAAACGATCCCATCCTACTAGTAAAACCCATTTAGGGTGAAACGATCCCATCCTACTAGTAAATTAACCCATTTAGAACGGGTACACATTTTGTGTATCATTATTTTATGCTTTAACTATTGAACAATAGCAGATATACAAGCTCACAGCGCGCACCGAGTGCCACGCTGCGAGCTTTTAGATCTGCTATTTTTGAGAAATATTGAAAACTTGAATTTTGACCCGATTCTATAAGTGTCTTTTGAATCCTTCTAAGGTTTAAAAAAATGTTTCTATGTCAGCAATCTGGCCAGCCATCGTCAAAGAAAAGGTCCTTTTCACTTAACTGGAGCTCAGTTAGTCTGTTCTTGAGAGACTACTATGTCAGTGGTTCTCAAACCTTTTCATGTGAAGGACCCCCAAAATGATATGTATTTGGCCACGGACCCCCATCTCAAAATATTTAGTTCCAGGGACCACCCAGAAGCAAAATTTGAGTTACAAACATTCGCTTTAAAAATACGTATATTCAAAGATTTGCACACATTTTCACTACATTTTCACTACATTTTAAAAATAGCAGATCTACAAGCTCACAGCGCGGCACTCGGTGCTGCGCTGTGAGCTTGTAGATCTTCTATTTTTCACTGGTTAAAGCATTCAATAATTCTTTGGACAACAGTTTTGCCACGACAACAGTTAGAATCACAGAATGGTTTAGAACAGTGGTTCTTCACCTGTGGGTCAGGACCCCTGGGGGGGGGGTCCCCAAATTATTTTGGGGGTCCCCAGATGATTAACCTAATGTGCAACATTGTTTTCTCTCTCAACAGTAAACAAACCAACATGAAGTTTAAAGGGCCAGTTCACCTCTGGGACAAACATATCTTATTTTATTGTTGTTTGGGACACGATCAACACAGTTATTTTTTCATCATATGAGTCATCATGCTGCATCATATTATGATGCAAAATGCATCATCATTCAGGCTGAAATACTAAAATATCTCAAAACACAGATTGAACACAACAAATAACTGTGTTTATCTTGTCCCGAACAACAATAAAATAAGATCTGGTTGTCCCAGGGGTGAACTGGGCCTTTAAGTGTAGAGAGCAGGGGTTTTCAAAGTGACGGGGCACCCTGGGGTGACGGGGCACCCTGGGGTGACGTGACGGCAGTCCAGGGGTGCCGCGAGATAATTTGATAATATTTGGAATTTGACACTTGAAAAAATATTTAGTATCATTTTAAACTTGAAGTCATCTCTCTCGCGCGACCGCGGTTTTCCCGGTGAACCTGAGCGCAACAGTGGGGGCTTGGGAGTTTGGGGAACACACACAGCTGACTGTTGCCGATGATGGAGAGGTTATATAGCTTTATGTATTGAGAGGAACTCTTGCCGATTTCGTAAGAGACTCGTCGCCAATTGCAAGATATTTAAAAGTTATTTGGGGCCATGATGATTGATAACCCCTTCTTCCAATTATTAGACTAAGGATTTATATTGTCTGTGTTATTGTTTACACTAGTTTTACTAGTAGGCTAGTGTAGGCTTAGAAGCCTTTTCAGAAGTTAATGTAATGTTTTCCATTTAATGATTTCCTTTATCGTCATCTTCCGCTAATGCACGCAGCTGTTTTCGCCAGGTTTTAAGGTCTTATTTTAGTTGTTTCTCATAAGCTCGCGACCCTCCTTGGCCATCGGCCCCCACCGTTGTGCTTCGGTTCACTGGGAAAACCGCGGTCCTCTCTCTCCCTCTCCCTCTCCCTCTCCCTCCCTCCTAGTGAAAATGTTGCAGACCCCTGGGGGGTCTTTCCCCGCGCCCACCTGGCGTTGGTCCCAGCGGGGAACAGGTTGACAGCCTTGATGAGCAGCTGGAGGTCCTCCTCCCCCCAGCCCTTGGCCCCCCCCCCCCCTCCCCCACTGGCCTGGGGGTCCCGGGACGCCTGGCGGGCCTGGAGCTCCGCCTCCCGCTCCTTCTGCAGCTGGCAGTTCACCTCGGTCACCTGCAGGGGGAGCAAACGAACACGGAACACGGACAGCGTTGGCATTGTTAGGGCATTCACCAAATATTGGAATATCCGAATATCAAAGTCACTATTCCACGTTGTTCACACAATTTTTATTGTTTTCTCTTTAAAAAAATATATAAATATAATATAAATATAGTTTATAATTATAAAGCTTGGCTAGATAGTTGTCAATGCCCCTAGTGGATGAATTTGTTAATGCTCTATACCAGGGGTTCTCAAACCTTTTTAGACCTCCAAAATAAACATATTTGAACTGGGGACCCCCACCCTGACAAGCACTTGGAATTGTAGGTATTACATTTAATGTGACTCAGTTCCAAAGATATATATTGTGAAAATAGCAGATCTACATGCTCACTAGGGATGTCCCGATACCACTTTTTTGCTGACCGAGTACGAGTACAAGTACTTCATTGTGAGTACTCGCCGATACCGAGTACCGATACGAGTACAATTAATAATACAAAACAATGTGTTGTCATCCTCACAAATCTTAAAATTAGGGATGTTCCTAGCGACTAATTTCACTGACATGTACACGACAATTTTGAAACCTATTGGGATAACCGAAAATTAATTGATGAATTTATTTATTGACATTAACAAGCAGAAAATAGCCAAAATCTAGCACATTTCAATCTATTAGGCTAAACCTCATTTGAAAAAGATATCAAGAGTATATGAAAGCCTTTTAATAATGTTTATACTATTGGAATCTGCTCCAAAATAATTGATTACATCACCAGTGAAAGACGTAAAACTAGGGCAAGTACCAATTAACTCCCCAGCACAGCGCACAGCAGCGCAGCTGGACTGACAGGACTCTCGTTAAGCGACCTCTCTCATCTCACTCATCTCTCATCACTGTTAGGCCTACTTTAAACCATTATTTATGGCATTCGCAGCCAACTTATGACTGAGACTACTTTCTCCATGTTCTCAAAATCTCACCTCAAAATGGATTATTCTTCAGATGAGCGGATCACACTGATGCAACAGGCTCGAGCCGAGCTGCCGAGGTAATGAGTGAGTGATTCACATCCAGTCGCCTTTTTTGGATTTGATTTCTCCATCAAAGGCAAAGCACTCAGACAAACTTTGCATCGTAGCAAGTTTTAAGATTAATGAATGATGAAGCTAAATCACTCAATGTAGGCCTACTCATGTTGAAGCTGCAGAAAGACAGACAGACAGCCTGCTGCCGCTGAATGCCAGCGTTCACTCCGTTCAGCGTGTACCAAGGGTGTCGCACCAAATTCTGGGCCCTGGGTACAAGGATTCACTGCTGGCCCCCCATGAATGTTCTTCATGGGGTATTTAAAAAATAGCAGATATGCAAGCTTGCAGTGCGGCACTGTGAGCTTGCATATCTGCTATTTTTCAATAGCAAAAGTATAAAATAATTAAGGCCCTGGCTTTCACCTTGAGCCCCAGTAACCCAGTCCCACTTTTCTCCCCCTTGTGACGCCCCTGTTCGGTATCGGCCGCTGCCGTCAGAAGTATCGGGCGAGTACGAGTACAGCAAAATAGGGTTGTATCGGCGCGAGTACCGATACCGCGAGTACCGATACCGCATCCCTAATGCTCACAACGCGAGGCGTTGTGAGCATGTAGATCGGCTATTTCCAAGCTCCAGCATAAAAGAAGGCACAATCTTTGCCTGTTGTCTCAGTCTGAGTAAGTTCTGCCAGTGTCAGACGTGTTGGCTGTCTTGTGGCGGTGCCACAACGACATACACCACACCAGACACTAACAGCTAGCAACCATTTTTAAAACGTCATTTTTTGAATCATTTAGAAATGCATAACACAAATCTTCTCTTCTGGGGGTCCCTGGCACTAAAACAAATTCAGATGGGGGACCTGCGGCCAAATATACAGTATAGATCAATTTGGGGGGTCCTTGACAACCCTAAGTACTGATTAAGAAGTCATTTATAGACTTTGTGTAGATTAAAGAGGATTCACCCTTCGCACTGTTTTACCTGCTTCTCCACTGCTGCCTTGCCCTCCTCCTTGGATGCTGAGACCAGCGTTTCATTGAGGCACTGCAAACTGAACAAACAATTATTATTACAGTCATTCATCTGACACCAACCCACAAACCATAAAAAAAATATATATATATATATATATATATATATATATATTTTTATAGGGCTGGTAATAAAAAAATAAATAAAAAATAGCATCTGAATTAATTGCTTGTATAATCCCATCTTTTTATTGAAATGCACGTTGAGGCAGGAATACAAAGTGATGACAGCCCAAATCACATTAATTATTGACAAAGTATTCTAGTAGTCACGGCTCAGCAACATGACATTCCTCTCATGCAGTTTGTTTTCAATTCAACAACTAAGAATTAAAACGTCAGCGTTCTGGATCTGAAGCTGAAGCATTTTATTTACCTCGCCAACTCCAGACGATCGCACAGCTTCTCCACCTCCTCCATCATCTTCACGCCGTCCGTTTCGGTGTCTGCAAAGTAATTCCAGTTCTGCCGAAGCGGGGAAAAAAAGCATAATTAAGTGTCTCAACAAATAAATGAAGTTTAAGACCACCGTGTTCGAATGCCATCAATGCACTGAATGGGAATGTGTTGTCAGTGTCTTCAGACCATTGAATGGTGCAGCAGCTGAGAAACGAACAGGGTTCCCACACATTTTTACCAATTCATTTCCAAAACTTTTCCAAACCTTTTCCAGAATATTTAATCCAATTTCCAGGACTATATAACAATAATTCAGCTCAATAACGAGTCGCTTACTCCTATGTGCAATGCCCAAAGACAGGTAGTGTATGCCAGTGGTTCTCAACCTTTTCAGGCTGTGACCCCTGAAATAATCATATTTGAACTGGGGACCCCCCACCCTGACGAGCACTAAGAGTAGAGGAACTTTGTATAACACGGTTCTATTGCGAAAATAGCAGATCTACATGCTCACAACGCCTCGCAACGCTATTTTCGGCTATTTTCACAATGTCTGCCTTTAATATTTGACAATTTGGCCAATGTTTAATTTGTCATTTCAGACGTATTAACAAAATCAATAACCAAAGACAATGCATAAATATTTTTTTCCAGGACCTTCCAGGACCCTTGATCAATTCCAAAACTTTTCCAGTACTGGAAAAATATTTTTCTAATTTCAAAATATTTCCAGGAATTTCATGACCGTGGGAACCCTGCACGGAGCTACTGGACGTGTCAATCACAAGTTCACAACATTGATTGTGAGATCTCTGAGAGCTCAGTATAAAGTATAGTTATGTATAAAGTATAGTTATCGACCCTGACGGAGGCACGCCGTGTCATGCGACCTTGAGCCACGTGAGACACCGCCGAGCGAGCGGCAGCGAGCGAGTCGCCGTGTCGTGTCAAGCGTTGCAAAGATCGCTTGAGCCGACTCAGCGCCGTTAGAAGTTGTTACAGGAGGCCAGAATGGTAAATCATTGTCGAGAAGGGCATTAATTTATAAACCCAAAATATACAATAAACTACGTTGGAATATGGAGATACAATGTTACTGCAGGGTTATGGGTGATTAGGGCTGTCACCATTATGTCACCAGTCCTGTTGAATATTCCACTATTCAAATACTTTGAGGTCGAATAATTCAAATACTAAAGCTCACTATTCATGAATGCCCTAACGCACACACACACCTTGCAGTGGATTACCATCCCTACCTTGCAGGTGGTCCTGAGTTTCTGCCTC
Source organism: Nannobrachium achirus (assembly GCF_963921795.1). NCBI lineage: Eukaryota > Metazoa > Chordata > Actinopteri > Myctophiformes > Myctophidae > Nannobrachium > Nannobrachium achirus. The sequence goes on from NC_137830.1 coordinate 52,302,283, forward strand.
TCCTTCTTGACGGCCTTCTTCTGGATCTCCTTCTCCTTCTTGGCCTGCTGGGCGAGCAGCCTGGCCTCCTCCTCCTCCTTCTCCTTGGCCAGGCGGGCTGCTTCCATCTCCGCCTGCCGGGCCTGAGTTTACAGTTTAGGCATTTAGCAGACGCTTTTAATTCAAAGCGACTTACAATAAGCAGATAATACATCACTATAATAAACAAGGTTAAATGTCAGTACATCAACAGCAATATAACAAATGCATATGAATATCTATCTAGAGAACAATATAATCAGTAAAGAAAAAAGGTTTCTAAAAAAAACTAAAAACAAATGCTAACTAGCTTCATGTACGGTCATTGAGTGTTTCAGTAGTGCTGTGGGTTTAGGTGGAGTCTGAAAAGGTGAGTCTTCAGTCCACGGTGAAAGCTAGCGAGTGAGTCCGTTGTTCTAAGTGCGACAGGGAGTTTATTCCACAGCTTGGGGGCCAGGAGGGCAACACCACACATGCACCATCTCACCACTACAGATCCTCCAAGCCAATATGCTCATAATAGTCTTTCAGTGAGAACCATTAGGTTACATGTAGGCCTGCAACACATTCACTTCATTATCTTTGTGTTGTTCAATAAACCTATACAGTCCCAATGGATCCCAATGGATCCCAACTCAATGGATCCCAACCAAGCCCCCAGAACGGCTTGTAAATATTGAAGCGGGCCGACCCTACTGGCCAAAGCTGGAACAGCAGGCTGGGTGAAATAACATGCGTTCGAAGTTGGTCCCGGCCAATTTCCCCCACAATGCACCTGGATGTGCTTCTTCCGGGTGTTTCAAAACGCCACTGAGCAACTTGCACTGAAATAAATGGCTGGGGGCGGGGCTATCCTTCCTCTATATTATATAGAACTCTATGATCCTATGATCAAACTAATAACTCCCAACTAATACCAAATGTCTGTAAATATTATCTGAAGCCAAATGGACATTGAAATTGCTTGATAAGTTTTACCCATCAATTAACATAAAAGCAAGCAAATCACATTTTGGGAAGTTGTAACAGCACTTCAACATTTTAACAAGATTCCTCACTCAACCGAGGGTTTTTCTACAGCAGAAGTCGACAGCACTTGAAATAAGTGTGGGGATTTAAGGGGAGTAAATGCTAATTTCGTGCAAATTTGTCTTAAAGCGCAAAATTTTGCACAGATGTAGCCCAGGGCATGCTCTAATGATTTAGCTAGGGGCGCCCGAGACGACGACCTTCGGGGTCGCCACAGCGGCCAAATCAAGTTGGGCTCCCATCGACTTTCTATACAGGAGGAAAATACCCAGAAAAACATTTTTTTTCTGGGTATTGAAATACCGGTATTCAAAGACTTTTTCACTCGGTGCCGCGCTGTGAGCTTGTATATCTGCTATTTTTCAATAGTTAAAGCACAAAATAAGGCGTAATAAGGTGTTCCCAGTCTTAAGGCTCTTTTCCACCGGCAGCGATAACGATGACGATAACGATTTAAAAAAGTGGGTTTTCAATTGAAGTGGATCGGCAGCATCCACCAAACACCGATAAAGACAACGATAGCCGACAACTACATCGTTAGGATCAACAACGATGTGGTTAAGATCACAGTGATATGGAACTGGGTCTCTGACAAACAGCTCGAGGTGCGCTCTGAGCGAGCGGCTGTTAATTAGCGCCTCTTCACATTGATGTCCGATAACTTTATCGGACATCAATGTGAAGGCATAATTATCGCTGTGATATTTTATGGCTATCGTCATCGTTATCGCTGCCGGTGGAAAAGGGCCTTAAATGGGTTAAACCCCCTCCTCCCTATGAAGACCATTCATGGGGGGGGCCCACAGTGAACCCTTGGACCCGGGCCCCAGAATGTGGTGCCACCCCTGGAGGATTGAAGGTCACACTAACCCGCTCCTTCTCGTCCTGCTCTCTCTTCTTGGCTTCCACCTTGGCCTTCTTCTCAGATTCCTTCCTGGACTTCTCCTCGTCCTTGAACTTCTTTATCCTAGGATCACTGCTGTAGGCGGTGTCTGCAGAGAAATAACACTTAGTTAAAACATCCTCTTTATCCTAGGATGCTGTAGGCGGTGTCTGGAGAGAAACAACACTTGGTTAAGACATCCTGTGTTGGTGGTGTTGGTCACGTCGTAGTCTCGCGTAGCCAGACAACTATTCCACAATCTCCGAATGCTATATAGAGTCTGGAACGGCAGCTCCCGAACGGCGAGTATCGGAAGTAGTACTGTAGTCCCATTGGAAACGTAACAGAAACACAATAGTTCAGACAAAGTCATTCGAGCGGCCTATTCTTGTTATGGGTGTATAGTAGGGATGGTCCGATCAGGTTTTTTGGAACCGATCACCGAGCACCGATCACAAAAGTTTGATCACCCGATACCGATCAATCACCGATCCGATCAAGTTATTATTTATATATTATTTATATTTTCTAAATGTTAATGTTTTAACTTTAATTAATTAATTCACTCGTGAATTCATTTATATATTTGCCTTATAGTTATTTACCAGCATTACTATGTATTTATTATCATAGCAGTAACTAATTATTCCTTCAGCACTGTGGAAATCAATACCCCAAAATGGCCTCAAGTGGGCATACTGAACGGCTGGTTGATCGGATGCACCGATCGGATCGGATCGGTGAATTTACCTTTTGATCTAAACCACCGATTATCGCCGATCACGCTTTGATCGGCCCGATCCGATCCATTGCCGATTGATCGGTAACATCTCTAGTGTATAGTTTAAGAAAACATTTGAAAACATCATGAAAGTAACACTAATAACACCAGAGAAAGACGAAATAACGCCCCCAGAAATATTGAAAGGAGACATAACGCTTCCAGTAGGACATGTTATTGCTACTGCACCAAGGGAGCGGTTGCGTCACATCCGCTTTATCACGCACTCATCGTTTCTATTTCCGTTTGCCAGACTGTATGCCGGGAGCATTTGCCCAAATCGCGGAGGCAACAGTCTGGCCTCGCGAGACTAGTCACGTTGTGATACCAGAGCAACAGGAGTTGAGTCCTCGCACGGGTTTGGCGACATTTCTTTAAAATCTGCAAACCGTAATTATTGTGGGCTGACTGGGCTCGCTGAAAAGCGAGACCGGTATGTTCTCCCAAATCTTTATATAAAACCTGCCACAAAAAGTTTGGAAATCTAAATTTGGTCGATTATATCTCCCCTTTAATAAACCCAAATGGTATTGTATTTTATATCATTTTCATTGTTGATTTGTCCCCTTTACACCGAGGTACAGCTTGTGAGGATCCGCTATTCGTGGAGTGAGCAGCACTACTAAACACGTGGGGTGCGCCCCCACAAATGTTGCCAAAATGGCTTGCAATATGCTGTTCTGCTGGCATTTACTCTCGTTTTGGGCTTCCCTGACACTGAGCTTATCATTAAAAAAGTGTAAAAATGGCCAATATGTGTTGTTTTTTCTTTTCCTTATTACTGTGAGAGAGTGCAATCATTCAATGCCACAAGTAACAAAGGTGAACACCAAAAGAACAGTATTGCAAGCCTGCCAGGCCATTTTGACCATTTTTGGAGGGGCGCTACCCACACGTTTGGCTGTGTTGCTCATTCCACGAATGCCAGATCCTTACAAGCTGTACCTCGTTGTAAAGGTGACGAATCAACGATAACAATGATATCAAACACAATACCATTTGGCATAATTAAACGGGGGATATAATGGACCGAATGTTGGCACATTTTGGGTCGGCGCTACCCACACGTTTGGCTGTGTAGCTCATGCCTCGAATGCCCGATGCTTACAAGCTGTACCTCGTTGTAAAGGTGACGAATCAATGATAAAAATGATATAAAACACAATACAAATTGGTAAAAAATGACCAAATGTGCAAAAATGACCAAATGACCACCCCAACGGGGCTGCTCACGGGGAATTCCTGGCGACCACCCACTCCTGGTGCTCCAGAACGGATGCAAAAGTGGTGGCGCCCCCAGTGGAGGACCCCCTCCACTGCAGCTCACATAAAATGCCGTAACTCGGGCTAGGAGCGTCCGGGAGAGCCGGGGCCGGTACCTATTCGTCCGCCAAGGCAACGCGGAGACCCCACCCCTCATTTCTCACATGGCCCTCTTCTAGCGCCACCTTCAGGCCGATTTTTAAAACTCATTTTTGGACACTGCTCCTACAGTTTTTGCCCTAAAATCACGCAAATCGCTACACAGTATGTCTACACTCATCCCATCAACATGAATCTCTCCCATATAGCGACACCTTCACGCCGATTTTTAAAAACACATTTTTGGACACTGCTCCTACAGATGTTGCCCTAAAATCACGAAAATCACTACACAGCATGTCTACACTCATGTCATCAACATGGACCAGGAAGATTTTGGAAAAACACATTTTTGCCCTATTTGTGGAGATAAGCGACCTACGGTCGCTTATCTCCCGATTAGGGAGTCTTACTGGTATACTAAGTTTAATCTCCTCAAACAAAATGAGCGACAGTAGGGGTGGGCGATATGGAAAAATAAAATATCACAATGTTTTCTTTTTCACGTTGGTTTTTATGGTTATTTTTCAAGTTACTTGACAAAAACTAGACTCTCTGGGTTCCTTTTGGGAGGTATAAATTGAACTTTACAAGTATGTCGTTCTATTGTTTTATCGCGTTTACCGCGCTAAAATGTGGGGCATGGGTACGCATGGGGGCATGCGTACAAGTGGCTAAATATGTCTTTTTAGACCCAATAAGCCACCAGTTTCTTTATTGCTATTTACAGTAACACGTCTAGCCCCCATAAGTCACATCCAACCATAGGTTGCGTTGTATCTTGGGAATGGGCTTATTCTGTGTAAAATGACATATTTAGCCACTTGTACGCATGCCCCCAACCACTGAAATAAGAATCTCTAAAACAATAAAAAGAAGTAAATGAAATCATTTTAACACTCATCTTTTATATTCTTTAATTACAATCTAAAATATGAACCCTTGTTGTAAAAAAACTAAAGTTGTCCTTTAATCCCAGGTAGAACATAAAAATGACAAATTACAGCTTTAAGTTTGGTATATAAAAAAAATAAACACTACAAATCAAATTCTGGTGACGGTTTTGTTCTTCACTGATGCACACTGGTCAATTTTGAACAACAAACACGTTTTATATTATTTGTGTTGCACGGCGTTAATCAGTTAAAATAAATGTGATGTTTTCTTACCGACTAGTGTTCTTATTCTGTTCATCTCTTCCTTCTTTCTCTGCTGTCTGGAAGCACGATTCTGCTTTTCAATCCATCTCCTCTCATCTCGACTGGACGCCAAAAGGAGACAGAAAAACATTCAGAAATTGAAGGAAAAAAATCAAACCTCGGTTCGAAGTGAAGCGGTGAATTTTTATTCTATGTGTTCTAGACCTTTGAAATCTGTGTTCTAGATCTATACATGCTGTGTTCTAGATCTATACTTTCTATGTGCTTTAGTTCTATATTTTTATGAATTCTGAATGATTTTGTCTGGAGGGCCAAATTGTCATGTGAAGCTTGACCAATCCTCAATTCTGCAAGCACAGGACATGTACGGGACATGTATGGGACATGTACGGGACAGACATTCTCACTCCTTGAGAATCTATGGGAATCCTCAAAAAAACAGGTACGGGACAGACAAAGCCACTCCTTGGAAGCAGCTTTCACCGCTTCAAAAACAGTTGATGGAAATGTAGTGTGTAACTGGTGCTCACCATTCAGCCTTTTCCTTCTCCTCTTCATCCAGATATGAGAACTCTCTCCACGAGTCAAAGTTGTACCTTCATTGGACATGGGGACATGTAGCATTATGGGGACATGTAGCATTCAGTGACAAGATTCTTTCTCCAGGGTTCCCACACATTTTTAACAAATCATTTTCCAAAACTTTTCCAGAATATTTAACCCAATTTCCAGGACTATATAACAATAATTCAGCTCAATAACAGGTCGCTTACTCCAATGCTCAATGCCCAAAAACAGGTAGTGTATGCCAGTGGTTCTCAACCTTTTCAGGCTGTGACCCCCGAAATAATTTTAACTGGGGACCCCCCCACCCTGACGAGCACTAAGAGTTGAGGGATTTTGTATAAGACAGTTTTATTGTGAAAATAGCCGATCTACATGCTCACAACGCCTCGCAACATCGGCTATTTTCACAATTTCTGTCTCTAATATTTGACAATTTGGCCCATGTTTAATTTGTCATTTCAGAGGTATTAACAAAATCAATAACCAAAGACAATGCATAGCTATTTTTTCCAGGACCTTCCAGGACCCTTGATCAATTCCAAAAAAAATCTAATTTCAAAATATTTCCAGGAATTTCATGACCGTGGGAACCCTGTAAAGAGACTGGCAGAGATTTTCCAGCATCTTTAACCACTTAAACCCTAAACGTACTGTAGGGTACCAAGCCGAGGGCCACAACATTGAATCATGTCTAGGGTACCAAGCCGAGGGCCACAACATTGAATCATGTCTAGGGTACCAAGCCGAGGGCCACAACATTGAATCATGTCTAGGGTACCAAGCCGAGGGCCACAGCATTGAATCATGTCTAGGGTACCAAGCCGAGGGCCACAGCATTGAATCATGTCTAGGGTACCAAGCCGAGGGCCACAGCATTGAATTATGTCTAGGGTACCAAGCCGAGGGCCACAACATTGAATCATGTCTAGGGTACCAAGCCGAGGGCCACAACATTGAATCATGTCTAGGGTACCAAGCCGAGGGCCACAGCATTGAATCATGTCTAGGGTACCAAGCCGAGGGCCACAACATTGAATTATGTCTAGGGTACCAAGCCGAGGGCCACAGCATTGAATCATGTCTAGGGTACCAAGCCGAGGGCCACAACATTGAATCATGTCTAGGGTACCAAGCCGAGGGCCACAACATTGAATCATGTCTAGGGTACCAAGCCGAGGGCCACAACATTGAATCATGTCTAGGGTACCAAGCCGAGGGCCACAGCATTGAATCATGTCTAGGGTACCAAGCCGAGGGCCACAACATTGAATCATGTCTAGGGTACCAAGCCGAGAGCCACAGCATTGAATCATGTCTAGGGTACCAAGCCGAGGGCCACAACATTGCAGGGGGCGACGGTGGCGTTCCGGCTACTCCAGCGACAGTTTTCGTCATTGTCGGGTGAAAATCTTGTATGTCCAAAACCGTTCGTTTTGAATTTATCATTTTAAAAAATTATTTAAACTAGTGAAAACAGCCGATCTACAAGCACACAACGCCTCGCGGTGCGAGGCGTTGTGTGCTTGTAGATCTGCTGTTTTCACTACTTTTGTGCGACGGCCTTGTATGATTTGCGAAAGAACGTACACATTTTGGAGATGCGAGATTTCCACCCGACAACGACGATATACTAGTGTTGTTGCTGCTCTTATACCACCATTATTACTGGGGTTGGTGTGGGCCAGACAGTAGCCCCCCGCGGGCCGCAAATGGCCCACGGGCCGCCTGTTGGGGAACCCTGGTCAATGTTCACGTAGTGTTCATAAGACTGACAACTCTGCCACTTACCAGAACGAGTAAAAATTATCCACGTCTTCAAAAGTGGACTCCAAAGTTCCTAGTTTGGGCACGTGCTTTTTGGAAGACCATCTGGCGTTTCTATCAAAAACGGGAGAATACGCCTCGAAGAAGTTCTCCTTGCCCTCGCTCTTTGAAGGCACAGCGTTGTCAAAGGTGGGGTCGATGCTGTCAAAAGCTCTTCTCTTCACAGGGTCTGATAGGGTTTCTATAGCTGGGGACAGGAAATACAGAAAGAGGATGATAGGGTTTCTATAGCTGGGGACCACAAATACACACATGGTCTGATAGGGTTTCTATAGCTGAGGACAACAAATACACACATGGTCTGATAGGGTTTCTATAGCTGGGGACCACAAATACACACATGGTCTGATAGGGTTTCTATAGCTGAGGACCACAAATACACACAGGGTCTGATAGGGTTTCTATAGCTGAGGACCACAAATACACACATGGTCTGATAGGGTTTCTATAGCTGGGGACCAGAAATACACACAGGGTCTGATAGGGTTTCTATAGCTGAGGACCACAAATACACACATGGTCTGATAGGGTTTCTATAGCTGGGGACCACAAATACACACATGGTCTGATAGGGTTTCTATAGCTGGGGACCAGAAATACACACATGGTCTGATAGGGTTTCTATAGCTGGGGACAACAAATACACACATGGTCTGATAGGGTTTCTATAGCTGGGGACCACAAATACACACATGGTCTGATAGGGTTTCTATAGCTGAGGACCACAAATACACACATGGTCTGATAGGGTTTCTATAGCTGGGGACCACAAATACACACATGGTCTGATAGGGTTTCTATAGCTGAGGACCACAAATACACACAGGGTCTGATAGGGTTTCTATAGCTGAGGACCAGAAATACACACAGGGTCTGATAGGGTTTCTATAGCTGAGGACCAGAAATACACACATGGTCTGATAGGGTTTCTATAGCTGAGGACCACAAATACACACAGGGTCTGATAGGGTTTCTATAGCTGAGGACCAGAAATACACACAGGGTCTGATAGGGTTTCTATAGCTGAGGACCACAAATACACACAGGGTCTGATAGGGTTTCTATAGCTGAGGACCAGAAATACACACAGGGTCTGATAGGGTTTCTATAGCTGAGGACCACAAATACACACATGGTCTGATAGGGTTTCTATAGCTGGGGACCACAAATACACACATGGTCTGATAGGGTTTCTATAGCTGAGGACCAGAAATACACACAGGGTCTGATAGGGTTTCTATAGCTGAGGACCAGAAATACACACATGGTCTGATAGGGTTTCTATAGCTGAGGACCAGAAATACACACAGGGTCTGATAGGGTTTCTATAGCTGAGGACCACAAATACACACATGGTCTGATAGGGTTTCTATAGCTGAGGACCAGAAATACACACAGGGTCTGATAGGGTTTCTATAGCTGAGGACCAGAAATACACACAGGGTCTGATAGGGTTTCTATAGCTGAGGACCAGAAATACACACATGGTCTGATAGGGTTTCTATAGCTGAGGACCAGAAATACACACATGGTCTGATAGGGTTTCTATAGCTGGGGACCAGAAATACAGAAAGAGGATGACTTTTTGGACGTGGAGAAAAATCTATTAGTTTATAAGGGGAAATCACCTTCCATTTAACATCCTTGAGAAATCTTCACAAGTTAAAGTTTAAGTTACATCTCGGTGTTGACAGGGGTTAAAGGAGTAGTTCACCCCAAAACGTTTTTTTTTTCCCCTATTGATTAGTCACGCCATGGAGACTAGAGTTCAATATTTATGTCACATTCCTAAGACAAAAATTTGATTCGAGTAAATTTACCCCCATTGATTCCGGATGGGGACCCGTTTCGAAGCGGGTCCCCATCCGGAACGAATGGGGGTCAATTTATTGTTATCACATTTTTGTCTTAGGAATGCGACAAAAAACTCCATGGCGTGACTAATCAATAGAAAAAAAAACATTTTGGGGGTGAACTACTCCTTTAAGTACTAACATCATTTTGCACATGAAGGACCCAAAATCTAATATTTTCATAGGGATTTCTTTCTTTTAGTGTATACTAGCTACGTTTTCAGTATTAGTCTATTGCAGGGGTTTTCAAAGTGGGTGACGGGGCACCCCGGGGTGCCGCGACGGCAGTCCAGGGGTGCCGCGAGATCATTTGATAATATTTGGAATTTATTTGGACACTTGAAAAAATATTTAGGATCATTTTAAACTTGAAGTACAAACGTAGTTTCAGTCAAGTTCTAACCAAAATGGCTGTTATCTCAATGTTTTCCTCGCAACATAATCACTAAAATATCGTCTCTGTCGGGCAGAAACCTTGTATCTCCAGGTTTCAAATGTGTACGTCTTTTGCCCTGCTTCATCATACAAGACTGTCGCACAAAACTAGTGAAAACAGCCGATCTACAAGCACACAACGCCTAGTACATTTTATAGATGATAAATACAAAACAAACAGTTTTGGACATACAAGGTTTCCACCCGACAACGACGATATGCTATAAATATAAGGTGCTGGGATTATAATGTAGGGGTGCCTCGGATTAAAAGAATATTTATGGAGTGACCTGAGACAAAACAGTTTGGGAACCCCTGGTCTATTGACCATGTCTTTAAATAAACATCATTCATTACCTTTAGTTATACAAGTGAAGTAGTCGTTGTCTCCCTCTACGATCTGCTCTCCAGCTGCCTTCCTCTTGTCTGGGTGGTGCTTTAATACCATGGCTTTGTCTGTTGAGAGAATGTGATAATCAGTGTGATACCATACTTTAATACTTTAATACCATGGCTTTGTCTGTTGAGAGAATGCCATAATCAGTGTGATTAAACAGCTGCCATCTATTAAAACAAAGGAACCTTAAAAAGAACGTGAGAACCATCAGCTCATAGCAGAAATACTCACGGGCAGCTTTAATCTGCTTCTGTGTGGCCTTGTAGCGTACATGGATCAGTCCAAGGACAGCATAGTGGTCCTGATTCTGGAAGTGGGGGGAAAAAAAGTTAAATGTCTAAAGCTGGTTGCACACTGCTGCGTTTTTCGGGCCGAATATCGGAGTGAATTTCGGAGCACGCAAATAAAAAAAATCAACCTCACGTTATGTCAGTCACGTTTGCACACTGCCGCCCGTTTCGCGCACCACTCGGTCCCTTGCTCTCTCTATCTCTCTCTCTCTCCTTGCCCTGAAAAACGCATTTCGCAACGAAAAACGCAGCAGTGTGCAACCAGCTTAAGACCGGTCTTCCATTCTACAAGCTGCCTTGTCCATCTTAAGCAGTATCAACTGGGTGTTGTTATTGGGCACTAGTCCAGTGTTTCTCAACCACTGTGCCTGGGGACCTTTGGTGTGCCCCTGAGAAGGGTCAAGTGTGCCCCTTGAAACTGCTTGAAAGCCAGTATTGTATCATTTTAAAAATGATTTAAACTAGTGAAAACAGCCGATCTACAAGCACACAACGCCTCGCGGTGCGAGGCGTTGTGTGCTTGTAGATCTGCTGTTTTCACTACTGTTGTGCGACAGCCTTGTATGATGAAGCAGGGCTTTACTTTGCGAAGAAACATACACATTTTTGAAACTTGGAGATACAAGGTTTCTTCACCGACAGTGACGATATTTACACCCCCGTATTATGTTGGTGTGCATGGATTCTTGAGACATGAAAAGTGTGCCCATGCAGAAGAAAGGTTGAGAACCACTGCACTACCTAACCCTAACCCTACACCCTACACCCTACACCCTAACCCTACACCCTACCCTACACCACCGATCCAACACTACCTAACCCTACACCCTAACCCTACACCCTACCCTACACCACACCACCGATCCAACACTACCTAACCCTAACCCTAACCCTAACCCTAACCCTACACCCTAACCCTACACTCTACCCTACACCACCGATCCAACACTACCTAACCCTAACCCTAACCCTACACCCTACCCTACACCACCGATCCAACACTACCTAACCCTACACCCTAACCCTACACCCTACCCTACACCACCGATCCAACACTACCTAACCCTACACCCTAACCCTACACCCTACCCTACACCACCGATCCAACACTACCTAACCCTACACCCTAACCCTACACCCTACCCTACACCACCGATCCAACACTACCTAACCCTACACCCTAACCCTACACCCTACCCTACACCACCGATCCAACACTACCTAACCCTACACCCTAACCCTACACCCTACCCTACCGATCCAACACTACCTAACCCTACACCCTAACCCTACACCCTACCCTACACCACCGATCCAACACTACCTAACCCTACACCCTAACCCTACACCCTACCCTACACCACCGATCCAACACTACCTAACCCTACACCCTAACCCTACACCCTACCCTACACCACCGATCCAACACTACCTAACCCTACACCCTAACCCTACACCCTACCCTACACCACCGATCCAACACTACCTAACCCTACACCCTAACCCTACACCCTACCCTACACCACCGATCCAACACTACCTAACCCTACACCCTAACCCTACACCCTACCCTACACCACCGATCCAACACTACCTAACCCTACACCCTAACCCTACACCCTACCCTACACCACCGATCCAACACTACCTAACCCTACACCCTAACCCTACACCCTACCCTACACCACCGATCCAACACTACCTAACCCTACACCCTAACCCTACACCCTACCCTACACCACCGATCCAACACTACCTAACCCTAACCCTAACCCTACACCCTACCCTACACCACCGATCCAACACTACCTAACCCTACACCCTAACCCTAGACCCTACCCTACACCACCGATCCAACACTACCTAACCCTAACCCTAACCCTAACCCTACACCACCGATCCAACACTACCTAACCCTAACCCTAACCCTACCCTACACCCTACACCCTACACCACCGATCCAACACTACCTAACCCTAACCCTAACCCTACACCCTACCCTACACCACCGATCCAACACTACCTAACCCTACACCCTAACCCTACACCCTACCCTACACCACCGATCCAACACTACCTAACCCTAACCCTAACCCTAACCCTACACCACCGATCCAACACTACCTAACCCTAACCCTAACCCTACCCTACACCCTACACCCTACACCACCGATCCAACACTACCTAACCCTAACCCTAACCCTAACCCTACACCCTACCCTACACCACCGATCCAACACTACCTAACCCTACACCCTAACCCTACACCCTACCCTACACCACCGATCCAACACTACCTAACCCTAACCCTAACCCTAACCCTACACCACCGATCCAACACTACCTAACCCTAACCCTAACCCTACCCTACACCCTACACCCTACACCACCGATCCAACACTACCTAACCCTAACCCTAACCCTACCCTACACCCTACACCCTACACCACCGATCCAACACTACCTAACCCTAACCCTAACCCTACCCTACACCCTACACCCTACACCACCGATCCAACACTACCTAACCCTAACCCTAACCCTAACCCTACACCCTACCCTACACCACCGATCCAACACTACCTAACCCTACACCCTAACCCTACACCCTACCCTACACCACCGATCCAACACTACCTAACCCTAACCCTAACCCTAACCCTACACCCTACCCTACACCACCGATCCAACACTACCTAACCCTACACCCTAACCCTACACCCTACCCTACACCACCGATCCAACACTACCTAACCCTAACCCTAACCCTAACCCTACACCCTACCCTACACCACCGATCCAACACTACCTAACCCTACACCCTAACCCTACACCCTACCCTACACCACCGATCCAACACTACCTAACCCTAACCCTAACCCTACACCCTACCCTACACCACCGATCCAACACTACCTAACCCTACACCCTAACCCTACACCCTACCCTACACCACCGATCCAACACTACCTAACCCTAACCCTAACCCTAACCCTACACCACCGATCCAACACTACCTAACCCTAACCCTAACCCTACCCTACACCCTACACCCTACACCACCGATCCAACACTACCTAACCCTAACCCTAACCCTAACCCTACACCCTACCCTACACCACCGATCCAACACTACCTAACCCTACACCCTAACCCTACACCCTACCCTACACCACCGATCCAACACTACCTAACCCTAACCCTAACCCTAACCCTACACCACCGATCCAACACTACCTAACCCTAACCCTAACCCTACCCTACACCCTACACCCTACACCACCGATCCAACACTACCTAACCCTAACCCTAACCCTACACCCTACCCTACACCACCGATCCAACACTACCTAACCCTACACCCTAACCCTACACCCTACCCTACACCACCGATCCAACACTACCTAACCCTAACCCTAACCCTAACCCTACACCACCGATCCAACACTACCTAACCCTAACCCTAACCCTACCCTACACCCTACACCCTACACCACCGATCCAACACTACCTAACCCTAACCCTAACCCTACCCTACACCCTACACCCTACACCACCGATCCAACACTACCTAACCCTAACCCTAACCCTAACCCTACACCCTACCCTACACCACCGATCCAACACTACCTAACCCTAACCCCTAACCCTAACCCTACACCCTACCCTACACCACCGATCCAACACTACCTAACCCTAACCCTAACCCTACACCCTACCCTACACCACCGATCCAACACTACCTAACCCTAACCCTAACCCTACCCTACACCACCGATCCAACACTACCTAACCCTAACCCTAACCCTAACCCTAACCCTACCCTACACCACCGATCCAACACTACCTAACCCTAACCCTAACCCTAACCCTACCCTACACCACCGATCCAACACTACCTAACCCTAACCCTAACCCTAACCCTAACCCTACCCTACACCACCGATCCAACACTACCTAACCCTACACCACCGATCCAACACTACCTAACCCTACACCACCGATCCAACACTACCTAACCCTACACCACCGATCCAACACTACCTAACCCTACACCCTACACCCTACACCACCGATCCAACACTACCTAACCCTAACCCCTACCCTACACCACCGATCCAACACTACCTAACCCTAACCCCTACCCTACACCACCGATCCAACACTACCTAACCCTACACCCTACACCCTACACCACCGATCCAACACTACCTAACCCTAACCCCTACCCTACACCACCGATCCAACACTACCTAACCCTAACCCCTACCCTACACCACCGATCCAACACTACCTAACCCTAACCCCTACCCTACACCACCGATCCAACACTACCTAACCCTAACCCCTACCCTACACCACCGATCCAACACTACCTAACCCTAACCCCTACCCTACACCACCGATCCAACACTACCTAACCCTAACCCCTACCCTACACCCTACACCCTACACCACCGATCCAACACATATGTCCAAGTCATCGTGTGGAAGGGCTTTGTCAGAGTACCAATCTGTCTGTGCCCGTTTTGTGCCCGCAAACGGAGAGCCCTGTACCCTTCTGTCGCCCTTTGCCCCTTTTATTCCAATATATGATGCCCACACCCTGTATTGGCATGCCCATCTATAGGCATATTGATGCCCACACCCTGTATTGGCATGCCCATCTATAGGCATATTGATGCCTACACCCTGTGTTGGCATGCCCATCTATAGGCATATTGATGCCCACACCCTGTGTTGGCATGCCCATCTATAGGCATATTGATGCCCACACCCTGTATTGACATGCCCATCTATAGGCATATTGATTGGATACCCTAACCGTATGCCTAAACCTAAACCTAACCTCAGTAAAACTATGCCTAACCCTAACCCTAACCTCAGTAAAACTATGCCTAACCCTAACCCTAAACTCAGTAAAACTATGCCTAAACCTAACCTCAGTAAAACGATGCCTAAACCTTACATGGGGCGAGTGAGGAGAATGTTCTTATCCACGGGTTTCCAACGCCCCACAGTGCATTGCGCAGACGTTGTACCGAGCTTCCAGCGCCGCAGCCGAGTTTGATTTACAAGCTCACAGCGGGTTGCATCTGCGACGCGACGTGAGCTTGTATGTCTGCTGTTAAACCGGAAGTGTGGTGCAAATAATCTCCAGTAAACTCCCGCGGAAACAGGTGGATATGGTCTGGTATTGCAGATAAACTTAAAGACATGATTCCAGAGTAAAGCTGTAACAAAAAGAAAACTATGCCTAAACCTAACCCTCCTAACCTCAGTCAAATTATTCCTAGTTCCCCGAAGGTCCACCTTGTGCCCAAAAACGAGCGCTCCTGTTCTCAATCTAACTGAATCTCAAACTAACTGTGACATATATAGCTGCAAAATTAGCAATTGATGGCCTTTAGCCACGGAAGATTACCTTCAATATGTGCGTATGAGAGCATGTTTCATCTCTAAGGCTAGGGCTCCACCAAAATGACGGCGTCGTGCCGGCGGCGGACGCCGTCAAAAAATGAACCGGGGCGAATTTGAGCGTCCGACACGGACGTTGACGTCGGCAGTGGAGCACCCTTCATTGATTAAAACGGGAGCGTTCCCTGCATTGACGTTGACGCGACGCTCGACGCGCTCGGTGGAGCCGGGGGGTAATGGAAGAAATGTATGACTGTGCTCCCAACGCAGGGGTTTTCAAAGTGGGTGACGGGACACCCTGGGGTGACGTGACGGCAGTCCAGGGGTGCCGCGAAGATAATTTGATAATATTTGGAATTTATTTGGACACTTGAAAAAATATTTAGTATCATTTTAAACTTGAAGTTCAGAGTTATTTTCAGTCAGTTCCAACCAAAATGGCTGTTATCTCAACGTTTTCCTCGCAACATAATCACTTAAATATCGTCACCGTCGGGCAGAAACCTTGTATCTCCAAGTTTCAAATGTGTACGTCTTTTGGTAAAGCAAAGCCCTGCTTCATCATACAAGACTGTCGCACAAAACTAGTGAAAACAGACGATCTACAAGCGATGCGAGGCGTTGTGTGCTTGTAGATCTGCTGTTTTCACTAGTTTTATAGATGATAAATACAAAACGAAAGGTTTTGGACATAAAAGGTTTCCACACGACAACGATGATATACTATAAATATAAGGTGCTGGGAGTGAAAATTATAATGTAGGGGTGCCTCGGATTAAAAAAATATCTATGGGGTGACCCGAGACAAAGAAGGTTTGTGAACCCCACGGTCCTGACGGAGCCTCCCAGTCAGACCAGTACCTTCCAGTCTTTGGGGTCCAGCGTGCGGAGCATGGGGTACTCCTCCAGCTGCAGCTCTTCATCCTCAGACTCCTCCGACAGCTCCTCCTCTTCCTCCAGCTCCTGGAAGGAGGCCGACACGTTCCTGGCCCTCCTCTTGACGAAGGCCTCGAACCAGCGGCCCACCGGCTCCACCTGGATCTGCACCGAGGCTGGAGGAGACACATTTATTATTATGATTAGTTTAGTTAACCAGCGGCCCACCGGCTCCACCTGGATCTGCACCGAGGCTGAGACACATTTATTATTATGATTAGTTTAGTTAACCAGCGGCCCACCGGCTCCACCTGGATCTGCACCGAGGCTGAGACACATTTATTATTATGATTAGTTTAGTTAACCAGCGGCCCACCGGCTCCACCTGGATCTGCACCGAGGCTGGAGGAGACACATTTATTATTATGATTAGTTTAGTTAACCAGCGGCCCACCGGCTCCACCTGGATCTGCACCGAGGCTGAGACACATTTATTATTATGATTAGTTTAGTTAACCAGCGGCCCACCGGCTCCACCTGGATCTGCACCGAGGCTGGAGGAGACACATTTATTATTATGATTAGTTTAGTTAACCAGCGGCCCACCGGCTCCACCTGGATCTGCACCGAGGCTGGAGGAGACACATTTATTATTATGATTAGTTTAGTTAACCAGCGGCCCACCGGCTCCACCTGGATCTGCACCGAGGCTGAGACACATTTATTATTATGATTAGTTTAGTTAACCAGCGGCCCACCGGCTCCACCTGGATCTGCACCGAGGCTGGAGGAGACACATTTATTATTATGATTAGTTTAGTTAACCAGCGGCCCACCGGCTCCACCTGGATCTGCACCGAGGCTGGAGGAGACACATTTATTATTATGATTAGTTTAGTTAACCAGCGGCCCACCGGCTCCACCTGGATCTGCACCGAGGCTGGAGGAGACACATTTATTATTATGATTAGTTTAGTTAACCAGCGGCCCACCGGCTCCACCTGGATCTGCACCGAGGCTGGAGGAGACACATTTATTATTATGATTAGTTTAGTTAACCAGCGGCCCACCGGCTCCACCTGGATCTGCACCGAGGCTGGAGGAGACACATTTATTATTATGATTAGTTTAGTTAACCAGCGGCCCACCGGCTCCACCTGGATCTGCACCGAGGCTGGAGGAGACACATTTATTATTATGATTAGTTTAGTTAACCAGCGGCCCACCGGCTCCACCTGGATCTGCACCGAGGCTGGCAGAGACAGACAGAGACAACGCTCATCAGTTCAGTGACAGGGTTCCCACACATCTTTACCAATAGGGTATATGCATATACACCATTTTGTTCTACTTCCGGGTGTCTTTCGACTTCCTTCACAGGTGTTACTGATGATACTAATGAAGGCTCTGTTCCATTCTGCTCAAACAGAGTCAGGGCAGCTATTGTGCATGTTGGCTCACTGGAAACACTCTGCTACACCAGTGGGTCTCAAAGTGTCCTTGAGTGGGTTCCAAATGTCCCCATACAGGTGTGTAACACTGAGAGTACAAATGGAAGCAAATTTGATTCCATTTGTTGATTCCATTTGTACAGAGTTATGGGGTCCTTGAAATTAAAGAAGCATTGTACAATAAATCAAACAGAGCCTTAATTAGTATCATCAGTAACACCTGTGAAGGAAGTCGAAAGACACCCGGAACTTGCCGGAAGTAGAACAAAATGGCCTATGTGCATATACCCTATTAATTTCCTAAACCTTTCCAAATCTTTTCCAGAATATTTAACCCAATTTCCAGGACTATATAACAACAATTCAGCTCAATAATTAATTTAAATAATTTTAATTTGGACCCCTGGTGATCCCCGGACCAATGTTGAGAAATGCGACGCATTGTGAGCTTGTAGATCAGCTATTTTTTGGAAAAGACATTTGATAGAGTGAAAAAAAAGACTGTATCAAGTACATATATTATAAGTATCTTTTATCAATTATAGAGGGTTTAAGAGGTAGGTCTACTGGATATGCAGCTCGGCAAATGAAAGGTGAATAGAAAGTGCATGACGGAGGACGATATCGCGATAAAATAAAATAAATAGATCTGCAAGCTCTCAACGCCGTTGAGAGCTTGCAGATCTGCTATTTTAGTCAAAGGTTCTTCTCAGAATGGGGGAAGCGAGGGTTCAAGTTGTAATAACTATGAGGACCCCCTAGGGGGTCCCGGACCCTCTGTTGTAGACACCTGGTGTAAAGTAACTAAGTACATTTACTACAATTTTGAGGTGTTTGTGCTTTACTTGAGTATTTCCAATACTTTTACTTCCACAAGACCAAATTCGAGAAAATTCGTACCAAATTCGACCTGCCCAGAAATCCTTTGTACCGATTTTTCCAAATCAGAGATTTTGTCAAAAATCATTTCTCCTCCTTTCCTGAGAGGCCGAGGAGGGATCTACCTTGGGAAACTCTCCTCAAGTTACAGTCTGGAGGGAGAGGACATATTTCATACTATTCTATCACCCCATTAAATATGCTCCCACTGGTTAAGAACAGAGACAATTGAGAGACTGAACTGGGTGAAACCTTTCCTGATGAATGGTGGGATGGGGCTTATTTCAGCTTATTTACGCACAGGAACCACTTAGTTAATGCATCTCACACAGTGTTGTTTTTGACAGCAAATTTTGATTTAGTTTTAGTCATAGTCTTTTGAATAAAATGTAATTTAGTTTTAGTCATAATTTAGTCACCTGAAAAGTTTTAGTTTTAGTCTAATTTTAGTCGACTAAATATCATACGATTTTATGGCGACTAAATCTACAGTTGATTTAGACGACTAAAATGTATTTTGGCAGGCATTGATGGCATCGTAATGACTGATTTTACACTTGATTGCGTGCTGAAAATAGCCGATCTACAAGCTCACAACGCGTCGCGCTGCGACGTGTTGTGAGCTTGTAGATCTGCTATTTTCAGCATGCAACACCTGAAACATAAAATGACTCTTCTCCACCAGTCCCTCCCTAACGTTTTAGTCTAGTTTTTATTTTGTTGACGAAATTGTCAATATATTTCGTTTTAGTCATCACAGCTTACTTTTTATTTAGTTTTTGTCAGTGAAAGAAACGCAGTCGACAAACATTTTTCGTCATAGTGTTAGTCGACAAAATCAACACAGATCTCACATAACATTGAATGACAGACGGATAGAACACAGAAACAATGCATAGGAAATTATTATCAATAAAAAAAGGGGGAAAGCAGTCACAAAGGAGAAAGACAATAACAAATACAATAACAAGGGGGAAAATAAATAATAGTAATAAAGAGAAATAGGAGATACTTTTAAGTTAAACATTCTGAGCTCTTTCACCACAGAACACTGTGATGTTTTGGGTTAGTATGGCAGGGGTATGCAGCTGCCATACCCTGAGTCCAGAGGGGAAAATAAAAGTTACTTTTAAATATAAATCCATGAACGTCTCTTTGTCTATCTGTGCCGGTTATGTTGTTAAATAACAGTAAAATAACTACAAGTGGAAAATTTAACAAAATGGTCATTTTAACAAGTTGGTTGTATTCTCCCCATCTTGAAAAAAAAAGAAAAAAAGTATATTCCCAGGTTCCGCAGTGCAATGCATTATTGTTAATTGTGGCACGTTTTATTTACTAACATGCCAAGTTTAGCTGCACTTGAACAACTGCCATATCCCCCCCCCCCCCAACTGCATATCCCCCCCCCCCCCCCCCTTCCCCCCATCCAGGGGGGGGGGGGGGGGGAATAGAATGTACTTCTTAAAATAAATGTATCATTCATGCCCTAAGGAAGTGTTTCTCAAATGGGGGTACCCCTAGGGGTACGGTGGGGTACTGCAGGGGGTACTTGAGGAAAACTAGAACATGGGAATATGTATTTTTACTGTTATAAAACATTGACAGAGTTTGTGTGAACCTGCTCAACTGTACATTTCTAAACCAAAGACATCAATTACTTGACTAGCAGTGACAGTTATTGAATAGAAAGCAATGTCTATTTGCCATTATGATGTTTTATTTTGAAAGTATTGGCATGGGAACTGATGTCGATTTTGTTGTAGTCAGGGGAAGGGGGTCCTTGGCTTCGGGAATCACTATAAGGGGGGGCTCCAGCCAACCACTGCCCTAAGGTATGGCAACGTGACTGGTGTCTTAAGACACCAGTCATGTTGCCATACCTTAGCTTTTTTCTGAACTAACGCCATTGGTTAGCCTTGTTAGCAGAAGACAGACTCTCCTTCTGGCCTCAGACTAACAGACTCTCAATGCTACTTGATGGTGTCTTAGGACACCAGTCATGTTGCCATACCTTAGCCTTTCCTGAACTAACGCCACTGGTTAGCCTCGCTAGCAGCAGACAGATCAGATCAGATCCCTTTGGCCTAAGAGACTGAAGACACTCAAAGCTCACCTTGCACGGCTTGGCAGACCACCGTCAGGTCCTCCTCCAGAGCTTCTAGCAGCAGCATGTTGACCTCCAGGAGGTGTTGGTGTGGTGGTAAAGAGCCGGTAGGGTAACGGTGTGTGTGTGAAGCACATGGGCCTCCTGATGATCAACCAGCAGACAGAGTGGTGTTCCTACCGGTTCCTACTGGAAGTAGCACCACAGCGGCGTCACCCCCTGTTCAGTCCGGGTGCAACACGACGTTTGCCAAAGAGGTTCCGCCTAGAGATGGGATTTATGGCTCTTTGAAGTGAGCCGGATCTCTGGGATCCGTTCCTTTCAAAGAGCCGTTCAAAAGACTGGTTCATTTTAGTTACTTTGTAGATTTTGATTGTAATTACAAATAACTTCAACCCTATACATTTATTTCTGACATACATAGGTACGTACATACCTGCCGAACGACAAGCTCACAATGCGTCGCAACTGAGCTTGTAGATCTGCTATTTTCAAAAGATCTTTCTACATTTTATTCTTTGGAAAACCTGTGAAACAGGATGTTCTGCATAATGAATGAATACTTTCTACTATTGGTAGGCTACTTTGTAGGCTACTTTAATTACATTTTGATACCAATACGTTTGTACTGTCTTTTACTCAAGTATGTTAACATTCCAAACTTCTGCTACGTTCATTCAGAAAGGAACGGCTCGCTATACTGCGAACCGAAGCATATCGTTCATTTCAAAGAGCCGTTCAAAAGACTCGATTCGTTCGCAAACGTCCCACCTCTACCTAGTACTGTTTTATTTGACTTGGGGGGGGGGGGTCAACTTTGGTCGCAACCTGCAGGGATTTCACTCCTCGCCACACACACACACACACACACACACACACACACACACACACATATGCACGCACGCACGCACAAACACATGCACACAAGCACGCCAGGACATTAACAACGTATGGAAGTTTTTATTGGACTTTATTTTTTCGTAAGATTTTTCAATGAATTCGTAAGGTTTTTCAGTCTATCGTGCATATTTTGTGTTTCGTCTTTGAAAATGAAACCCTTCGCAGAAAAAAAACGACCTCGCAAAAAGAAAAATAGCATTCGCAGAAAAAATTATAATCTTTGTACGTGTTTGCGTTCACATTTTTTCTACGAAGCATGCCATTTACGTGTTTGTGGATCATTTTTTACAACACCAAGCCATTTTTTTTCTATTTAACTGCGATGAATAATGTCCCATTTTTACCTCTCCTCTCTTCACAATTACTACTTCGTGCATAATATCCATACCGTGTAAACTGTACTCTGGAATTTCAAGACTTGGCGTGTATTTTCAAAGTCCTGCGACTAAAAAGACGACCGCAACAGTCTGCGAAGCACAACCAATCTGCTTGCATTGCATTCAGCGCACACAACCTCTCATCATACGGACGAAGTCTGAAATATACGAATACGACGCATGTTTAGTCATATTGCAGTTATTTACACAGTCCAGCAGGTGGCAACATTTCACCAGTGCTTGGAGGTTGTGCTGTTTCCTCAGTCCGGGGGTCCGCGCCTCCCGCCTGTCACCCCGCCGTTCAGGGGGTCCGGTAACCAGTCCCACCGGAGCCTCAAGGACCAGCAACTATAATGTAGCAGATATACAAGCTCGCGTTCCTGCACAAGTTACACAACGTGCGCTGCGGGGCAGCCGAGCGCTCCACGGACCCCCGCTTCTCAGGGGAGCTCCTGGGGGTCCCTGCCTTGCCTCCGACCCACCACCGGGAGTCCGCCGCGCCGTTCGCGGACCACCAGCGCCGTTCCCCATTAATGAATTTTAATGGGGATGCCTAGATTCAACATTTGGGACTTGGGAAGTTGGGAGTAGGCCTATAGGCCTATGCATTATTTTATTGTTTTTATTTAGGTTATTTATTCATTTAGCTTCACATTTCCAACCTGATAAGGATATAGGACATATATTTATGGACCCGTTGCTTGTAAAGAAAGAAAGAGACAGAGAGAGATTATTTGATGTGGAAACGGTGACGCTTATTAGGCTATTTTTTATTAGGCCACGCGTTCTTGGGCTATTTATTGTTAAATGAATCAATAGGTTTAATAGCCTATAGACTATATATTTTATTTGTGTTTGTGTTCAAACTGTACATATTAATATTAGGCCTATATTATTGGGGTTTATGGGTTTATTTATTTATATGGGGTTTATGCTAATCTGTCCATAATAGTAACTGAAGTCTTCAGAAGGTGTCCATGGGATGAGATGAGCACAGTCCAGTCCCTTATATGATGGGAATCCCCAAAGCCATTGTACACTCACAACCAGTAATAATATAGGCCCAATAATAATATGTAGGCCTACAGTTTGAACACAAACACAACTCGACTTGACTCGCCTGATGGCATGGGGAATTGTTCAACAAACCTTGGGACATTGAACCTTTGTAAAAAAAATAATAATAATATAATAATAATAATTAATAATTAAGAAAATACAGTCCTTTATCTTTTGCTATATTTTTCTTTTAGCTCTACTTTTCTTTTTTAAATATCAAAATACTTGTACCTATTGTGATTCAATTATTAGATGTTCTGATTTAAATACCTTTGGAAATATACAGTTCTTTGACTCTGCTATCGAAAAGAGTTTAATTAAATATTTGGCTGATAGTGAACCATAAGTTCAAGTCTACATCTGTCCCTTTGGCAGCATTTGTTTGGGGTTCTAGGGTCGACACTTTAACTCCTTCAGCTGTTGTTTTAGGGGGGAATTGTTGGGTTAAAACCATTTTAATATCTATTATATTTAAAACACCAACTTCAGTGTTAAAAGTGACAAGGTGGTTATTTTGTTGTGATCTGATAATAATGCACGTGATGAGAATGTCTCCACTGCAGGATGTCAATCAGGTCATAATGCCCAGGACAGGATAACGAATTGGATAATGCCAATCTGGCCTTGTCCTTCTGCTACTGGGCCCAAGACAAGGAAAACATCTGATATCTATTGTTATTGTTTAACTGTCCAATGAATGCTTGACAAATCTATTTTCCCTGTACCTACTGAAGTATATTTGTGAAATGATGTTACATTGTATTCAGATTCAGATTGAGAAAGAAAAGAGAAACATTTATTGTACTGTACCACTGGACATCTATTCTGTATGCTGATCTGAGGCAGTGCCACAGATCACGTTCAACCCAGAGTCAACTCAAAGAAAGGGTCGAACTCGTTCTTCTGCTATACCACAAAAATGTGGAATGCCTTACCGAAGGCCATAAAGGAGTGTGGATCACTAGCATCCTTTAAAAATGCCCTGAAAAACCACTTACAGGCAGCAGCCGTTCGCAACTGGTAAAAAACCTAGCCCAACCCTACCCTCCCTGCCCCTTCCTTGTATATACTTGTATACTTGTATATTCCTTATACTTACTGTTTGTTTAGATTTACTGTATATTCCTTGTATATACTTACTGTTTATTTAGATTTACTGTTTTTCTTTTCTTTTTTTCCCCCCTTTTCTTTACATATCTACTGCATAGTACTGTGTTCTATTTGTCTGTCATTCAATGTTATATGAGATACTTCAATGGTTTCCTGTTGAAATAAGCTTAGTCTTTTCATGGATCTCCTTTTAGTAGACCTTGTACCAGTGAACTATACCGTCATGAATCTGTACATTTTCCTATGCAAACTTCTAATAAAGCCTTCAATCAATCAATCAAAATGCTCATTGATTTAATATACAGTAAGAGAAAAACCAGACTTACACTGTGTGGTCTCATTTATTGTGTGGGAGTGAATTCAATCATTTGGGGGGAAACTGTCTATTCATATGGAATATAATAATCTTTACATCAGATATTCCTCTATAAACGCACACAGCATTGTGAGATGTGCAAAGTGATGTATCATGAATCATTCTTATATCTATATGTATGTGATGTGATGTGGCAGCAGAGAAGAAGGGAATAATAATTATGAACATAAACAGCTCGTTTTTCCCCATATCTATTTTTCTTTTTTCTTTTTTATCACAGATGCCTATGTCTTGTAAGGCAGTCTGTCTTGGAGTTCCAGTAACATTGTTTAACTATGAATTTCTCAAATTAGCCTTCTGGCCCGCCAAATCATGGCTTAGAAAAAATTGTCCCGAGGCCAAATCTAATAGCCCACCCCTGGCCTATCAGTGGTTCTCAAACCTTTTCATGTCAAGGACCCCCAAATTGATATGTATGAAATAATCAAAGGTATTCATTATTAAAAAATATGGTTAAAAAAAATAACTAAAGTTTTTTTCATTTTGGGGGGCCATGAACTTTAGTTCAAAATGTGGAATTATGAACTATGAATATAGTGATTGATAGTGAAGATTATATTGATTTGAGCAGCTGTAGTGACTACTGTGTATTTCAGTACAAACAATTCTGATAGTATCAAAAATGTAACCACATGAACGCAAAAACCATAATAACACAACACAAGAGGTCAAATGTAGGAATAGAACACTTTATTTGTAATAACAGTAACATCGCCCCCCCCCCCTTACAGTGTGGTGACAGTACACTTCACTGGTAAACGGTCAACTAAAAGGATAAAAAGCTTTCAGGTCTCAAAAAAGCTTTTGTCAAGCAATTTGGGTCCTTTTTTAACTGATAACATAAGAGTTATAAGTTGAATGACAGTCAAATAAAACAGTACAAGGTGCCCTCCAGACGAGGCGCGGTCACCGCCTCCTAGCAATTCATTTTCAATGAGAGGCTTTTTCTGCCGCGCAGCGAAGTTTTGGGTTGGCGAAGAGAGCGGGCGCGGTCCCGTGAAATCCACCGCCAGCGTGCTGGTTTGTGCATGGGTACGCGGGCGGTGAGAGGTGGATTGTGTTCATCTTTGTGAAATACCGCGCAGCGTTTACTCACTGAGCGAGTGTGTTTGTGTCTCACCGCGGTGCGGCCACCGCTGATCCTAGCGGCAGCACCGACGGTGACCACGCTTAGTCTGGAGGACACCTTATGCAGAAAAACAAGAACAACTTGTAACACAATGCTTAGTCTGGAGGACACCTTATGCAGAAAAACAAGAACAACTTGTAACACAATGCTAAATAATAATGGTATTTGGTAAGAATAGACTTTGTTATCTTTTTATTGATTGATTGAGCGAAAATTGAGTTTTTAGTGTAGCAAAATGTTCATAAAATATATTTATTTACGCGTCACTGCTACTACTGCTGTCTGTTGACACAAGAGGTCTGCCTTCAGAGGTGGGGGGGGGGGGGGGGGGGGGTCCTGCAGGGATTTAGCTCCTCGCGAGCGTAGGTGAGTGTTTTCTCTCGGTACAGAAAGGTAAAAAACTCTCACGGCAAAAATGTATGTCTAAAAAGTTTTTCTTTATTTCTCTTTGTATTTTCACAATGGTATTAATTGATGTAACAACAGCACAATGTAAAGACAACAACATTGGTTTCATTTTATTGAAGATATCAGTAAATATACATGAAAGGGTTAACATAAATGTTTTACATTTTATAATTACATTTTATAGGTAAAATACAATGGTTTTCAAAACCCTTCATTGGAGTAAATGTAATCTTTTTCATTATCAATAAAACTTTACAATATTCATGTTTAAATGATAGGTCACGACCCCCAAAATAATAACATTTAAACATATTTGTCCAATATTTGACCAGTTGATATTTTGATTACTTTTAAAAGTCCTTTCATTGTCACCTGGGGTCCCTCTCGGGGTCCCTCTGGGGGTCCAGACCCACAGGTTGAGAACAAACCTTTTCATGTCAATCTGAAGAGTTTGTTCCAGAGACTCCATTTTTACAAGATTCCTTGTTTGAAAATAGCAGATCTACAAGCTCACAACACGTCGCACCGTGGCGTGTTGTGAGCTTGTAGATCTGCTATATTCAAATAGTCAATGAATGCAGTAAATGGTTAAAGTGGTTACACTGATTTTGATGCTATATACATGAATGTTGCTGGGGACCCCCTGGAACCCCCTCAAGGACCCCTGGGGGTCCCCCGGCCTCACCTTGAGAACCACTGTATAAATCTGTACAATATTCATATCGCTATGGAAACCAAACCATATTGATAATTACATTATGATACAACGCTGTCTGTCTGTCCTCACATACGGTCTGTCTGTCTGTCTGTCCTCACAGCCTGTCTGTCTGTCTGTCTGTCTGTCTGTCTGTCTGTCTGTCTGTCTGTCTGTCCTCACAGCCTGTCTGTCTGTCTGTCCTCACACAGAGACACAGAGGAGTCAGGTTGAAACCCAAACCCAGCATAGAGAGGTTCAGTGAATGTGGTCTGGACGGTGTACAGGTGAATCAGCGTGTCTGAGGACACTTCATAGAAGGACAGAGTCCCAGCAGGAAAGTCCAGATACACTGCTACTCTGTTGGAGTCAGAGGGACGATCAGGAAGGTAAGTGAGCTTACTATTGTGTATGACATTGTATCTGTTAACATGGTTACCATCATAACAGTACAGTCTCCATGACATTTTATTGTATCCAAGCTCACATTCCTCACCCTCTCCTTTCCTACTGATTCCTCTGTAAGTTACTGCTATAGTAACCTCTCCACTCCTCTCTACCTCCCAGTAACAGCGTCCAGTCAGACCCTCTGTACACAGAACCTGGACCCACCCATCAAACCTGTCATGATGATCAGGATATGAATGACGCTGTTTCACCCGAGTCGCCTTCCTGTTGTTCTCAGAAAGAGAGAGTTTTCTGTTTGCTGTGTTTGAGTCCAGTGTGAGACGATGAGAATCTGATGAGAAAACAACACAGTAAACATTAAATACATCATTCACTGAGTGACACACACACACGCGCGCACACACACAAACAC
>NC_137830.1:52332985-52355485 GCF_963921795.1 Nannobrachium achirus
CTGATGTTCCATACCATTATACTGATGTTCCATACCAGTATAGCGATCCAGAACAATATCAAACATTTTTAAAAAGATT
The DNA here is from genome assembly GCF_963921795.1 of Nannobrachium achirus. Classification (NCBI taxonomy): domain Eukaryota; kingdom Metazoa; phylum Chordata; class Actinopteri; order Myctophiformes; family Myctophidae; genus Nannobrachium; species Nannobrachium achirus. Next base: position 52,333,065 of record NC_137830.1, read on the forward strand.
CGGGCTGGTCCTGATCGTCCTGCAAGCCACTCGGTTGGATCTGTGAACCCTCACACTAGACGACATTTATGCCCGTCATTAAATGCCCCGATTATCTGCTAGTGTGCTACCTTAATGTTTGAATTGGGGGGTTGAATTTCAATGTTTTGGATTGTGTTACTAAACACCTTTAAAACACATTGCTGAAGGTTTTTACAATATCCTCTGAATGCAAGGAGGGAGGGGCAAACACAGTATAAAACTGTAATTTAATTATTACTGAGCGCCTTCCTAGGAAGGTCCTCGATGCACGTCCCACTGGGAGGAGACCCCGTGGCAGACCAAAGACCAGATTATATCTCCAAACTGGCTTGGGAACGCCTTGGTATACTCCCTGAGGGAGTGGAGGAAGTTGCTCAGGATAAGGAACTCTGGAAATCCCAGTTGGAACTGTTACCCCCACGACCCAAATCCGGATAATTGGTTGAAGATGGATGGATGGATGGATAAAATGTCAATGTGACGGACAGACAGACAGACAGACAGACAGACAGACAGACAGACAGACAGACAGACAGACAGACAGACAGACAGACAGACAGACAGGTACTCACATCTTGTAAGGAGTTGAGGTTTAATCCAGTGTTCTCCTCCATGATTCACACTGTAGGAAATAGAACAACAATGAATCAATGTCTGACTGTCTAACACACTGTCTCCACTAGCTGACATAGTTCTGTTCCTTTTGCTATGACACTGAACTGGTAAAAACACTGTTTTGTTTTAGTGTCCAAACCTCTTGGAATGACCTCCAGCTCACACTAAAGATCTGTTCTCCTAGAACAGTGGTTCTCAACCTGTGGGTCGGGACCCCCAAATTATTTTGGGGGGTCCCCAGATGATTAACTTAATGTGCAACATTGTTTTCTCACTCAACAGTAAACAAACCAACATAAAGTTTAAGTGTATAGAGGGTATCTGCACGTTTCTAAAGTGACAATTTTAAGACGTTTTAATATCTTAAATTGCTTAAAATGACAAATTAAACATTGGCCAAATTGTGAAAATAGCTGATCTACATGCTCACAACGCCTCGCAACGAGCAAGCAGATCGGCTATTTTCACAATAGAACCGTGTTATACAAAATGTAATGCCTCAACTCTTAGTGCTCGTCAGGGTGGGGGGGGGGGGGTCCCCAGTTAAAATATGATTATTTTGGGGTCCCTTATTTTGGGGTCCCCAGTTAGAACATGATTATTTTGGGGTCCCCAGTTAAAATATGATTATTTTGGGGTCCCCAGTTAAAATATGATTATTTTGGGGGTCCCCAGTTAAAATATGATTATTTTGGGGTCCCCAGTTAAAATATGATTATTTTGGGGTCCCCAATTAAAATATGATTATTTTGGGGTCCCCAGTTAAAATATGATTATTTTGGGCGTCGCGGCCTGAAAAGGTTGAGAACCACTGTCCTAGAACACGATGAGCATCATTTATTTACAGAGTTCCATACTGACTTTGATGAAGTGAGCAAGGGCTGAAACTTGAAACTTTAAAGCTATACTGTGTAAGTTGCTCAACTTGTGGTCAGTAGCTCTATAGCAAACCTCGGTCGCGTCCGCGTCTTTCGGCCGTTTTTCGGTTCTCAAACCCCCGCGTCTGCCTCCACCTTGCCGAGATCTATCTTTTGAGGGGTCCCTGGTTGCTGTGCGTTCAGCCATTCCGGAGATACACTCCTTCACCCATGCTTCACCGTGCACCCGAGTATAGAGACACACGGGAGACTACAAATATGGCCGCCCTAGCGACCCCACTCCAAGATGCGCTGTGATTGGCCGGCAGTGTATAACCCTCGCTGTGATTGGCCGGTAGTGTGATGACGCAATTTTGCCACGAAAACCGGTCCCCGGTAGGGATCATAGAAAACATATAAAGAGAAGGCTTTAGAAGCTGAAAATAACGGAGTGGGGGTTCTAAAACTTTAGCGATTTAACAGTTAGGACAATTTTAAGATTTGTTTTATAAAAATTATAATTATAATAGCAAATAAATAAAAAGTGAAGCCCCCTCCCACCTGGCCAGCCAACAACACTGCACTAACCAACATGGACACAGTCCAAGTCTACTCACTTCAGAGTCTCCAGTTCAACATTGTAAGGAAACACTGCACTAACCAACATGGACACAGTCCAAGTCTACTCACTTCAGAGTCTCCAGTTCAACATTGTAAGGAAACACTGCACTAACCAACATGGACACAGTCCAAGTCTACTCACTTCAGAGTCTCCAGTTCAACATTGTAAGGAAACACTGCACTAACCAACATGGACACAGTCCAAGTCTACTCACTTCAGAGTCTCCAGTGCAGCAGAGAGCTTCTTCAGACCAGAGCCTCCTAAGTGGCTGAAGTTCAAGTCCAGCTGTTTCAGATGGGAGGGGTTGAAGGTCAGAGCTGAAGCCAGAGAAGAACAGCCTTCCTCTGTGAGCCCACATCCTGACAACCTGCAGAGAAATCCATATTTAACAAAGTGCTGTTGATGTTCAAGTAGAGATCCACACAGAGAGAAAACACACTATTTATTTACCTCAGGATCTGCAGTCTACACTCTGCACTCTTCAGTAGAGCAGAGAGTTGCTCCACTTGTGATTCCTGCAGGCAGTTGAAACTGATGTCCAATTCTCTCAAATGGGAAAGATTAGATCTGAGAGCTGAGAGCAGGATGTCAAATCCTGTCTGTGTGATGTGACAGCCAGCAAGTCTGTAATTAAAGATTACATATCTGGATTGATTATCAGAGTTTTGGAGGAGGGACCAAAGAGATGGAAAGAACAGGCAGGCAGGAATAATGTGAAGTAAATCATGGTCATCTTCCAACAGGAAGCTAACTGACAGGAAACAGGAAGCAGCAAGTTAACAACAGATGATCCAGCAAACTGACTGAGAGGACAGACAGACAGACAGACAGACAGACAGACAGACAGACAGACAGACAGACAGACAGACAGACAGACAGACAGACAGACAGAGTACCAGGTATACAGTAGTAGATAGTAATCAAATATAGGCCAGTTATTAAAATAGTACACATAATACATACATAATTATTGCATTGCTTCTTACTAATTTGTATTATTTGTTCTATTCAGTGTGGGTTTCCATGATATCAACCTTATTGACTAAATGAAACAGACAACAGACTGCTGGTGCTGGTGGGCTGGGGAACCAGCAAACCTTCCAGTCTGTGTTTACACCAGTTTGACACTCAATGATTGTGTAAGTGGACGTGATAATTCCCTAGCAGCCATGATGGATCACATATTGTATTTACTGTAGCGTATCATTGTGATGTGATGCCAGAGTGAGGACTAACCAACACCAACTCTGACCGTATCATGATTCTACCATGATGTCAACTTAATGCACACTCCTCTTATTAGAATCAAACAATAAATAATAAAACAGAACTGATCTAAATAATGCTGGTTAATTAATCTGACCTCAGTATCTCCAGTTCACAATGTGGACTCTTTAATCCAGCAGAGATGAGTTCCATGAACGAATCCTTCACGTTGTTATAACTGAGATCCAATTCTCTGAGATGTGAAGGATTAGAGCTGAGAGCTGAAGACACTATTTCATAATCTGGTTCCTCGAGTTTACAGCCAACAAGTCTGTAAATGTAGAATATGTAAAAACGGAGATGTTCAAGGAAAAAGAAAATCCAACATCATGAAAAAGAAAACAAGTCATTCAACCCCAAATATGAATGCGAATCACATGAATCACATGGTGAGGGTTGTATCAACGCAGCACCAGAAGCATTTCCACTTAAACCAGGAGGAACACTGATGTGAACATTTGAACTGTTTATTAATGTGTGCGTCTTTAATGGTTATTTTATGTTCATAGGAGTTTAGTCATTCTAGGGTCAAGATCACTTGACCTTTGGTGTTGTCAATGTTTTGAGGGCACAAAGGTCAAAAGCCAGGACCGGAAGGTCATCAAATAAAACAATGATTTAATGTCCATGGAAATAATTAATGTAACTCTTTTACTGCCAATAACGACTATACTTGTTAATTGGCGCGCACGCACGCGCACACACACACACACACACACACACACACACACACACACACACACACACACACACACACACACACACACACACACACACACACACACAAACACACACACACACACACACACACAGCAGTGGTCCTCAACCTTTTCAGACCGTGAACCCCAAAATAATCATATTTTAACTGGGGACCCCCCCCCCCCCCCCCCCAACCCCGACGAGCACTAAGAGTTGAGGCATTACATTTTGTATAACACGGTTCTATTGTGAAAATAGCAGATCTACATGCTCACAACGCCTCGCAACGCAAGGTGTTGTGACCTGGGAGCTACTGGACTGTGGACATAAGAACATAATGTCACTGTTGTGATTATTATTGGATATTTTAGACGCCTAAGGGCGACAAGCAACCTCGCAGCGGTTGCAGCATGTCTTGGATTCTGTTAGTGTGATTCCCCTGACATCACAGTGATGTCAGAGTGTGATGTCAGAGCGGCAAACCCATAGACTGTAAAAAAGCGCACGCGTCCAGACAGACAGATGGCCGGACGGACGGATGGAGACATGATGTGCTGTTTATCATACTAAACTGTAACCTTCTGTGCCTCTTAACCATCATTTCTACTTATAGTGTTAAATATAGATTGGATAGTAGATTGATTCTATTCTATTCTCATGACTACTAACCGAGCCTTTCTGGTGTTCCTCACAGCTGGGACCAGTCTGGATTTCCCCCACCCTCCTATTGTTCTGTATTTGTGCAGGTCCAACTCATCCAGAACCTCCTCTGACGTCAGCAGCATGTGGGCCAGAGCTGAACACTGGGAGTGAGTCAGTTTTGTCTTTGATCTGTCCCCTGACTCCAGGTACTGTTGGATCTCCTGATGCAGTGAGTGGTCGTTCATCTCCATCAGACAGTGGAAGATGTTGATACATCTGTCAGGAGAGAACCTTTGATCATTCATCGTCTTCAGGTTGTCGATGGCTCTCTGGATGCTCTCTGGAATGTCCGCTGTCTGACCCAAAAGACCTCCTAACAGACTCTGGTTGGACTGCAGTGAGAGACCATGAAGGAAGCGGACAAAGAGGTCCAGGTGACCATTCTTACTCTTCGTGGATTTTTCAAAGGCTCTCTTCAGGAAGTCTTCCAAGGTACTGACATCAACTCCCAGGAATGTCTTCAGTACCTTCACGTTCCTCTGTGTGTAACAGTGGAACAGGTAGACTGCAGCCAGAAACTCCTGGATGCTCAGATGAACAAAGCTGTAGACCTTTCTCTCAGATTGAACAGTCTCTTCTTTGAATATCTCTGTGCACACTCCTGAGTACAGGGAGGCTTCTTTCACATCAAGACCACACTCTTCCAGGTCTTCTTGGTAGAACATCATGCTACCTTTCTCCAGATGTTCAAACGCCAGCCTGCCCAGGTTCAGAAGAACCTCCCTGTCCTTCTCCATGAGCTGCTGTTGATTCACATCATGATACTTCTTCCACTTCCTCTTGGTTTGAACGCACAGGAAGTGGCTGTACATCGCAGTCTGGGTCTTGGGCAGCTTTTCTGTCTCGTCTGTCTTCAACATGTCCTCCAGAACGGTAGCGGTGATCGAACAGAAGACTGGGATATGACACATGATGTGGAGGCTCTTTGATGTCTTCATGTGTGAGATGATTTTGTTGGCCATCTTCTCATCATCACTGAATCTCTTCCTGAAGAACTCTTCCTTCTGGGGGTCTGTGAACCCTCGTACTTCTGTATCCATGTCAACACAATCAGGAGGGATCTGATTGGCTGCTGCAGGTCTGGTGGTTATCCAGAGGAGGACGTTAGGGAGCAGATTCCCCTCGATGAGGTTTGTCAACAGCAAGCCCACTGATGATGTCACTGTGACATCAGAAACAATGGCATTCTTCTGGAAGGCATCAGAATCAATGTCAATGTTCTCGAATTTCAGCGGAAACCTGCTTTCATCCAGACCATCAAAGATGAAGCCAACCTTCCAGACAGCGAGCTGCTCTGCTGTGACCTTCTTTAATTCTGGGTGGAAACGATGGATCAGTGAGAGAAGACTGTGCTGCTCATCTCTGACCAGGTTCAGCTCCCGGAATGAGAAGGGAACCAGGAGAATGACATCTTGATTTTCCAAACCCCTTGCCCAGTCCAGAGTGAACTTACGCACAGAGAAGGTTTTTCCAATGCCAGCGATGCCCTTGGTCAGAACTCTTCTGTTTGGTTTATCCCTGCCTAAGAGGAGGGGCTTAAAGATGTCACAGCATTTGATTGGTTGGTCATGGAGGGTCCTCTTGGAAGCTGTCTCAAGCTGCCAGACCTCATGTTGGGTATTAACCCCTTCACTCTCTCCCGCTGAGAGGTAGAGCTCTGTGTAGATGCTGCTGAGTGAGGGCACTTCAGTGACGTATGTCACACGATCAAGACGGTTCAAACCGACCTTATAAACCTTTAGAACCTCCTGTGGACTGACACCTGCTATGAGAAGACAATGAAGAGATTTTAAACATTCAGATGAATTTATACATTTACATCCTTACAGCTGTGTATTGCACATTATTAATTTAAACACTTCATCCCTAGCATCTGTATTCTGGGGAAAACTTTGACAGAACATAGCAGATCTACAAGCTTACAAGCTCTGATCTGATCTGTAAGCTTGTAGATCTATTTTCAGAAAAGAATCAAGATATGCAAACATAAAAGAGACTAGTATAGAGCCCTGAGGGTTTCCACTAAACAACATATGGGTTTAAGAGGTTAAAGCCTCCACAAAATCTACAAATTGTAAAAATAAAAAACAGGCAAAAGAGACAACATCGGATCACTGGTTTTCATACAGAGTTGATACATGTTTAGCATCATTATTTAAACATGGATACTGATGACACATTGTGGACATTTAGTCTGACAATGTCAAACATTTCAGTTATTAACTGTGTTAATTATTAATGTACATTGTGTCCGGTCTTACTGTGTCCACTGCTGGTGTGACTGGGTGTCTTCAGTCCAGGTGTGGTTCTGGATCTCTCCTGCTCTGTCACAACACAACCCGTCTTCCACTCTCTGTGGAGGAGAAGACAACTATATGAATATATAGACAATTAGGCTACTTATAATATATAATACGTATCAAATATCACACCAAGGCCTGAAATATAATAAACAGAAGTATGCAAACACAAATGACAGCACCCGATCTGTATACAACAAACATACATTAATCACATTATTCAGTAAAATAGTGAACATGAAACTATAATTCCATTATTCACCAACAAGCACAGTGCAGGAAAATAAAAGCCAATCTACAATCTCACACTGCAATGTGTTGTGAGCTTGGAGGTAGGCTATTTCCTCGTCTATATTTGCTGTGTGTGCTTGCGTATGTCATGTGGTGACAGTGTGTGTGTGTGTGTGTGTGTGTGTGTGTGTGTGTGTGTGTGTGTGTGTGTGTGTGTGTGTGTGTACTGTATGAAAAGGTTCAGTGCAGATGTGATGAAATGTTTCCAATAAAGGATGCTGATAGTTCATGTCTTGTGTCCATAATGTTTGTACAGAACCAGACTGGGAACAGAACATGTAAATGACATGTGACACCATGACTGTCCAACATGACATGACAATAAGTAGACCAGAGAGCATATCTCCACCAGGCTGGGTTTGACTACAGGATCATTCTTTGACTGATGGTTGAAGATGTATAGGCAGAAATGTAAAGTGGGCCAGTATAGCGCCACCATGAGAATATAAACATAATGCAGGGAGTCGCTTCCTTGGCCTACTGGCACTGTGCACAAGATATTTGGCTCTGTCAATCTAGTAGTTTGCTAGATTAGCCAAAGACAGACAGACAGACAGACAGACAGACAGACAGACGACAGACAGACAGACAGACAGACAGACGACAGACAGACAGACAGACAGACAGACAGACAGACAGACAGACAGATTTGAACCACTTCTTTCACAAACTGAACACTAACTTAATAGCTAACGATCGACGGATACAAACTTGTCTTGTTTTCTAATATTTTTTAATAATTCGCTCATGTTTAACTTAGCATGAGATCACTTTGTCACTTTGTCCTATTATAGTATGTACATATTATAAGGAGGATTGACATACTGTGTGTGTGGAGGTCCAGGTTCACTGAAGACAGGAGCAAGTCCTTTAGACTGGTCACTCTTCATAGACAGAAGGCTGGGTGTTGGAGACTCTGCTCTGTGACTTCTGGAATCAGAACAATATTCATATAATCATTGTGAAGTCAAGATCATTATGTTTTTGTCCATTACAGAACAATAACATACTCTGGATTTATCTCCTCTATGTTGCGTAGTTGAACAGCAACTTTATTGTCAAAGGTTAAAGTGAGGATACCACGATGGCCTCTACTTTGTCCCATGTTAATTGTTTGGTACAGTAGCTGTGAAAATATGTGCCGATGCAACCACATAGAGACGGTGCCTGTGTCCAGTGCTGTGTGAAGACTGAGTTCCCCATTGGCCACTTTTCATAAAATCATGATGTTTTGCATAAGACCTACAGTAAGTCACTGTGTGATTTATTTCATCCATGTTGATGTTCATTCATGTTGTGTCCGTGTTACTTTGTCTAAACGTGTGTTGTGGTTTTGAGTCCTGCTGCTCACTGTGAGCGCTACTGTGAAGTGATGTTGTTTGGGCAGAAAAGGTGCTCTGATTTTCACAATAAAATGTTTCCCGCCCGTGTTTAGTCCCACACACCATGCCCCTACAGTTTAAAGTTGAGGTATTTAGCAGATGCTTTTAATCCAAAGCGACTTATAATAAGCAGATAAAACATCATCACAATAATAAACAAGATAATATATCAGTACATCAACAGCAATATAACAAATGCAAATGAATATCTATCTAGGAAACAATATAATCAGTCAAGGAAATAAAAGATCTAAAAAACCTAAAAACAGATGCTAACTAGCTTCATGTAAGGTCATTGAGTGTTTCCGTAGTGCTAAGGGTGTAGGTGGAGTCTGAAAAGGTGAGTCTTCAGTCCACGGCGGAAGCTAGCGAGTGAGTCCGTTGTTCTAAGTGCCACAGGGAGTTTATTCCACAACTTCGGGGCCAGGAGAGCAAACTGTCTCGGACGAGTGGATTTTTGCCCTGGGGTTTTTAGCGAGGGTTCTGTCAGCATCCCTGTGTTGGCTGATCTAAGTGAACGGGTGGGGGTGTAGGGGTTGATCAGGTTTTGGAGGTATGGAGGAGCCATACGTTTGGCTGCTTTGATAAAAGTATATGCCCTATAAAAGTATATTTTCCATGCATTGGTCCCTGACAGATATCCACAGATACCCGGCTTGTTGCAGGACTCTGATCTGTAGCCTCCTTCACTTGTACAAGATTTGCAGGCAATGGGTCTGAATTTTAGATCTTGGTGTCATGTGTGAACGTGCACCTAATTATGAGTGTCTTATTACTGTATATAAAGTAATCAACAAACTATACAAAAACTGGTAAAATTAACCACATTGTCAAATAATATAAGAAAAGGAAAATAGCCGATCTACAAGCTTGTAGAGCTTGTATCTATTAATCTATGGAAAAGGCAAACATCTGGAAAATAGCCGATCTACAAGCTCACAACACCTCGCATCGTAAGGCGGTGTGAGCTTGTAAATCTGCTATTTTCACTATGTTTATCTATTCTGTGGAACCGAGTCAAACTATATTTAATGCCTCAACTCTTTCATGCCAAGTGCTTGTAAGGGTGGGAGGTCCCTAGTTCAGATTGATTATGTTGGGGGTCCCCAGATCAAATATGATTCTTTTAGGGGTCACAACCTGAAAAGGTTGAGAACCACTGCTATGGATAAAGCTTGAACAGAGAGGACACTGTTATTAGACTCTGTGTCTTGTTTTTCATCCATTATTTGCATATTATCATGATATTACTTTCTTGTGTTATGGAGTTGTGTGTTTTGCTTATTATATAGTGCATGGCGTTAAAGTGAGTATATTGTATAGTGTTCTAGTGTTATATATTGTACAGGAGGATTGACATACTGTGTGTGTGGAGGTCCAGGTTCACTGAAGACAGGAGGTTGTCCCATAGACCAGTCACTCTTCACAGACTCTGCTCTGTGGTGAAGACTTCTGGAATCATAACAATATTCATATCATTATTATGTGAATTAAAGAGTCTGTTAAAGATTCTGTTATGCCCCGTTATACAAGTATAAGAGAGTTAAACTCCATGTTGAAGTAACAGTGTGATAAAACATCACTAGAAAGCAGTAAAATGATCTAAAATGGAAGCATAAAGATTTACATGGGAACACAGTACATATATTGTATAGAAGCTCAGGAGGATTGACATACTGTGTGTGTGGAGGTCCAGGTTCACTGAAGACAGGAGGATGTCCCATAGACCGGTCACTCTTCACAGACACACAGCTGGGTGTTGGAGACTCTGCTCTGTGACTTCTGGAATCATAACAATATTTATACAATCATTGTGACGTCACTTTGTTCAAGATCATTTATGTTTTTGTCCATTACAGCCGTGTGAAGTAAGGTGGAAGGGCAGCATGGTAGCATTGTGGAATAGATTAATCAGATTGCCAGAGAATAGAGTTGCCAAGAAAATATTTAATTGGGATGTATCAATAAAAGGTGCCTGGGCAAGTACTGTGGAGGATACACTTTTAAGAACTGGGTTACTTGACAGTTTTCAAAATAACAGTATTGTAAACATCTCTATGGTTAAATTAAATAACCACTTAATAGTATATATCAGAATAAATGGTCCCAGGATATACAGTATTGCACAAACCAACATTTTGAACGTTTCTTATGATAAAAAGCAGTTATGCTTCTGAAAAGTATGTTTGTGTTCCATTATCCAAAAGACAAAGATCTCTATGTGCCCAACTCCGTTCTGGGAGTCTGGCACCTTGAAACTGGTAGATATAGAGGAGTAGTGGAGGAAGAGAGGGTTTGTATTTATTGAAACTGGTAGATATAGAGGAGTAGTGGAGGAAGAGAGGGTTTGTATTTATTGAAACTGGTAGATATAGAGGAGTAGTGGAGGAAGAGAGGGGTTGTATTTATTGAAACTGGTAGATATAGAGGAGTAGTGGAGGAAGAGAAGGTTTGTATTTATTGAATCTGGTAGATATAGAGGAGTAGTGGAGGAAGAGAAGGTTTGTATTTATTGAAACTGGTAGATATAGAGGAGTAGTGGAGGAAGAGAAGGGTTGTATTTATTGAAACTGGTAGATATAGAGGAGTAGAGGAGGAAGAGAGGGTTTGTATTTATTGAATCTGGTAGATATAGAGGAGTAGTGGAGGAAGAGAGGGTTTGTATTTATTGAAACTGGTAGATATAGAGGAGTAGTGGAGGAAGAGAGGGTTTGTATTTATTGTGACATAAATGATATTGAGAATGAGTTCCACTTTATGTTCTACTACCCTTTGTATCATGAGCTACATCAAAGACTATTTAATAAGTGTAAAAACCTAGATTTGATATGGTTAAGTGACGCAGAGAGACTTGGTTGGATTTTTTTAACACAAGCTATTTCCACTGGCAGAATATCTAGAGAAAGCATGGGAGTGATGGGACAAACGGACAAAGAAAACTTATGTGTGAGGTATTTCAGTTTTTGTCATTTATTTTTCTTCTTTATTATTGTTATAGTATCCAGTAATTGAATGTGGTATTGTTTATTCATGTTTGGAGTCTTATAATCCCGTAAGGGATGGGTCTTTTTGACAAGACAGAAAATTAAATATTCATCAGTGATTTGTACTTCATTCACAAACTGCACTCATAGTAACTGATGATACAGATACAGATTGACACACTGTTATTAATGTATTGTTTTATAGTAGTTTACACATGCATGAGATCACTTTGTCATGAGTGTTATCTATTGTATAGGAGGATTGACATACTGTGTGTGTGGAGGTCCAGGTTGATCACTGAAGACAGGAGGTTCTCCCATAGACCAGTCACTCTTCATAGACACACAGCTGGCTGTTGGAGACTCTGCTCTGGGGTCAACACTTCTGGAATCATACAAAAACAACACCACAAAAACGTCTTTAATCAGCAGGTGATTGAAAACGTCTGTTTATTCAATAGTCTTTATTGTACATCCCATGATTCAAGCATAAGAGAGTAAAGTTCCGTGGGTTTCAATTCAACAGTCAGCTTCATGTTCCTCCACTGGCCAGTAGGGGGAGCCATGCTACCACTGTAACATTCTAAAGGATTTAAGTGGTTCTTTAGTCAAGTAAAACAAATGTAAACTAGGTGTAGTTTATGGGTCACAGTGGCTGTAGGTTCAATATGTTTTTTCCCAAACTGCACACATACAGCTATTGATTGGACAGGGAGGGAAGACTAGTAGAATACTCTGTTTTATGTTCTAATCTTTTGCACATTTGCAGCTAAGTCTTGCCCCATGCAAGATCTCACTATTTCCATAGATAATGTATTGGTGACTTCGGTTCCAACTGCTAGAAACCTTGGTGTGGTCCTGGACAGAAAGCCCAGAAAGTTCAGTAGAGTTCATAACAACTAAATGATGTTTTACATTCTGACCTGGGATCAGTAGAGTTCATAACAACTAAATGATGTGTTTTACATTCTGACCTGGGATCAGTAGAGTTCATAACAACTAAATGATGTGTTTTACATTCTGACCTGGGATCAGTAGAGTTCATAACAACTAAATGATGTGTTTTACATTCTGACCTGGGATCAGTAGAGTTCATAACAACTAAATGATGTGTTTTACATTCTGACCTGGGATCAGTAGAGTTCATAACAACTAAATTATGTGTTTTACATTCTGACCTGGGATCAGTAGAGTTCATAACAACTAAATGATGTGTTTTACATTCTGACCTGGGATCAGTAGAGTTCATAACAACTAAATGATGTGTTTTACATTCTGACCTGGGATCAGTAGAGTTCATAACAACTAAATGATGTGTTTTACATTCTGACCTGGGATCAGTAGAGTTCATAACAACTAAATGATGTGTTTTACATTCTGACCTGGGATCAGTAGAGTTCATAACAACTAAATGATGTGTTTTACATTCTGACCTGGGATCAGTAGAGTTCATAACAACTAAATGATGTGTTTTACATTATGACCTGGGATCAGTAGAGTTCATAACAACTAAATGATGTGTTTTACATTCTGACCTGGGATCAGTAGAGTTCATAACAACTAAATGATGTGTTTTACATTCTGACCTGGGATCAGTAGAGTTCATAACAACTAAATGATGTTTTATTATTTTCTTTTCTGCTTTTGTAATTGATGTTATCCTATGCATAGTATTGTGTTCTATCTGTCTGTCTTTCAATGTTATATGAGATACATAAAGTGGTTGCTGTGTAAATAAGGTTTAAGGCTTTCTAGGATCTCCTTTAAGTTGACCTTGTACCAGAGATTTGTGCTGTCATGAAACTTTTTCCTATTGCAAACTGTTAATAAACTCTTTAATCAATCATTATTACACTATATTAAATATGCACATCTTTATAGAGATACGCTCTGTCACTGAGAAATATCTGTTTCCAATCAAACTGCTAATAAGCTCTTCAATCAATCAATCAATCAATCAATCAATCAAACAAAGACAGACCTGTCACTCAGGATGTCTTTAGAGGAGGGGTCCGACTCCTCTCTCTCCACTGAGCCACTCATGGTAGAGCAAGACCTACACACACGCACACACACACACACACACACACACACACACACACACACACACACACACACACACACACACACACACACACACACACACACACACACACACACACACACACACACAGAGAGAGAGAGAGAGACAGAGAGAGAGACAGAGATGTTGTAATCACAGAGTACAGGGACTGAATCTGACTGCCAAAATCACTGTGCGACGTGTGTGTCTCATTGAGTGAACCACATCATCTATTCTGGAGCAAACATTTAGCAATCACAAAAGTAGATCTACAAACTGTAGGATGGGGTCACATGGCAACACTGTGAGCTTGTAGATCTGCTATTTTCAGTACTTGTGGCCCGCGATTGTTTAAAAGCGGTCCTGACTGAAAGAAAATACTTTGGTGAAAATAAACAGGACATACTTGGATTACATTTACTGACACTCTGCCATACAATGAAGTATTATTTGGGCTTAACATGTTTTTTCCTCTTTCCTGTGATGTGAAGGTGACAGATTCACACGTTTCACCTGAGGTCAGTGTCAGTGAAATGACAATTTAACTTTTAACACCTTTTTAACACTTCAAAAAATACCTTCACAGCATCAAACGTAATCAACAACAAACTATGTCTTGGCCATATACAGTATGGATTCTGTTAGTGTGGTTGCCCTAACAGGGCATCATCTGGGAATGCCCATATATGGACTTTTATTTTATTTTATCCTTTATTAATATATATCGGACCAGTTACCCATATATGGAGATTCCTGATACCCATATATGGAGATCCCTGATATATGGAGATCCATGTACATGGAAGCTGTTCAAAGCAGTTTGTCCTCCAAACCACTGCTCATTATCAAATGCTCCGTACTGCGACAGCTTTGCGTGCAGAGAACATAACAGCAAACATTACAACACTGTGCTGAAGTCATGTGACATGACTGTGTGCGTGTGGTAACTACAGGAAATGTAGTCTGGGATCACTTCACTTTTCGGGGTTGTAACCGGTCTGGAGCAGAAACCACAACACGTCATGTTGTAGTCCCCAAAGGACTACAATTTGGCCAGAAAGATCAAACCGGATTCAGTTTTAACCCAAAATATTCCCCTGCGCTCAAGGACATACCTTTAGGGCCTACCTAATAAACCCCTTGATCCGGAGTAGTTTTGCTTCTGGAAAATTAGTTTGGTAAATGCATCTTTTAGTCCAACTGTTAGCGACTGGCAAGACTACACTTGGCTACTCCAGCATGTTAATAGGGATTGGAGAAACAAACGGGGGGAACCAAATCAAAGCGATGCCACTTCTTCTAGTGTTTTCTGCGCTTTAGACGGAAACAACAGCCTGTTGTGAACAACATGCAGTTTACAGGAAATGAAAGCAGCCTTAAACCAGATCACAACACTGGTTCTCAACCTGTGGTTCGGGACTCCCGGGGGATTCTCCCATGATTGAGGGGTCCCTCACACACACACACACACACACACACACACACACACACACACACACACACACACACACACACACACACACACACACACACACACACACACACGATGAGGGGTCGTTCCAGGACACTCTGTTGCATAACGGTTTCATGAAGCGGAAATAGCAGATCTACAAGCTCACCTCGTGTGGCGTCAGTGATGTTCTGTGAACTTGTAGATCTACTCATTTCAGTACGAGACACCGTGGTACCATGAAGTATACATCTGAGCTTAATGTGGTCTTTATTATGAATCAATACTAAAGTATTTATACTTTTATACTTTAACTTAAATATTTATACGTTATACTCTAAAGTATTATACTTTATACTCTAACTAAAGTGTTTATACGTTTATACTCTACAACAAACTTAAGTATTTATACTTTATACTTTACAAACTAAAGTATGTATACTTTTATGAAGTATTTTTTAAACAAAGGCCACATTGTCAGATAATATAAGGAAACATTTTCTAAATAACTTGACATGAACCAATCAGTGTGGTTTAATAATATAAATAATAAATCAATACATTTCTACTCACTCTGTTCACACGTCTTAACAGCAAAATGTCCGTCTTCTGTCTGTCTTGTTCACCATCTGTCTGTCTCGGTGTTTCTCTTTCCTGTGGAAAAACCCAAACAGGAACAGGAAACAGAGGCGTTTGAGCAGAGAGAGAGAGGGGGAGGGGGAGAGAGAGAGAGAGAGAGGGGGGAGGGGGAGACAGGCTGCAGACAGACAGACAGTTATTTGGGGGTGAGCTATCCCTTGCTTTTAAAAATATATATTTTACATACATATTGGTCCATAATACAAGGTTGTATACAGGTTTTAGTCTAAACAACCACTCGGATATTGAAATGTCATGTTCTGTCTGTCTCTAATTCCAAGCCATTTCAGATGCAATAGGCCTAAGCTCTCTGTCTACCGAGCAATCTTCGTTCCTATTCTCACCTATGGTCATTTCATGACCGAAAGTATAAGGTCGCAGGTGCAAGCGGCCGAAATGGGTTTCCTCAGACGGGTGGCTGGTATCTCCCCTAGAGATAGGGTGAGAAGTTCAGTCACCCGAGAGAGACTTGGAGTAGAACCGCTGCTCCTACACTTGGAAAGGAGTCAGCTTAGGTGGTTCGGGCATCTGGTGCGGATGTCCCCCGAGCGCCTTCCTAGGAAGGTCCTCGATGCGCGTCCCACTGGGAGGAGACCCCGTGGCAGACCAAAGACCAGATGGAGGGATTATATCTCCAAACTGGCTTGGGAACGCCTCGGTATACTCCCTGAGGGAGTGGAGGAAGTTGCTCAGGATAAGGAAATCTGGAAGTCTCAGTTGGAACTGTTACCCCCGCGACCCGATTCCGGATAAGCGGTTGAAGATGGATGGATGGATGGATAGAAAGTCGATGAGAGCCCAACTTGATTTGGCCGCTGTGGCGACCCTGAAGGTGGCTGACTCGGGCACCCTAGCTAAATCATTAGAGCATGCCCTGGGATACAGCTGTGCAAAATGTGGCGCTTTTAGACTGATTAGCACAAAATATCCCTAACGGCCCCGACTACAAGGAGTCATGTGGACTCAATGGTCCTCCTTGGTCCAAGCAGTGGAGGAGCTGTGGTGAAAAAGGTGTTCAAGTTAATCCTTCACATCACAGATTGACAAAGAAAGAAATCACGTTAAACCCACATTATACAAGAGATCTGCCTGACCCTATGATAGCAGTTTTTGGTGTGGTCCCTGCTGGTGAGATGACAGTTTCTGTTGCTCAATCCGATGCAATAGCCTTTTCCCTCTTATAGGCTCGCCGCCTTATTTTGTTCAATTGGAAATCATCCATTCCACCATCACATCGACGTTGGGTCGGAGATATGATGGCTCACTTAAAATTGGAGAAGCTTAAAGGGACTACACCATGAATTTACATTTTTCCAATTTTATATGTATTTTCTTGGTGTCCCACCAGCAACTTCTATCCTCACAAAGTCCTATTTCTGACCATTGTGTCTTTCTCAGTTTATGGGCAGATCTATGTTAGCATGTCTCAGAACGGTCCTGATTGTGAAAGGTCAGATTTGTGATGTCACAAGGCCTGAGAAGGAGGCAGGAGGAGCTGGGAGAGGGTTGGGGAGGGGTGGGCAGGCCTGCTGAGCAGGAGGTGGGGAGGAGTGTGGGGCCAAAACTGGCTCAATAGCGCAGTCCTCCAACTCAGGACAAGGTGGTACTGTAGCTGAAAATGCTCTGAAAGCCAGGCAGAAATGACAGGGGCTCTGTATTCAGGAGTGGTAATTTAGCCTCAAACCTTTTCAAAAACGTTTTTGGGACACAAACAGTGTTATATAAATTATTTTTAAATGCATGGTGTAGGACCTTTAAGTATTCCACCAGGGCTCTGTCCAGAAATTCTATAAGGTTTGTCAGCCATTAGCAGTATTAGTAGTAGTAGTAGTAGCAGCAGTAGTAGTAGTAGTAGTAGTAGTTAGTAGCAGTAGTAGTAGTAGTAATAGTAGTAGTAGTAGTTAGTAGTAGCAGTAGTATTAGTAGTAGCAGTAGTAGTAGTAGTAATAGTAGTAGTAGTAGTAGTAGTAGTAGTAGCAGTAGCAGTAGTATTAGTAGTAGCAGTAGTAGTAGTAGTAATAGTAGTAGTAGTAGTAGTAGTAGTAGTAGTTAGTAGTATATGGAGCTGATCTCTACATCTGATTCCCAGATGATGCCCTGTTAGGGCAACCACACTAATAGAATCCATGTTATGCCCATAAAAGGGGACAAGGACTGAGAGACAGATACTGACATGCATGGACCCTTTCTGGGGTCTCACAGCACACGGCTGGTTCTACAGACAGGGATCTCCATATATGGGCATAAAAGGGATTGTATGTATGATGTCAGACGTCATAGAAGTCATAGGACTGTTGAATGAAACAACATTTCTTTGTAGAACCGCCGATCCAACCAATATGCCCATATCTCCATATTCATGGATCTCCATGTATGGGTATCAGGGATCTCCATATATGGGTAACTGGTCCGATCACTTTTCGCCCTTAGGCGCCTCACTGGTAGTATGATTTTACCACTATACTGTTTTATATCAGGGTTTTTTCAACGTTTTCAGGCCAAGGACCCCTTAGCTGAGAGAGAGATGAAGCAGGGACCCCCAGATTCCATATAGTTTCATCGTTTGACAGCAAAATCATCAGTGTATTTTGGATTCATGTCAAATTGTGTGTTCAGATATTTAACCACTTGAACCGTCAATACTTAATACACTTGACCTTTCACTCTGTACTTAGTCTGCTCTTTTTCCCGTCTACACTAAACCCTTTTGCCTAAAATAGCTGATCTACAAGCTCACAACGCCTTGCGCTGCGAGGCGTTGTGTCTACAAGCTCACAGCTTGTAGATCTGCTATTTTTGGCTAAAGTTCTCAGAATATGGACGCTATAGGGTTCCAAGTGGTTAATATAAAAAAGGAGAAAAAAACGTTTCTATCACTCAAAGATTTGGAGGACCCCCTGTAGTAACTCTGGGGACCCCCTAGGGGTCCCGGACCCCCTGTTGAAGACCCCTGCTGTATATTATCTTAACATTCTTATATTCTACCACTATTTATACTATTTAAATAAGATTATTGTTTACCATATAATATTATACATTATTATATTTACCATTACTGTTACGGTCACAGTAGTTTACTATCAGAACCGTCACAGCTTGTCCGTATTCGTCTGGACGGGCAACACCTGACACTGTGGTTCCCCTGACACATCACTGTGACATCACAGTGATGTCGGATACTCAGAGCAGGGATCTCCATATATGGGCATAAACAGGTGACATCACAGTGGTGTGGCTGGCTCAGACAGGGATATCCATGTATGGGCATAAAAGGGACTGTATGATGTGATGTCATGGAACCACTCTATGCCCATATATGGAGATCCCTGATGTCATCAATATTAAGCCCATATCTAACTGGACTTCATATGGGGAATGTCCATATATGGAGGAAGACAGCCCATATCTGTGTGGCTGGTTCAGACAGGGATCTCCATGTATGGGCATACAAGGGATTGTATGTATGTATGATGTCAGATGTCATAGACATCATAGGACTTTCACATAACAAATAACTGAGCGAAAGCATGTTTGGGGTCTCACAGCATATCTCCATAAACGGTACATCAGGGGTGGGCAACTTTGATGATGGTGAGGACCACTATATTTCCACCTTCACTCCAGAGGGCCACTATATTTCCACCTTCACTCCAGGGGGCCACTATATTTCCACCTTCACTCCAGAGGGCCACTATATTTCCACCTTCACTCCAGAGGGCCACTATATTTCCACCTTCACTCCAGGGGGCCACTATATTTCCACCTTCACTCCAGAGGGCCACTATATCTCCACCTTCACTCCAGAGGGCCACTATATTTCCACCTTCACTCCATAGGGCCACTATATTTCCACCTTCACTCCAGAGGGCCACTATATTTCCACCTTCACTCCAGAGGGCCACTATATTTCCACCTTCACTCCAGTGGGCCACTTTATTTCCACCTTCACTCCAGAGGGCCACTATATTTCCACCTTCACTCCAGAGGGCCACTATATTTCCACCTTCACTCCAGAGGGCCACTATATTTCCACCTTCACTCCAGGGGGCCACTATATTTCCACCTTCACTCCAGAGGGCCACTATATTTCCACCTTCACTCCAGAGGGCCACTATATTTCCACCTTCACTCCAGAGGGCCACTATATTTCCACCTTCACTCCAGAGGGCCACTATATTTCCACCTTCACTCCAGAGGGCCACTATATTTCCACCTTCACTCCATAGGGCCACTATATTTCCACCTTCACTCCAGAGGGCCACTATATTTCCACCTTCACTCCAGAGGACCACTATATTTCCACATTCACTCCATAGGGCCACTATATTTCCACCTTCACTCCATAGGGCCACTATATTTCCACCTTCACTCCAGAGGGCCACTATATTTCCACCTTCACTCCAGAGGGCCACTATATTTCCACCTTCACTCCATAGGGCCACTATATTTCCACCGTAACTCCAGAGGGCCACTATATTTCCACCTTCACTCCAGAGGGCCACTATATTTCCACCTTCACTCCATAGGGCCACTATATTTGCACCTTCACTCCATAGGGCCACTATATTTCCACCTTCACTCCAGAGGGCCACTATATTTCCACCTTCACTCCAGAGGATCACTATATTTCCACCTTCACCCCAGAGGGCCACTATATTTCCACCTTCACTCCAGAGGGCCACTATATTTCCACCTTCACTCCAGAGGGCCACTATATTTCCACCTTCACTCCAGAGGGCCACTATATTTCCACCTTCACTCCAGAGGGCCACATTGCATATTGCTACGTCCTACTTTGTCGATCTAGTATCGCATACAAAATAAGCAAAAAAAGCAGATCTACAAGCTCAAAACGCATTGCGCTGCGATGCGTTTTGAGCTTGTAGATCTGCTATTTTTTCTTATTTTTAATTGGAATCCTGAAATGTAACATTTTGATTTAATTTCAAACGCATTTAGTTATATACTCATGTTAACTATATGAACCTAAATACAAATACATTGGACATAATAAGCTATCAATATAGACTGATGGAATTAAAGCAGATCATGTCCAATCTTCTCAGTTTAAAGCTTGTTGGATGCTTGACTTCGAGGACAATAAGCTGGTGGGCCGCGGGCCGGAGTTTGAGTATCACTGCTATAGGCTGTACAGTAAATGCACCATTTTCCCCTCAAAGGCAAAGATACAAGATGCAAGCTCTGCCACTTCCTGTTTGCAACGGCTTTCATTTCCTGTGTGGTAAAGCTGAGACAGAGGGGAAGTACACACACACACACACACACACACACACACACACACACACACACACACACACACACACACACACACACACACACACACACACACACACACACACACACACACACACACACGGCAGATGACTCAAGGGTCGTTCCAGGAAACTCTGTTGCATAACAGTTTCATGGAACCGAAAATAACAGATCTACAAGCTCACCTCTTGTGGTGTCAGCGATGTTCTGTGAACTTGTAGATCTGCTCATTTCAGTACGCGGCACCGTGGTACCATGAAGTATACATCTGAGCTTAATGTGATCTTTATCATGAATCATTACTAAAGTATTTATACTTTATACTCTAAAGTACGTATACTTTATACTCTACAACAAACTAAAGTATTTATACTTTTATACTCTACAACAAACTAAAGTATTTATACTTTTAACTGACCAGCCCGACTAATTAGCATACATTTTAGGCCCCAAAAACATCGGGTCGGGTTTGGTTGGGTTTGGGAAGAAAAGAAAAGTCTATCACAGAGTAAAAGTAATAAAATCATTAAAAATGATATAGATATAGATAGGCCTATATATATATAATCATTTCTTTCATTGAGCCCGAGGCCCTAGCCAGCCAGAATAATTATAATCCATTTTAGGCCCTACCCAGCCAGAATAATTATAATCCATTTTAGGCCCTACCGTACCGTAAATGTTGGGTGGGGTTCGGGCAGAGAACTCTAAGCAGGCCTGGGCTTTGGGCTGTGAGCAGGTGAGTTGGGGGCGTTAGGGAGATAACATGACCTGTAGAGCCTCCAATAGGTTCTACTGAGGGGCAACTGGGTACGTTTAAGTCAGACGCGTGCATACATGAATTCAATGTCCAGAGTTAGGATGTATAGTTGGATGTGTCAATCCTTTTATTAACATAAAGATAACAAAAACTCACTGGTTGTCATAAAACATTGAATGCCGCCAGCCAACACGGCTATCATGGACACCGTCGAAAACTGTGTGGCTTTCCCCATTGCACACCTGCCCACAATCACCCACAGACAGGTATAAGTTGGCAACCACCCCCTGTGGTGGTTGTCATGGTGAGTAACAATGCCAATTTACTGTGATTGACATGACATCATCGTTATTACCAAGGCCACACTATTAATTCAAATAAATCAGAACAAAATAAACCAAAAGGCCAATTTGGCCCCAACATGGCCATTTCGCGTTATATTAGTCTTAAAGCGCCACATTTTGCACAGATGTAGCCCAGGTCTTGCTCGAATGATT
>NC_137830.1:52360485-52413868 GCF_963921795.1 Nannobrachium achirus
CTCCACTACAACAGACTGGCTTTAGGTGGACTCCACTACAACAGACTGGCTTTAGGTGGACTCCACTACAACAGACACGTTTCTATTGATATGTTGGACAATGTGTGTCATAAGACAGAAACCATGCGTCCTCAATACTTTGTAAACTTCACCTTAGGCTCTGTACTTGGTCTGCGCTTTTTTCCCTCTAAACCAAAACTTGGAGGAAAAAACAGCAGATCACAACAAACGCGCCACAGTATGAAGTGTAACACATTTGACAGACGAAATGTGGAAAGCCTTACCAAAGGCCATAAAGGAGTGTGGATCACTAGCATCCTTTAAAATTGCCCTGAAAAACCACTTACAGGCAGCAGCCGTTCGCAACTGGTAAAAAAAACTAACCTAGCCCAACCCTACCCTCCCCTGCCCCTTCTTTGTTGCGACCGTCAGGTCGCATTTACTACCAAAACCTCCACCGGCTGTCCTTCTGTCTGTGAGTGAGTGAGTCAGTCACACTTTTGCCCTGCTCATATCTCCACAACCCTTGCCCCCATCCATGCCAAATTTTGCACACACACTCCTTACCTGCCAAACTACAACCTCCAAGGACCCCCGCAGCTCCAGGGACCCCCAGGTCCTTGGGGGACCCCCAGGTGTAAAAAAATGTCCGTCCGTGAGTCACACGTCACACGTCACACTTTTGCCCTGCTCATATCTCCACAACCGTTGCCCCCATCCATGCCACATTTTGCACACACACTCCCTGGGGGACCCCCAAATGTGCAAAAATGACCAAATGACCACCCCAACGGGGCTGCTCACGGGGAATTCCCAGGGACCACCCACTCCTGGTGCTCCCAGTGGAGGACCCCCTCCACTGCAGCTCACTTAAAATGCCGTAACTCGGGCTACGAGCGTCCGGGAGAGCCGGGGCCGGTACCTATTTCTCCGGCAAGGCAACGCGGACACCCCACCCCTCATTTGTCACATGGCCGTCTTCTAGCGCCACCATGAGGCCGATTCTTGCAAAACACATTTGTGGACACTGCTCCTACAATTTTTTCCCTAAAATCACGCAAATCGGTACACAGTATGTCTACACTGATTTCATCACCTTGGATCTGTCCCATATTGCGCCACCTTCAGGCCGATTTGTAAAACACATTTTTGGCCACTGCTGCAACACCTACATATTACACGTTTTCTGCCCACATAAACGCAACCATGTCACAGCTAACCCCACATTTTCTCAGCCAACCAAAACTATACATTGCCCACACAACTAGGAAGCAATGGCAGTTACAGCCCTCTTTGTGTATACATGTGACCTGACGGTCGCTTATCTCCCGATTAGGGAGTCTTACTGGTATATACCTACTGTTTGTTTAGACTTACTGTTTTCTTTTTTTGTTCTCTCATTTATTTATTTTTTTCTTTACTACTGCACATAGTACTGTGTTCTATTCGTCTGTCATTCAATGTTATATGAGATACTTTAATGGTTTCCTGTGGAAATAAGCTTAGTCTTTTCTAGGATCTCCTTTTAGTAGACCTTGTACCAGTGAACTGTACCGTCATGAAACTGTACCTTTTCCTAAACTTCTAATAAAGTCTTCAATCAATCAATCAATCAAAGTCAAACTAAATGTCATGCCTGAACTGCTACAATTCTAAGTGCTTGTCAGAGTAGGGAGTTCAAATATGATCACTGTATGTTAGTCTACAGTTCAAATATGATCACTGTATGTTAGTCTACAGTTCAAATATGATCACTGTATGTTAGTCTACAGTTCAAATATGATCACTGTATGTTAGTCTAC
The DNA here is from genome assembly GCF_963921795.1 of Nannobrachium achirus. NCBI lineage: Eukaryota > Metazoa > Chordata > Actinopteri > Myctophiformes > Myctophidae > Nannobrachium > Nannobrachium achirus. The sequence goes on from NC_137830.1 coordinate 52,362,288, forward strand.
AGTTCAAATATGATCACTGTATGTTAGTCTACAGTTCAAATATGATCACTGTATGTTAGTCTACAGTTCAAATATGATCACTGTATGTTAGTCTACAGTTCAAATATGATCACTGTATGTTAGTCTACCGTTCAAATATGATCATTGTATGTTAGTCTACAGTTCAAATATGATCACTGTAACATAATGCCAACATTCTGCTGCACCGGCTACAAGGACACACACACACACACACACACACACACACACACACACACACACACACACACACACACACACACACACACACAGTGGTGGGAAAAGTACTCACATAGCCATAAAGCCTCTTAATGCGCATTTAAGGCTTATTCGCAAAATCTTTTTATGGAAACACTTCAAAATGCAAATAAACTTTCATTATCCGCAAAAAAAACCACTTTCCCCTGCCGCTTAACGTCCATTGTACAGCGTAGCCTAATAGCCAAAAAAAAAAAAAAAAAAAAAAAAACGCATCGATCGAGTCACAGCAGTCAGACTTGCAGTGCTCACGTCTCGGTTCGGTCTGAAAAAATCAAACCTTGGTTCGAAGTGAAGCGGTGAACTTTTATTCTATGTGTTCTAGAGTTATGAACTCTGTGATCTATACATTCTTTATATTCTGAATGAATTAACGATTTTATCTGGAGAGCCGAATTGTCATGTGAAGCTTGACCAATCCTCAAAGTATCCAATCATCAGACCGGGACGGACACTACACACGTACGTACGTACGTACGTACGTACGTACGTACGTACGTACGGACGGACGGACGGACGGACGGACGGACGGACGGACGGACGGACGGACGGACGGACAGACAGACAGACAGACAGACAGACAGACAGACAGACAGACAGACAGACAGACAGACAGACAGACAGACAGGACAGGACAGGACAGGACAGGACAGATAAAACCTGTTCATTCTGGACTGATATGACCATATAAGGACATGGGACACACATTTTGTTTTTGAAAAACCCTATTCATTCTGGACTGAAATTCTGGACGCACGAGACAGATAAAACCTGTTCATTCTGGACTTGAATGACCGTATATGGACATGAGGTGACAGACATTTTGTTTTTGAAAAAACCTTTTCATTCTGGACTGAAATTACCATATATGGGCGTGGGACACACAAAGCCACTCATTGGAAGCGGCTTTCACCGCTTCAAAAATCAGCCCGATCAACTCATGCTAATTCGAATGACACCCGCAAATGGAAACAGGCTAAATTCGCCTTGTCTTAATACGCATTTCTGATAATTCACTTCCCTAATTCAAATAAGTTTATGGAAACATGGCTATAGACAGCTTTTGCAAAGGTCACATAGATGTCAGGATGCAGACTTTTTTTTTACAAAGCCTATAGGGTCACGGTCAGGTCAGGTGGGGGAATAGTGAACCTAGTGGTTTCCACTCTTAGGATACGTGATATGTAAGCAAGCACTCCAGTGATGGGACAGGTTAACCCACATCACTCGCTTTTATTTAAACGCATGTCAGTGAGTGGTGCTCAAACGTTTTCATGTCAAGGACCCCCAAAATGATACGTATTTGGCCATAGACTCCCATCTCAAATTATTTCGTTCCTGGGACCCCCAGAAGCCAAATTTGAGTTACAAATACATTTGTCGTGACTTAAAAAGAAATAGCAGATCTACAAGCTCACCGAATGCCGCGCTGTGAGCTTGTATATCTTCTATTTTTCAATAGCTAAAGTACAAAATAATCTCAGGCCTTCACCTGTCCTCATCCTTTTTCCCTCCTATCAGGAGAAGAGTGGCATCGAGGTGTTTTGGCGCCCCCTGTCTGCCAGTGCCAGCACCAGCAGACGCAGTGACATGCCCTACCGCTACCAGACCTCTCTCTCTCAACTCAACTACACCCCTGGAAGCTATAAGGTTTGATAAAAAAAAAAACAGACAACGTTATGCACTTCCATGTCAATTAAATTCTCTTCGCGGAAACTTAAAACTAATGTCCACTGCGGAGGTTGGGTTCGAATCCACCATTGGTTCATCGTCGGGCATCTAACCCAACACAATCATTTAGCTTTTTTTTGTTGTTGTTTTAAACCTTCTCTTCTGGCACAAAACATTTTCAGACGGGCAGACAAAATTGTAACTGGATCATAACATGAATTGAAGTTGATGAATCTTGTGCAGTTCTCCCCTCCCGATTGGATAAAATTGGTGCAGGGCTCAAAATTATAACCATTTTTGACACACGCACACCGCCGCTCCGTACACACACACACACACACACACACACACACACACACAGAGGGGTTGCGCGTTCTCCCTCGGTCTATGGAACCGGTTTGTTCTTTGGATATTCCAAAACCGATACGGTGAAACGAAAGTTATTTGCAAAGTTTGCAATGTTCGAGCATCACTCGATAAAACTTTTAACCAAACGTGGGTGAAACAGCGAATACAGTGCACGCGCGCCTGCACACGTCATGGACGGACCTCGAGTATCGATAAAAACAACCATTCGTACCTCGCTTGCGAAAGCAAGCGTGCCAACAGCGAGAATTAACAGAAATGACTGCCAGGCTGGAAGCATAGGCGATCGATGATCCATTGTGTGACCTGCTAATTTAGTGCTATTAAAAGTAGGCTCAGATATTCTGTCCGATTGTCTAAAGCAGTCAAAGGAGAACGTAACAATACTAAACTCCCCATCGAGCAGCCTACACGTCACTGACATATAAAAAACAAATAGATTATCTACAGTATATTTCTATCAGCAGCAGCATAAAAAATAAAGTCTGTCTGTCTGTCTGTCTGTCTATCTGTCTGTAGTAGAATAAAAATGTATAGATTATCTATAGTGTGTGTGTGTGTGTGTGTGTGTGTGTGTGTGTGTGTGTGTGTGCGTGTGTGTGCGTGCGCGTGTGCGCGCGCGTGCGCGTGCGTGTGTGTGATTGTCTAATATTTGTCACCCACCGCTAGTCTGGAGGTACGTCTGTCTCAGAGAGATAGATGGATGGGACAGACAACCAGGATGTCTCAGAGAGATAGATGGATGGGACAGACAACCAGGATGTCTCAGAGAGATAGATGGATGGGACAGACAACCAGGATGTCTCAGAGAGATAGATGGATGGGACAGACAACCAGGATGTCTCAGAGAGATAGATGGATGGGACAGACAACCAGGATGTCTCAGAGAGATAGATGGATGGGACAGACAACCAGGATCGTGTTTTTTTATTTTAACATTTTTGGACAAAATACCCAATTCCGAGCCAGTTGTGTTCATATAGACAACTGACAAAGCCAGAAGCTTAACATTGGATTCGAACTTGGATTAGATTGGACATTGGATTCGAACCTCCATAGTGGTGGGCAGGAACTTTACCACTGCGCCACCCAAGTGCTTATCAATGATTGCTATCTGAATATTAAAAACAAAAAACATCTCTTACACAACCATTTAAAAATAACTAGGGCTGGGATGCGATTAAAAAATTTAATCTAATTAATTACAGGCTCTGTGATTAATTAATCGCAATTAATCACATTTTAATCGCACATCGATATTTGACCTGAGAAGCATTTTTTTCAAGTAAAACACATTTTGTTGTACGGGTGAATCAACAAGTGAGTTTTTTTTATCTAAATTTCGCATCCCCTGGGCCAAGCAAAGCGCTCTGATCGGCTACTTCTCCCTTTGCGTTTGTTGTCTCTTCTTGGTTGGTGCATCGCTATGAATATGCCTGAAACTGAAGGTTCTGTGGTGCAAAAACTAAGTGCGATTAAAATGTGTTAATTTTTTTAATCGCGTTAATTTTCTGTAATTAATTAATCGCAATTAATCAGTTAAAGTCCCAGCCTTAAAAATAACCTTTCATTCTTTAATCACTTCAACTCTAGAGCCCACAGTTCCCGAGAGAACATTCAGCGGAAATAGACAATCTACAAGAACAGACTGAGATGTAGATCAGCTATTTTTCAGCTAAGCTATTTCGTTAAGCGGACAAAAGGAGGGGGCCTGGTTTTGACACCTGGGGTACTCTGGTCAACGGATGGATATGCTATGTGTAAAGATAGGAAGATACTGTAGATACCTTTTTAGTTTTTGTTTGTCCCCAGCAGTGTTGATTTCGTCGACAATGACGGAGGTTTTTTGTCGACTGTGTTTTTTTCACTGTTTGGTTGCTCTCAGGTGTTGCGTGCTGAAAATAGCCGATCTACAAGCTCACAACGCGTTGCAGCGCGACGCGTTGTGAGCTTATAGATCTGCTATTTTCAGCACATAACCAAGAGTAAAATCAGTCATTACGATGCCATTAAGGCCTGCCAAAATACATTTCAGTTGACTAAATCAACTGTAGATTTAGTCGCCTAAAATCGTATGATATTTAGTCGACTAAAATTAGACAAAACTAATACTTTTCAGGTGACTAAATTATGACTAAAACTAAATCACAATTTGCTGTCAAAAACAACACTGGTCCCCAGAACCATACCGGTCCGTGAACATTTGGTAACAGGGTTGGGAAGCCCTGAGCTAGAGGTCTATAGGTTCAGTTGAAGCCCTGAGCTAGAGGTCTATAGGTTCAGTAGAAGCCCTGAGCTAGAGGTCTATAGGTTCAGTTGAAGCCCTGAGCTAGAGGTCTATAGGTTCAGTAGAAGCCCTGAGCTAGAGGTCTATAGGTTCAGTAGAAGCCCTGAGCTAGAGGTCTATAGGTTCAGTAGAAGCCCTGAGCTAGAGGTCTATAGGTTCAGTTGAAGCCCTGAGCTAGAGGTCTATAGGTTCAGTTGAAGCCCTGAGCTAGAGGTCTATAGGTTCAGTTGAAGCCCTGAGCTAGAGGTCTATAGGTTCAGTTGAAGCCCTGAGCTAGAGGTCTATAGGTTCAGTTGAAGCCCTGAGCTAGAGGTCTATAGGTTCAGTAGAAGCCCTGAGCTAGAGGTCTATAGGTTCAGTAGAAGCCCTGAGCTAGAGGTCTATAGGTTCAGTTGAAGCCCTGAGCTAGAGGTCTATAGGTTCAGTTGAAGCCCTGAGCTAGAGGTCTATAGGTTCAGTAGAAGCCCTGAGCTAGAGGTCTATAGGTTCAGTTGAAGCCCTGAGCTAGAGGTCTATAGGTTCAGTAGAAGCCCTGAGCTAGAGGTCTATAGGTTCAGTTGAAGCCCTGAGCTAGAGGTCTATAGGTTCAGTTGAAGCCCTGAGCTAGAGGTCTATAGGTTCAGTTGAAGCCCTGAGCTAGAGGTCTATAGGTTCAGTTGAAGCCCTGAGCTAGAGGTCTATAGGTTCAGTTGAAGCCCTGAGCTAGAGGTCTATAGGTTCAGTTGAAGCCCTGAGCTAGAGGTCTATAGGTTCAGTTGAAGCCCTGAGCTAGAGGTCTATAGGTTCAGTTGAAGCCCTGAGCTAGAGGTCTATAGGTTCAGTTGAAGCCCTGAGCTAGAGGTCTATAGGTTCAGTTGAAGCCCTGAGCTAGAGGTCTATAGGTTCAGTAGAAGCCCTGAGCTAGAGGTCTATAGGTTCAGTTGAAGCCCTGAGCTAGAGGTCTATAGGTTCAGTTGAAGCCCTGAGCTAGAGGTCTATAGGTTCAGTTGAAGCCCTGAGCTAGAGGTCTATAGGTTCAGTTGAAGCCCTGAGCTAGAGGTCTATAGGTTCAGTTGAAGCCCTGAGCTAGAGGTCTATAGGTTCAGTTGAAGCCCTGAGCTAGAGGTCTATAGGTTCAGTTGAAGCCCTGAGCTAGAGGTCTATAGGTTCAGTAGAAGCCCTGAGCTAGAGGTCTATAGGTTCAGTAGAAGCCCTGAGCTAGAGGTCTATAGGTTCAGTTGAAGCCCTGAGCTAGAGGTCTATAGGTTCAGTAGAAGCCCTGAGCTAGAGGTCTATAGGTTCAGTAGAAGCCCTGAGCTAGAGGTCTATAGGTTCAGTTGAAGCCCTGAGCTAGAGGTCTATAGGTTCAGTTGAAGCCCTGAGCTAGAGGTCTATAGGTTCAGTTGAAGCCCTGAGCTAGAGGTCTATAGGTTCAGTTGAAGCCCTGAGCTAGAGGTCTATAGGTTCAGTAGAAGCCCTGAGCTAGAGGTCTATAGGTTCAGTAGAAGCCCTGAGCTAGAGGTCTATAGGTTCAGTTGAAGCCCTGAGCTAGAGGTCTATAGGTTCAGTAGAAGCCCTGAGCTAGAGGTCTATAGGTTCAGTAGAAGCCCTGAGCTAGAGGTCTATAGGTTCAGTTGAAGCCCTGAGCTAGAGGTCTATAGGTTCAGTTGAAGCCCTGAGCTAGAGGTTTATAGGTTCAGTTGAAGCCCTGAGCTAGAGGTCTATAGGTTCAGTTGAAGCCCTGAGCTAGAGGTCTATAGGTTCAGTTGAAGCCCTGAGCTAGAGGTCTATAGGTTCAGTTGAAGCCCTGAGCTAGAGGTCTATAGGTTCAGTTGAAGCCCTGAGCTAGAGGTCTATAGGTTCAGTTGAAGCCCTGAGCTAGAGGTCTATAGGTTCAGTTGAAGCCCTGAGCTAGAGGTCTATAGGTTCAGTTGAAGCCCTGAGCTAGAGGTCTATAGGTTCAGTTGAAGCCCTGAGCTAGAGGTCTATAGGTTCAGTTGAAGCCCTGAGCTAGAGGTCTATAGGTTCAGTTGAAGCCCTGAGCTAGAGGTCTATAGGTTCAGTTGAAGCCCTGAGCTAGAGGTCTATAGGTTCAGTTGAAGCCCTGAGCTAGAGGTCTATAGGTTCAGTTGAAGCCCTGAGCTAGAGGTCTATAGGTTCAGTTGAAGCCCTGAGCTAGAGGTCTATAGGTTCAGTTGAAGCCCTGAGCTAGAGGTCTATAGGTTCAGTTGAAGCCCTGAGCTAGAGGTCTATAGGTTCAGTTGAAGCCCTGAGCTAGAGGTCTATAGGTTCAGTTGAAGCCCTGAGCTAGAGGTCTATAGGTTCAGTTGAAGCCCTGAGCTAGAGGTCTATAGGTTCAGTTGAAGCCCTGAGCTAGAGGTCTATAGGTTCAGTTGAAGCCCTGAGCTAGAGGTCTATAGGTTCAGTTGAAGCCCTGAGCTAGAGGTCTATAGGTTCAGTTGAAGCCCTGAGCTAGAGGTCTATAGGTTCAGTAGAAGCCCTGAGCTAGAGGTCTATAGGTTCAGTTGAAGCCCTGAGCTAGAGGTCTATAGGTTCAGTAGAAGCCCTGAGCTAGAGGTCTATAGGTTCAGTAGAAGCCCTGAGCTAGAGGTCTATAGGTTCAGTTGAAGCCCTGAGCTAGAGGTCTATAGGTTCAGTTGAAGCCCTGAGCTAGAGGTCTATAGGTTCAGTTGAAGCCCTGAGCTAGAGGTCTATAGGTTCAGTTGAAGCCCTGAGCTAGAGGTCTATAGGTTCAGTAGAAGCCCTGAGCTAGAGGTCTATAGGTTCAGTAGAAGCCCTGAGCTAGAGGTCTATAGGTTCAGTAGAAGCCCTGAGCTAGAGGTCTATAGGTTCAGTTGAAGCCCTGAGCTAGAGGTCTATAGGTTCAGTTGAAGCCCTGAGCTAGAGGTCTATAGGTTCAGTTGAAGCCCTGAGCTAGAGGTCTATAGGTTCAGTTGAAGCCCTGAGCTAGAGGTCTATAGGTTCAGTTGAAGCCCTGAGCTAGAGGTCTATAGGTTCAGTAGAAGCCCTGAGCTAGAGGTCTATAGGTTCAGTAGAAGCCCTGAGCTAGAGGTCTATAGGTTCAGTTGAAGCCCTGAGCTAGAGGTCTATAGGTTCAGTTGAAGCCCTGAGCTAGAGGTCTATAGGTTCAGTAGAAGCCCTGAGCTAGAGGTCTATAGGTTCAGTTGAAGCCCTGAGCTAGAGGTCTATAGGTTCAGTAGAAGCCCTGAGCTAGAGGTCTATAGGTTCAGTTGAAGCCCTGAGCTAGAGGTCTATAGGTTCAGTTGAAGCCCTGAGCTAGAGGTCTATAGGTTCAGTTGAAGCCCTGAGCTAGAGGTCTATAGGTTCAGTTGAAGCCCTGAGCTAGAGGTCTATAGGTTCAGTTGAAGCCCTGAGCTAGAGGTCTATAGGTTCAGTTGAAGCCCTGAGCTAGAGGTCTATAGGTTCAGTAGAAGCCCTGAGCTAGAGGTCTATAGGTTCAGTAGAAGCCCTGAGCTAGAGGTCTATAGGTTCAGTTGAAGCCCTGAGCTAGAGGTCTATAGGTTCAGTAGAAGCCCTGAGCTAGAGGTCTATAGGTTCAGTTGAAGCCCTGAGCTAGAGGTCTATAGGTTCAGTTGGGAAGCCCTGAGCTAGAGGTCTATAGGTTCAGTTGAAGCCCTGAGCTAGAGGTCTATAGGTTCAGTTGAAGCCCTGAGCTAGAGGTCTATAGGTTCAGTTGGGAAGCCCTGAGCTAGAGGTCTATAGGTTCAGTTGAAGCCCTGAGCTAGAGGTCTATAGGTTCAGTTGAAGCCCTGAGCTAGAGGTCTATAGGTTCAGTTGAAGCCCTGAGCTAGAGGTCTATAGGTTCAGTTGAAGCCCTGAGCTAGAGGTCTATAGGTTCAGTAGAAGCCCTGAGCTAGAGGTCTATAGGTTCAGTTGAAGCCCTGAGCTAGAGGTCTATAGGTTCAGTTGAAGCCCTGAGCTAGAGGTCTATAGGTTCAGTTGAAGCCCTGAGCTAGAGGTTTATAGGTTCAGTTGAAGCCCTGAGCTAGAGGTCTATAGGTTCAGTTGAAGCCCTGAGCTAGAGGTCTATAGGTTCAGTTGAAGCCCTGAGCTAGAGGTCTATAGGTTCAGTTGAAGCCCTGAGCTAGAGGTCTATAGGTTCAGTTGAAGCCCTGAGCTAGAGGTCTATAGGTTCAGTTGAAGCCCTGAGCTAGAGGTTTATAGGTTCAGTTGAAGCCCTGAGCTAGAGGTCTATAGGTTCAGTTGAAGCCCTGAGCTAGAGGTCTATAGGTTCAGTTGAAGCCCTGAGCTAGAGGTCTATAGGTTCAGTTGAAGCCCTGAGCTAGAGGTCTATAGGTTCAGTTGAAGCCCTGAGCTAGAGGTCTATAGGTTCAGTTGAAGCCCTGAGCTAGAGGTCTATAGGTTCAGTTGAAGCCCTGAGCTAGAGGTCTATAGGTTCAGTTGAAGCCCTGAGCTAGAGGTCTATAGGTTCAGTTGAAGCCCTGAGCTAGAGGTCTATAGGTTCAGTTGAAGCCCTGAGCTAGAGGTCTATAGGTTCAGTTGAAGCCCTGAGCTAGAGGTCTATAGGTTCAGTTGAAGCCCTGAGCTAGAGGTCTATAGGTTCAGTTGAAGCCCTGAGCTAGAGGTCTATAGGTTCAGTTGAAGCCCTGAGCTAGAGGTCTATAGGTTCAGTTGAAGCCCTGAGCTAGAGGTCTATAGGTTCAGTTGAAGCCCTGAGCTAGAGGTCTATAGGTTCAGTTGAAGCCCTGAGCTAGAGGTCTATAGGTTCAGTTGAAGCCCTGAGCTAGAGGTCTATAGGTTCAGTAGAAGCCCTGAGCTAGAGGTCTATAGGTTCAGTTGAAGCCCTGAGCTAGAGGTCTATAGGTTCAGTTGAAGCCCTGAGCTAGAGGTCTATAGGTTCAGTTGAAGCCCTGAGCTAGAGGTCTATAGGTTCAGTTGAAGCCCTGAGCTAGAGGTCTATAGGTTCAGTTGAAGCCCTGAGCTAGAGGTCTATAGGTTCAGTTGAAGCCCTGAGCTAGAGGTCTATAGGTTCAGTTGAAGCCCTGAGCTAGAGGTCTATAGGTTCAGTAGAAGCCCTGAGCTAGAGGTCTATAGGTTCAGTAGAAGCCCTGAGCTAGAGGTCTATAGGTTCAGTAGAAGCCCTGAGCTAGAGGTCTATAGGTTCAGTTGAAGCCCTGAGCTAGAGGTCTATAGGTTCAGTTGAAGCCCTGAGCTAGAGGTCTATAGGTTCAGTTGAAGCCCTGAGCTAGAGGTCTATAGGTTCAGTTGAAGCCCTGAGCTAGAGGTCTATAGGTTCAGTTGAAGCCCTGAGCTAGAGGTCTATAGGTTCAGTAGAAGCCCTGAGCTAGAGGTCTATAGGTTCAGTAGAAGCCCTGAGCTAGAGGTCTATAGGTTCAGTTGAAGCCCTGAGCTAGAGGTCTATAGGTTCAGTTGAAGCCCTGAGCTAGAGGTCTATAGGTTCAGTAGAAGCCCTGAGCTAGAGGTCTATAGGTTCAGTTGAAGCCCTGAGCTAGAGGTCTATAGGTTCAGTTGAAGCCCTGAGCTAGAGGTCTATAGGTTCAGTTGAAGCCCTGAGCTAGAGGTCTATAGGTTCAGTTGAAGCCCTGAGCTAGAGGTCTATAGGTTCAGTTGAAGCCCTGAGCTAGAGGTCTATAGGTTCAGTTGAAGCCCTGAGCTAGAGGTCTATAGGTTCAGTTGAAGCCCTGAGCTAGAGGTCTATAGGTTCAGTTGAAGCCCTGAGCTAGAGGTCTATAGGTTCAGTTGAAGCCCTGAGCTAGAGGTCTATAGGTTCAGTAGAAGCCCTGAGCTAGAGGTCTATAGGTTCAGTTGAAGCCCTGAGCTAGAGGTCTATAGGTTCAGTTGAAGCCCTGAGCTAGAGGTCTATAGGTTCAGTTGAAGCCCTGAGCTAGAGGTCTATAGGTTCAGTTGAAGCCCTGAGCTAGAGGTCTATAGGTTCAGTTGAAGCCCTGAGCTAGAGGTCTATAGGTTCAGTTGAAGCCCTGAGCTAGAGGTCTATAGGTTCAGTTGAAGCCCTGAGCTAGAGGTCTATAGGTTCAGTTGAAGCCCTGAGCTAGAGGTCTATAGGTTCAGTAGAAGCCCTGAGCTAGAGGTCTATAGGTTCAGTTGAAGCCCTGAGCTAGAGGTCTATAGGTTCAGTTGAAGCCCTGAGCTAGAGGTCTATAGGTTCAGTTGAAGCCCTGAGCTAGAGGTCTATAGGTTCAGTTGAAGCCCTGAGCTAGAGGTCTATAGGTTCAGTTGAAGCCCTGAGCTAGAGGTCTATAGGTTCAGTTGAAGCCCTGAGCTAGAGGTCTATAGGTTCAGTTGAAGCCCTGAGCTAGAGGTTTATAGGTTCAGTTGAAGCCCTGAGCTAGAGGTCTATAGGTTCAGTTGAAGCCCTGAGCTAGAGGTCTATAGGTTCAGTTGAAGCCCTGAGCTAGAGGTCTATAGGTTCAGTTGAAGCCCTGAGCTAGAGGTCTATAGGTTCAGTTGAAGCCCTGAGCTAGAGGTCTATAGGTTCAGTTGAAGCCCTGAGCTAGAGGTCTATAGGTTCAGTTGAAGCCCTGAGCTAGAGGTCTATAGGTTCAGTTGAAGCCCTGAGCTAGAGGTCTATAGGTTCAGTTGAAGCCCTGAGCTAGAGGTCTATAGGTTCAGTTGAAGCCCTGAGCTAGAGGTCTATAGGTTCAGTTGAAGCCCTGAGCTAGAGGTCTATAGGTTCAGTTGAAGCCCTGAGCTAGAGGTCTATAGGTTCAGTTGAAGCCCTGAGCTAGAGGTCTATAGGTTCAGTTGAAGCCCTGAGCTAGAGGTCTATAGGTTCAGTTGAAGCCCTGAGCTAGAGGTCTATAGGTTCAGTTGAAGCCCTGAGCTAGAGGTCTATAGGTTCAGTTGAAGCCCTGAGCTAGAGGTCTATAGGTTCAGTTGAAGCCCTGAGCTAGAGGTCTATAGGTTCAGTTGAAGCCCTGAGCTAGAGGTCTATAGGTTCAGTTGGAAGCCCTGAGCTAGAGGTCTATAGGTTCAGTTGAAGCCCTGAGCTAGAGGTCTATAGGTTCAGTTGAAGCCCTGAGCTAGAGGTCTATAGGTTCAGTTGAAGCCCTGAGCTAGAGGTCTATAGGTTCAGTTGAAGCCCTGAGCTAGAGGTCTATAGGTTCAGTTGAAGCCCTGAGCTAGAGGTCTATAGGTTCAGTTGGAAGCCCTGAGCTAGAGGTCTATAGGTTCAGTTGAAGCCCTGAGCTAGAGGTCTATAGGTTCAGTTGAAGCCCTGAGCTAGAGGTCTATAGGTTCAGTTGAAGCCCTGAGCTAGAGGTCTATAGGTTCAGTTGAAGCCCTGAGCTAGAGGTCTATAGGTTCAGTTGAAGCCCTGAGCTAGAGGTCTATAGGTTCAGTTGAAGCCCTGAGCTAGAGGTCTATAGGTTCAGTTGAAGCCCTGAGCTAGAGGTCTATAGGTTCAGTTGAAGCCCTGAGCTAGAGGTCTATAGGTTCAGTTGGAAGCCCTGAGCTAGAGGTCTATAGGTTCAGTTGGAAGCCCTGAGCTAGAGGTCTATAGGTTCAGTTGGGAAGCCCTGAGCTAGAGGTCTATAGGTTCAGTTGGAAGCCCTGAGCTAGAGGTCTATAGGTTCAGTTGAAGCCCTGAGCTAGAGGTCTATAGGTTCAGTTGAAGCCCTGAGCTAGAGGTCTATAGGTTCAGTTGAAGCCCTGAGCTAGAGGTCTATAGGTTCAGTTGAAGCCCTGAGCTAGAGGTCTATAGGTTCAGTTGAAGCCCTGAGCTAGAGGTCTATAGGTTCAGTTGAAGCCCTGAGCTAGAGGTCTATAGGTTCAGTTGAAGCCCTGAGCTAGAGGTCTATAGGTTCAGTTGAAGCCCTGAGCTAGAGGTCTATAGGTTCAGTTGAAGCCCTGAGCTAGAGGTCTATAGGTTCAGTTGAAGCCCTGAGCTAGAGGTCTATAGGTTCAGTTGAAGCCCTGAGCTAGAGGTCTATAGGTTCAGTTGAAGCCCTGAGCTAGAGGTCTATAGGTTCAGTTGAAGCCCTGAGCTAGAGGTCTATAGGTTCAGTTGAAGCCCTGAGCTAGAGGTCTATAGGTTCAGTTGAAGCCCTGAGCTAGAGGTCTATAGGTTCAGTTGAAGCCCTGAGCTAGAGGTCTATAGGTTCAGTTGAAGCCCTGAGCTAGAGGTCTATAGGTTCAGTTGGGAAGCCCTGAGCTAGAGGTCTATAGGTTCAGTTGGGAAGCCCTGAGCTAGAGGTCTATAGGTTCAGTTGAAGCCCTGAGCTAGAGGTCTATAGGTTCAGTTGAAGCCCTGAGCTAGAGGTCTATAGGTTCAGTTGAAGCCCTGAGCTAGAGGTTTATAGGTTCAGTTGAAGCCCTGAGCTAGAGGTCTATAGGTTCAGTTGAAGCCCTGAGCTAGAGGTCTATAGGTTCAGTTGAAGCCCTGAGCTAGAGGTCTATAGGTTCAGTTGAAGCCCTGAGCTAGAGGTCTATAGGTTCAGTTGAAGCCCTGAGCTAGAGGTCTATAGGTTCAGTTGAAGCCCTGAGCTAGAGGTCTATAGGTTCAGTTGAAGGAGCTAGAGGTCTATAGGTTCAGTTGAAGCCCTGAGCTAGAGGTCTATAGGTTCAGTTGAAGCCCTGAGCTAGAGGTCTATAGGTTCAGTTGGGAAGCCCTGAGCTAGAGGTCTATAGGTTCAGTTGAAGCCCTGAGCTAGAGGTCTATAGGTTCAGTTGAAGCCCTGAGCTAGAGGTCTATAGGTTCAGTTGAAGCCCTGAGCTAGAGGTTTATAGGTTCAGTTGAAGCCCTGAGCTAGAGGTCTATAGGTTCAGTTGAAGCCCTGAGCTAGAGGTCTATAAGGTTCAGTTGAAGCCCTGAGCTAGAGGTTTATAGGTTCAGTTGAAGCCCTGAGCTAGAGGTCTATAGGTTCAGTTGAAGCCCTGAGCTAGAGGTCTATAGGTTCAGTTGAAGCCCTGAGCTAGAGGTCTATAGGTTCAGTTGAAGCCCTGAGCTAGAGGTCTATAGGTTCAGTTGAAGCCCTGAGCTAGAGGTCTATAGGTTCAGTTGAAGCCCTGAGCTAGAGGTCTATAGGTTCAGTTGAAGCCCTGAGCTAGAGGTTTATAGGTTCAGTTGAAGCCCTGAGCTAGAGGTCTATAGGTTCAGTTGAAGCCCTGAGCTAGAGGTCTATAGGTTCAGTTGAAGCCCTGAGCTAGAGGTTTATAGGTTCAGTTGAAGCCCTGAGCTAGAGGTTTATAGGTTCAGTTGAAGCCCTGAGCTAGAGGTTTATAGGTTCAGTTGAAGCCCTGAGCTAGAGGTTTATAGGTTCAGTTGAAGCCCTGAGCTAGAGGTTTATAGGTTCAGTTGAAGCCCTGAGCTAGAGGTTTATAGGTTCAGTTGAAGCCCTGAGCTAGAGGTTTATAGGTTCAGTTGAAGCCCTGAGCTAGAGGTCTATAGGTTCAGTTGAAGCCCTGAGCTAGAGGTCTATAGGTTCAGTTGAAGCCCTGAGCTAGAGGTCTATAGGTTCAGTTGAAGCCCTGAGCTAGAGGTCTATAGGTTCAGTTGAAGCCCTGAGCTAGAGGTCTATAGGTTCAGTTGAAGCCCTGAGCTAGAGGTCTATAGGTTCAGTTGAAGCCCTGAGCTAGAGGTCTATAGGTTCAGTTGGGAAGCCCTGAGCTAGAGGTCTATAGGTTCAGTTGAAGCCCTGAGCTAGAGGTCTATAGGTTCAGTTGAAGCCCTGAGCTAGAGGTCTATAGGTTCAGTTGAAGCCCTGAGCTAGAGGTCTATAGGTTCAGTTGAAGCCCTGAGCTAGAGGTCTATAGGTTCAGTTGAAGCCCTGAGCTAGAGGTCTATAGGTTCAGTTGGGAAGCCCTGAGCTAGAGGTCTATAGGTTCAGTTGAAGCCCTGAGCTAGAGGTCTATAGGTTCAGTTGGGAAGCCCTGAGCTAGAGGTCTATAGGTTCAGTAGAAGCCCTGAGCTAGAGGTCTATAGGTTCAGTTGGAAGCCCTGAGCTAGAGGTCTATAGGTTCAGTTGAAGCCCTGAGCTAGAGGTCTATAGGTTCAGTTGGAAGCCCTGAGCTAGAGGTCTATAGGTTCAGTTGGGAAGCCCTGAGCTAGAGGTCTATAGGTTCAGTTGGGAAGCCCTGAGCTAGAGGTCTATAGGTTCAGTTGGGAAGCCCTGAGCTAGAGGTCTATAGGTTCAGTTGGGAAGCCCTGAGCTAGAGGTCTATAGGTTCAGTAGAAGCCCTGAGCTAGAGGTCTATAGGTTCAGTTGAAGCCCTGAGCTAGAGGTCTATAGGTTCAGTTGAAGCCCTGAGCTAGAGGTCTATAGGTTCAGTTGAAGCCCTGAGCTAGAGGTCTATAGGTTCAGTTGAAGCCCTGAGCTAGAGGTCTATAGGTTCAGTAGAAGCCCTGAGCTAGAGGTCTATAGGTTCAGTTGAAGCCCTGAGCTAGAGGTCTATAGGTTCAGTTGAAGCCCTGAGCTAGAGGTCTATAGGTTCAGTTGAAGCCCTGAGCTAGAGGTCTATAGGTTCAGTAGAAGCCCTGAGCTAGAGGTCTATAGGTTCAGTTGAAGCCCTGAGCTAGAGGTCTATAGGTTCAGTTGAAGCCCTGAGCTAGAGGTCTATAGGTTCAGTTGAAGCCCTGAGCTAGAGGTCTATAGGTTCAGTTGAAGCCCTGAGCTAGAGGTCTATAGGTTCAGTAGAAGCCCTGAGCTAGAGGTCTATAGGTTCAGTTGAAGCCCTGAGCTAGAGGTCTATAGGTTCAGTTGAAGCCCTGAGCTAGAGGTCTATAGGTTCAGTTGAAGCCCTGAGCTAGAGGTCTATAGGTTCAGTTGCACATTGCAGACAGGAGCTCTTTTATGGTGGTTTGAATAGGGATGCACCAATACAGGTTTTTTTCAATTTCGATCCGATCCGATATATTAATTATAATATTTCCCGATATCAATACTGATACCCAATACTTACAGTAGGCTACATAGCAATGAAAAATGCATCACCTTTCAATTAAATCCATTTATTAATTGTAGGATAGGCTTCAGTTCAAATAGCAGAGTGCAGTCAGTGCAACTGAATGCAAAATGCAACAGGTACTTGTGTCTCGTCTCTCGTAAGAGAGATGAGAGTGGAAGAGCGATAAGATTGTAGGATATCGTTAATGTCATAATTATATGCTCAAAACGTTGGTTATGGTCATGATTATATTGGATATTTATACGATTTTCATATTTTTTTATTGTGTCCGATATCCAATATCTGTTGTCTGATATCCGATACATTAATCAAGTCATATCGGGACCCGATACCGATAAAATATCGGTATCGGTGCATCCCTACTTTGTAGGGAGTCACACTTTCTGATGTCTGGTGGTTAGTAGGACATTCCACATTCTGGTGACAAAACAGTAGAATGAATCCCCACCATGCAGACTTGAGTTCAGTTCAGTAATGTATTTTATTGTATTTATCGCATTCCTAAGACAAAAATCTGATTATAGTAAATTTACCCCCATTGATTCCGGATGGGGACCCACATGCATGTGGGTCCCCCATTGTCTTAGGAATGCGACAAAAAACTACAAATATTATTGAACTCAAGTCTCCCTGGCTTGAGTAATCAATAGAGAAAAAGTAATTTTGGGGGTGAACTAGTCTACTCCTTTAAGTTGTTAAAATATCTTTAATTGTCTCTTTTCTCTCTCTCTCCCGTGTGTTCAGATCTACGACGTGTTCAGTGGTAAGACGGCCCAGCTGAAAGACTCCACCCCCTTCGTGGTGTCAGTCAACCCCTCGGGCGTGGTCATGTGGTACGTCAGCGCCCCTGCCGCCGGCGAGCCCCGCCTCCACCAGCTGGACGCCGGTGGGAAGCTCCGCGGGCCCGCCCACTATCACCATGACGACGACGACGACGACGACGACAACCACCTGCCTCCCGCCTTCCTCTGAGCGGCTGCAGGGCCACGCCTACCGGGGTTATGACATCACTTCCTCCATATGGTTGAACCACTCGATACGAATGTTTTTATCCACCCTGTGTGCAAAGACCTGGAACGCATTATCACGCATTATTACCCGGCTTGGTTGAATGCTTGATTCTGATTGGTCAAGCGCTGAAATCAGCGGTGAATTATAGGTGAATAATGACCGCTCCGCTCTATAACTGTCGGGCTCCTATCACTCGATAATCACCGCTTATTACACGGTTATTTACTAAATAAATTGACCCCAAGTAAAAAAAAAATATATATTTCCTTGCTTACAGTAATGAAAGTCTTTAACTGGCCGTCCACAGAGCGTCGCCTCGACGCAAACAAGGACGTGTTGATCAAATAGAATCCATATTTGGTTACTGCATTGTCGATTTCTCGCTTCAAATATTTTCAAAAAACATTCTTGAGAGCAATGTTTAGTTGTGAATTTGTGTGTTTACATGGCTGACATGTTGGATACGGCACTAAATTCACGCAGCGTAGCCTGAGTGCAGCAGGTGTTCTCATGGACGGATTAACCCCTGCGAGGGCCCCTGGCCAATAATCTTTTAGGGCTCCCCGCCCTCCATCATAACCCCCCCTCCCTCCCGATGCACACTACCCAGCTCATATTTTAAGCCATGATTATCATCTGTGGGCCAAGAAAGCACCTGTAGAAAACAGAGGAGGGGCCCACACATTTGATTTGTAATTAATGTATACATTTAATTTTAGTAAATTGTCAATGACCACGCGGCCCAGTTCCCCCAAGGGCCCCTGAGAGCCAAGGGCCCCTGGCAACGGCCCCACCGGCCCAATGGTTAATACAGCCCTGGGTGTTCTGAGCCTTTGATTAGGCAGCGGTCCGTTATAGAGCGGAGCAGTCATTATTCACCTATAATTCACTGCTAATTTCAGCGCTTGACCAATCAGAATCAAGCCTTCAAACAAGCCGTGCAATAATGTGTAATAATGCCAGGTCTTAATGGGTTAAACGCCCACTGCTATGCTCTATCAAACACTTGTGATTTCAGGACAAACTCAGGGACAAACACTGTGGGACCACCTAATATCTCTCTCTCTCTCTGTGGTAGAGAGGGCTTGGGTTGGACCTTTCCATCATGTTCTCATGGGTGACACTGCCATGCCTTAATTGTGATTTTGTACATTTGTGAGCCTCACTATTTTTGGAAAGTTCTGGGGCTTTTGGGCAGGGGGGACGTTCTCCTTTTTTGACACGCCCAAATAGGGACCCAGGATCAAAGTGAATCAGTAAATCTTGGTGGTTATTCCATCGTTATTTTAGGTGAATCAAATAATGGAGAAGAGGTTCTTTGTATTGGGTTTTATTATTTGTACATCAACGAACCAAATAGATTTTTTTTATAGTGTGTGAATATAGCTGATCCACAAGCTCACAATGAGTCATGAGCTTGTGGATGAGCTATTTTTCTGCTATTTTGTGTGACTTTTGAAAGGGAAAAACTGTTGCTTCCCTACTTCTAATGATGACTGACACTTTCCTTGAGGCAGCAGGCTATCCGGTTTCTAAAATAAAGGCCAGAGTGTAGTCAGTGCACCAGTGCAACTAGTCGCAACTCCTTGGCACAAAACAGTTTTAATGCCAGTCCACGCCAATGCAACTGCCATTGGAGAGAATGGTTGCAAGGACACTGGCCTTTAGACTGAAATGAAGCCAGATATGAATTAACAGGGATTAGAATGATGCCAGTCACTGCCAGGCTGCAGTCATGATGATCAATGGTGTTTACATTGCTATTTCTTATTTGAAGGGTTTTTAAAATGTAGATTTGTTTGTTTTTTGCGCATCTGTTTTTGGTCCTTTTACTGCTTAATGCTTTTCAGGGAATTAATATATAGGCCTATATTATATTTGAATTAGTTTCTTGAAATAAAGAACGGATTCCCAAGTCACAGTGAATGGTTTGTTTTAATCTCTCTCATTCCAGTGTCGTGGAGTTAGTAGGACCGCAAATATTTTCCTTGTTGTGTTATGTTTCCAGTTTATGTGATTTCTGTACGATTGTGTCATGTTGATCTTAACAATAGTTACCTACTCCTCCCGTGAGGGAAATGGAGTGTTTTCAGCCCAACCCAGCAAGGAGCACATGAGCAATTTGGGGTTAAGAGTCTTGCTCAGGGACACAAATCATCATTGCTGGCCTGGCCTGGAATTGAACCTGGGACAACCAGGGGCTCTAGTTCCTCTAGTTCCTCTAGTTCCATTCAGCTATCACTGCCCCTAAATCTAAATTTCACATCCACTGGGCCAAGCAAAGCGCTCTGATCGGCTTTCTGAAACCTGTCTGTGTCAGGGACAACCGATCAAGCGCACCATACCATTGAGCCAAGGCACCTTTGGGCCCCTAACAGGTATCTCCTGGTGCTTTTGAGTTGTTCTCCTCTGTTTTAGCCTTGGAAAGGTCAAAGCACTCTAGGAATGAATTGTGGGTGGACTGGAGTTTGAACATGCAACCTTAGCATTGGGAGTATGATCTTTAAACCATTACACCATCTCTCACACAGATATCTTCTGGTGCTTTTGACTAGTTCTTTTGTATTTTAACCTTGAAAAGTAACACAACAGTGAATTGAACATGTGACCTCTGAACTGAGATTCTGATCTTTAGACCACAAGACCATCTCTCGGTCAAGGTGTGTCTTAGTGCTTTTGACTAATTCTTTAGTATTTTAACCTTGAAAGAAATGTTAAAGTAACACAGCAACATAAGAGGAGTGAGATTTGAAGACGGAACCTCTGCAAAGAGAGTCAAATCTTTAGACCACTAGACCATCTCTCACTACAGATATTTTCTGGTGCTTTTAATTCTTTTGTATTGCATTGAAAAGGTCCAATTAATACAGCAATGAAGGAGGAGTGAGATTTGAACTTCAACAGTAGAAGTCTGATCTTTAAACCACTACACCATCTCTCACAGCACATTATTTCTGGGGATTTTGACTACTTCTTTTGTATTTCAACCTTGAAAAGGTCTATGAAACACAGCAATGATCTGTATGAGAACCAGGACTTTGAACATGAAACCCCTGAACTGCTACTGTGAACTTAAGACCACTAGACATCTCTCATTTGGAGATATCTCAGTGCTTTTGACTAATTCTTTTGTATTTCAACCTTGAAATAAATGTTAAAGGAACATAGAAAGAGTGAGATTTGAACATGAAACCTCTGCATTGAGTGTCAAATCTTTAGACCACTGCACCATCTCACCAGACTCACCAAGTTCCCTGGTGCTTTTTAGTAATTTCTTTGTATTTTAACCTTGAAAAGGTCCAAGGGTTTAAAGGACAACTTTGTTTTTTTACAACAAGGGTTCATATTTTAGATTGTAATTAGAGAAAAGAAAAGGCGAGTGTTAAAATGTTTTCATTGACTTTGTTCTATCATTTTAGCACGTTTAGTGATCTAGATTTAAGTGGTTTGGGGCATGCGTACAAGTGGCTAAATATGTCTTTTTAGACCCAATAAGCCATTGATTTATTTTTCACTATATTCTGTATCACTACTTCCCCATAAGTCACATCTGCCCATGAAAGATTGTGGTGCAAAAAATACATATTTAGCCACTTTAGTACGCATGCTCCCAGCCTCTGAAAACAAAATCATTAAAATCTTTAAATCAACAGAAAGGAGTAAATGCAAACATTTTAACACTCATCTTTTATTTTCTTTAATTACAATCTAAAATATGAACCCTTGTTGTAAAAAAAACAAAGTTGTCCTTTAAATAGTTAAAGGTTCTTTACAGAACCAATACAATTCTTCAAGAATCAAACATTTTTATTTTGGGATTACATCTCCAACGTATGTCACTGCAGGTTCTGGATGTGTTTCCCTTATGCCACGCGGGGTGTGTGTGTGTGTGTGTGTGTGTGTGTGTGTGTGTGTGTGTGTGTGTGTGTGTGTGTGCGTGTGTGTGTGCGTGTGTGTGTGTGTGTGTGTGTGTGTGTGTGTGTGTGTGTACGGAAGGGTTGTTCCAGGACACTCTGTTGCATAATGGCTGCAGGGACCGGAAATAGCTGATCTACAAGCTCACCTCGTGTGGTGTCAGCAATGTGCTCTTGTGCTGTGAACTTGTAGATCTGCTCATTTCAGTGTGCATGTGTATGTATGGTATGAGCCCTTAGTGTTGAGGTGTTTATGAGTGGCATGTTTCTCTCCTGTGTTGGACAAGACATGATCACCTCAGCTGATACCAGGTTAGACCTGGTTAAACCTAACCCTAACCAGGTTAGGTTAAGACATGATCACCTCAGCTGATACCAGGTTAGACCGGGTTAAACCTAACCCTAACCAGGTTAGGTTAAGACATGATCACCTCAGCTGATACCAGGTTAGACCGGGTTAAACCTAACCCTAACCAGGTTAGGTTAAGACATGATCACCTCAGCTGAAACCAGGTTTCCCCTGCAGGAATTGTGAACAGACTTTATTAGTTTAAAAGGCAAAAAACGTTATGCTTTTCAACTCATTTAAACCAGGCTGTTGCAGCTCAAGCTGAAAGTGGGTGAAGGTGGGTGGAGGTGGGTGGAGCTTGTAGATCTGCTATTTTCACTAGTATGGGTCCAGGGTAAAGCCCTTTGCACACAGGCGCGTTTATCCGTGCAGATAAAACGGACAATTTCACTTTTTAAAAAGAACACAATGATTCTCTATGACCTCATGCACACCGGATCCGAATTGGCCGTGCGACGAGTGGCTGCGGCCGTGCGTCTTTTTCTCGATCGAACCCAGTTCGATTTGTGAGTCTTGTCGCATGCGGTAAAAAACTCATCACTTCTTTTATGACTCCTTTTGGGATCCGCAGCGCCGATTCCACACAGCATTGCACACCAAATCCAATGCGTTTTATTCATGCAGCAAACGAAAAAAAAACAAAAAAAAAAAAACGCAACTGTCCTGTGTGCGAAGGGCTTAAACATCTAATTTCTGTTTTTTTTTATTTTTTTTTATTATGTGCACCCCACATGTTTGTCCCTCACAATGTACAAGTAATAAGTACCTTTACTCATGTACTGGACTTAAGTAACATTTTTAGGTATATATATTTTTTACTGTATTTTTTAAAATGTATTCTAAAGCTCACAATGAGAGCTTGTGAGCTTGTAGATCTAGTATTTTCAAAAGATGTTTAAATACATTTGAGTGTATCTGAGTGAAATGGGACATTCTGCATAATGAGTACTTTCTTCTTTCTTTACCCCCTAAATGTGGATCCCACGATTGGCACTGATGGTGCAGAGGAGACCTCAGCTTCCCCACTGTTCACTGATAGCTCAGAGGAGACCCCAGCTTCCCCACTGTTCACTGATGGTGCAGAGGAGACCCCAGCTTCCCCACTGTTCACTGATGGTGCAGAGGAGACCCCAGCTTCCCCACTGATCACTGATGGCTCAGAGGAGACCCCAGCTTCCCCACTGTTCACTGATGGTGCAGAGGAGACCCCAGCTTCCCCACTGTTCACTGATGGTGCAGAGGAGACCCCAGCTTCCTCACTGTTCACTGATGGTGCAGAGGAGACCCCAGCTTCCCCACTGTTCACTGATGGTGCAGAGGAGACCCCAGCTTCCCCACTGTTCACTGATGGTGCAGAGGAGACCCCAGCTTCCTCACTGTTCACTGATGGTGCAGAGGAGACCCCAGCTTCCCCACTGTTCACTGATGGTGCAGAGGAGACCCCAGCTTCCCCACTGTTCACTGATGGTTCAGAGGAGACCCCAGCTTCCCCACTGTTCACTGATGGTGCAGAGGAGACCCCAGCTTCCCCACTGTTCACTGATGGTGCAGAGGAGACCCCAGCTTCCCCACTGTTCACTGATAGGACAGAGGAGACCCCAGCTTCCCCACTGTTCACTGATGGTACAGAGGAGACCCCAGCTTCCCCACTGTTCACTGATGGTGCAGAGGAGACCCCAGCTTCCCCACTGTTCACTGATGGCTCAGAGGAGACCCCAGCTTCCCCACTGTTCACTGATGGTGCAGAGGAGACCCCAGCTTCCCCACTGTTCACTGATGGTGCAGAGGAGACCCCAGCTTCCTCACTGTTCACTGATGGCTCAGAGGAGACCCCAGCTTCCCCACTGTTCACTGATAGGACAGAGGAGACCCCAGCTTCCCCACTGTTCACTGATGGTACAGAGGAGACCCCAGCTTCCCCACTGTTCACTGATGGTGCAGAGGAGACCCCAGCTTCCCCACTGTTCACTGATGGCTCAGAGGAGACCCCAGCTTCCCCACTGTTCACTGATGGTGCAGAGGAGACCCCAGCTTCCCCACTGTTCACTGATGGCGCAGAGGAGACCCCAGCTTCCCCACTGTTCACTGATGGCTCAGAGGAGACCCCAGCTTCCCCACTGTTCACTGATGGTTCAGAGGAGACCCCAGCTTCCCCACTGTTCACTGATGGTGCAGAGGAGACCCCAGCTTCCCCACTGTTCACTGATGGGACAAAGGAGACCCCAGCTTCCCCACTGTTCACGGCGGGAATCGAACACGGGACCTTCTAGCTGTGAGGCAACAGCGCTACCCACTGCACCAAGGACATCGTGCATCGCATCATAGTGAACCACAAACCCCGGACAACAGGATCCAATCCAGCCTTTATACTTTACCAGAACGCATTCACATTAACGTGACATGTTATCTGAAGTGATGCTCGCCCTGTCCCTGTGATTTTTATATGCAAACTGCTAATAAAGTATTCAATCAAAAGAAGGAGAGATTTATCTGGGTGACTTAGTGTGTGCGCCACGGTGCGGTGCGGTGTGTGCATGATCGTTTCTATCTGACACAAATTGATTAGACGTCTTCCCGGCCGGGACCCAAACTAGTGAAAACAGCAGATCTACAAGCTCAAAACGTGTCTCTTCACTTAGATAGATCGTCTATTTTCACTAGGCCCAGCCTACTTCTTATTATTCTTTTTATATGTAAATGTGTCTAAATATAGGCCTACACACTGGACCCATATAGCCTACGTAGCTTTCTATAGTCTGGAAATAAAAGATCATTTGACAGACAACACTATAGCCTGCCCTGCATGTAGGCCTACTGACCACTGTAATTGCAATCAGGGTTATATTTCTTGCAAAAGATTATAAAGTCGTATGTCCAGTGTGCCACAGTGATTTTTGATTGATTGCATACATAGAAAGGGAGATACTATCACATGCCATTCAAGAAAATAAATAGAGAGTTCACAGAATAAAAACTAATTTGAATAAGAGCAATCACTTGAGAAATGACCATATAGGGTCTGGGAATTGAAGCAGCTATGGGGCGATCGACATTAACCTCCAACCCAGCATTACTCTATAGCTTTGTATTGCCTTGGTAGGCTGTCAGACTATATTTAGTTTGGTTTATATAGGCCTGCTGTTACATTTCATAATGTAATGTTTGGCTCTTTATAGGATATGGTTAAACCATGGCGTCATCATTGGTTGCGTTGTATTATAGCCTAATAAAAACACTATTTCTGTCAGAAGCAGTTGTCATTAATTGTTCTTTAGATTCAGGAAACATCTATGAAGTGTCTTACTAGCTCAGAAATAAATCAAATAGTCTATGAAGTGTTTTGTAGCCTAGGTATTATTGAACGCAATCTGCTTGCGTTCTGGAGTCATTCAATGAATGATCGGGTTGATGCGCTGCCGTCTCAATCTCTCCATGTGACCAAAATAACAGATGTATAAGCTGTCGACACGCCGTGACGGAATGCGTTGATGTCTTGTAACTCTGTTTTTTTGGTGTGGCGCGTTGCACATCGTGCGCACGATCGCGCATCTATAGGGAGCAAAGAAAGACACCGACGTTTGGTTCAATCATGGTTTTGGTCAATTAAGCGATTAAAAGAAAAGGTCTCCTCATTCCTTGGAAAGCCCAGCATGACCAATGACTGGATTGTGTCCCGTTTGTAATCAGGTCTTTATTTGCTGTGCAATGAATGAATGAAACTGATGGAGCAAAATGGCATGTCACACTTCGCAAATCATTTCTTTGAATAGACTCTCACAGAATTGACACATGGAACTGACACCAGGCTAGGGCTTGATTGCAGGGAATCCCGCAATGCGCTGCAAGGAATCAAATTGATTGGTCGGGATGTAGAGAACCCAGGATCGCACTACCGCGATTGGCCGTTTTGTCAGACGAGCGAGAGATTTGACTGGTCCGTTTTCCAGCAAAGTCCAAGGAAACGGGGGCCGCGATTGGCGGGCCAAAACCTCGACAGAGAAGTCAGCAGGCGCCACCCTTTACTTTTGGTACATTTGGAGACTAAATGAATGCATACCCCATACACACACCAAGGTATCATTGACTAAATGAATGCATACCCCATACACACACCAAGGTATCATTGACTAAATGAATGCATACCCCATACACACACCAAGGTATCATTGACTAAATGAATGCATACCCTATACACACACCAAGGTATCATTGACTAAATGAATGCATACCCTATACACACACCAAGGTATCATTGACTAAATGAATGCATACCCTATACACACACCAAGGCATCATTTACTAAATGAATGCATACCCTATACACACACCAAGGCATCATTGACTAAATGAATGCATACCCTATACACACACCAAGGTATCATTGACTAAATGAATGCATACCCCATACACACACCAAGGTATCATTGACTAAATGAATGCATACCCCATACACACACCAAGGTATCATTGACTAAATGAATGCATACCCCATACACACACCAAGGCATCATTGACTAAATGAATGCATACCCTATACACACACCAAGGTATCATTGACTAAATGAATGCATACCCTATACACACCAAGGTATCATTTACTAAATGAATGCATACCCCATACACACACCAAGGTATCATTGACTAAATGAATGCATACCCCATACACACACCAAGGCATCATTGACTAAATGAATGCATACCCCATACACACACCAAGGTATAATTGACTAAATGAATGCATACCCCATACACACACCAAGGCATCATTGACTAAATGAATGCATACCCTATACACACCAAGGTATCATTGACTAAATGAATGCATACCCTATACACACCAAGGTATCATTGACTAAATGAATGCATACCCTATACACACCAAGGTATCATTGACTAAATGAATGCATACCCCATACACACACCAAGGTATCATTGACTAAATGAATGCATACCCCATACACACACCAAGGCATCATTGACTAAATGAATGCATACCCTATACACACCAAGGCATCATTGACTAAATGAATGCATACCCTATACACACACCAAGGTATCATTGACTAAATGAATGCATACCCTATACACACAGCCAGGCATCATTGACTAAATGAATGCATACCCCATACACACACCAAGGTATCATTGACTAAATGAATGCATACCCCATACACACACCAAGGTATCATTGACTAAATGAATGCATACCCCATACACACACCAAGGCATCATTGACTAAATGAATGCATACCCTATACACACACCAAGGTATCATTGACTAAATGAATGCATACCCTATACACACCAAGGTATCATTTACTAAATGAATGCATACCCCATACACACACCAAGGTATCATTGACTAAATGAATGCATACCCTATACACACACCAAGGTATCATTGACTAAATGAATGCATACCCCATACACACACCAAGGTATCATTGACTAAATGAATGCATACCCTATACACACACCAAGGCATCATTGACTAAATGAATGCATACCCCATACACACACCAAGGTATCATTGACTAAATGAATGCATACCCCATACACACACCAAGGCATCATTGACTAAATGAATGCATACCCTATACACACCAAGGTATCATTGACTAAATGAATGCATACCCTATACACACCAAGGTATCATTGACTAAATGAATGCATACCCTATACACACCAAGGTATCATTGACTAAATGAATGCATACCCCATACACACACCAAGGTATCATTGACTAAATGAATGCATACCCCATACACACACCAAGGCATCATTGACTAAATGAATGCATACCCTATACACACCAAGGCATCATTGACTAAATGAATGCATACCCTATACACACACCAAGGTATCATTGACTAAATGAATGCATACCCTATACACACAGCAAGGCATCATTGACTAAATGAATGCATACCCTATACACACACCAAGGTATCATTGACTAAATGAATGCATACCCCATACACACAGCAAGGCATCATTGACTAAATGAATGCATACCCTATACACACACCAAGGCATCATGGACTAAATGAATGCATACCCCATACACACACCAAGGTATCATTGACTAAATGAATGCATACCCCATACACACACCAAGGTATCATTGACTAAATGAATGCATACCCCATACACACACCAAGGCATCATTGACTAAATGAATGCATACCCTATACACACCAAGGTATCATTGACTAAATGAATGCATACCCTATACACACCAAGGTATCATTGACTAAATGAATGCATACCCTATACACACCAAGGTATCATTGACTAAATGAATGCATACCCCATACACACACCAAGGTATCATTGACTAAATGAATGCATACCCCATACACACACCAAGGCATCATTGACTAAATGAATGCATACCCTATACACACCAAGGCATCATTGACTAAATGAATGCATACCCTATACACACACCAAGGTATCATTGACTAAATGAATGCATACCCCATACACACAGCCAGGCATCATTGACTAAATGAATGCATACCCCATACACACACCAAGGTATCATTGACTAAATGAATGCATACCCCATACACACACCAAGGTATCATTGACTAAATGAATGCATACCCCATACACACAGCCAGGCATCATTGACTAAATGAATGCATACCCCATACACACACCAAGGTATCATTGACTAAATGAATGCATACCCCATACACACACCAAGGTATCATTGACTAAATGAATGCATACCCCATACACACACCAAGGCATCATTGACTAAATGAATGCATACCCTATACACACACCAAGGTATCATTGACTAAATGAATGCATACCCTATACACACCAAGGTATCATTTACTAAATGAATGCATACCCCATACACACACCAAGGTATCATTGACTAAATGAATGCATACCCTATACACACACCAAGGTATCATTGACTAAATGAATGCATACCCCATACACACACCAAGGTATCATTGACTAAATGAATGCATACCCTATACACACACCAAGGCATCATTGACTAAATGAATGCATACCCCATACACACACCAAGGTATCATTGACTAAATGAATGCATACCCCATACACACACCAAGGCATCATTGACTAAATGAATGCATACCCTATACACACCAAGGTATCATTGACTAAATGAATGCATACCCTATACACACCAAGGTATCATTGACTAAATGAATGCATACCCTATACACACCAAGGTATCATTGACTAAATGAATGCATACCCCATACACACACCAAGGTATCATTGACTAAATGAATGCATACCCCATACACACACCAAGGCATCATTGACTAAATGAATGCATACCCTATACACACCAAGGCATCATTGACTAAATGAATGCATACCCTATACACACACCAAGGTATCATTGACTAAATGAATGCATACCCTATACACACAGCAAGGCATCATTGACTAAATGAATGCATACCCTATACACACACCAAGGTATCATTGACTAAATGAATGCATACCCCATACACACAGCAAGGCATCATTGACTAAATGAATGCATACCCTATACACACACCAAGGCATCATGGACTAAATGAATGCATACCCCATACACACACCAAGGTATCATTGACTAAATGAATGCATACCCCATACACACACCAAGGTATCATTGACTAAATGAATGCATACCCTATACACACACCAAGGTATCATTGACTAAATGAATGCATACCCTATACACACACCAAGGTATCATTGACTAAATGAATGCATACCCTATACACACACCAAGGTATCATTGACTAAATGAATGCATACCCTATACACACACCAAGGTATCATTGACTAAATGAATGCATACCCCATACACACACCAAGGCATCATTGACTAAATGAATGCATACCCCATACACACAGCAAGGCATCATTGACTAAATGAATGCATACCCCATACACACACCAAGGTATCATTGACTAAATGAATGCATACCCTATACACACACCAAGGCATCATTGACTAAATGAATGCATACCCCATACACACACCAAGGTATCATTGACTAAATGAATGCATACCCCATACACACAGCAAGGCATCATTGACTAAATGAATGCATACCCCATACACACACCAAGGTATCATTGACTAAATGAATGCATACCCTATACACACACCAAGGTATCATTGACTAAATGAATGCATACCCTATACACACACCAAGGTATCATTGACTAAATGAATGCATACCCTATACACACAGCAAGGCATCATTGACTAAATGAATGCATACCCTATACACACAGCAAGGTATCATTTACTAAATGAATGCATACCCTATACACACACCAAGGTATCATTGACTAAATGAATGCATACCCCATACACACACCAAGGCATCATTGACTAAATGAATGCATACCCTATACACACACCAAGGTATCATTGACTAAATGAATGCATACCCTATACACACACCAAGGTATCATTGACTAAATGAATGCATACCCTATACACACAGCAAGGCATCATTGACTAAATGAATGCATACCCTATACACACACCAAGGCATCATTGACTAAATGAATGCATACCCTATACACACAGCAAGGCATCATTGACTAAATGAATGCATACCCTATACACACACCAAGGTATCATTGACTAAATGAATGCATACCCTATACACACACCAAGGTATCATTGACTAAATGAATGCATACCCTATACACACACCAAGGTATCATTGACTAAATGAATGCATACCCCATACACACAGCAAGGCATCATTGACTAAATGAATGCATACCCCATACACACACCAAGGTATCATTGACTAAATGAATGCATACCCTATACACACACCAAGGCATCATTGACTAAATGAATGCATACCCTATACACACAGCAAGGCATCATTGACTAAATGAATGCATACCCCATACACACAGCAAGGCATCATTGACTAAATGAATGCATACCCTATACACACACCAAGGCATCATTGACTAAATGAATGCATACCCCATACACACAGCAAGGCATCATTGACTAAATGAATGCATACCCCATACACACAGCAAGGCATCATTGACTAAATGAATGCATACCCTATACACACACCAAGGCATCATTGACTAAATGAATGCATACCCTATACACACACCAAGGTATCATTGACTAAATGAATGCATACCCCATACACACACCAAGGCATCATTGACTAAATGAATGCATACCCTATACACACAGCAAGGCATCATTGACTAAATGAATGCATACCCTATACACACAGCAAGGCATCATTGACTAAATGAATGCATACCCTATACACACACCAAGGTATCATTGACTAAATGAATGCATACCCTATACACACACCAAGGCATCATTGACTAAATGAATGCATACCCTATACACACAGCAAGGCATCATTGACTAAATGAATGCATACCCTATACACACAGCAAGGCATCATTGACTAAATGAATGCATACCCTATACACACACCAAGGCATCATTGACTAAATGAATGCATACCCTATACACACAGCAAGGCATCATTGACTAAATGAATGCATACCCTATGGGGCTTTTAAGCCGTGACATCATTTTGTAGGCAGAGGAGAATCTGCCCCCAGAGCATTTTCTGTCCCTCGCTATTTCAAAAAACAACGACTAAAAAATAACGACTAAAGTATAATTCTAACACTTTCCTTTCAACAACAAAGAGAAGAAAAATGTGTAAATAGTAAAAATAGTAAAAAGATTCACGGAAACTGGGGGCAGAAATTCTCCTCTGCCTACAAAATGATGTCATACTTAACAGCCCCATACACATACCAAGGCATCATTGTGTAACGGTGCTGTGCAGAAAGTGTCAGTTCCTGATAATCGGTTGATAATTTCACTGCTTCCAGGCTTTTACTTTAAAAAAAGCTATTTAATTGTCTACTATCAATTATCAATAATGCAGGGGGAAAACGCTCCAGTGCCATGTATGCACGCACACACACACACACCTACTAATGCTGAAAGTTGATTACTCTGGACTTCATTTGGAAGCATGCTTTCTAAAGAATGAAACACTGTCTGGTGACTGAACCACAAAAAGAAAAGAGACAATGAATAATAACATATCGTCACTGTCGGGCAGAAACCTCGTATCTCCAAGCTTTAAATTTGTACATTTTTTTGCAAAGCAAGGCCCTGCTTCATCATACAAGGCCGGCGCACAAAAGTAGTGAAAACAGCAGATCTACAAGCACACAACGCCTCGCGGTGCGAGGCGTTGTGTGCTTGTAGATCGGCTGTTTTCACTAGTTTAAGTCATTTTTAAAATGATAAATGCAAAATTTGGACATACAAGGTTTTCACCCGACAACGACAATACCAGGGCAGAGAGGGAGAGACCCAAGCTGTTTGTGACCACGTGACAAACAAACCCAATGAGATTGGGTTAGGGTTAACCCAAGCTAACCCCTAACCCACGGCATGAAAAGACAAACGCAATTCCAGACTCTCTGAATTCCTAAACCAATTAGGATAGATTGGTCAAAGCCCACAACAGCTACTGTACACCCCAATTAAAACCAAAACACCATCTACATTTACAACGGATACTACTTATTAACACTGAGCTAGATCCAAAACTCTTATTATTAGGCCTTTACCCGATCGGCCATAGGAAAAAAACAACAAGATAAAACGTCTGGATCTTGGGTTCCTACAAGCCAAAAGGGTTTCAAGATTTTAAAGACTCTTGTAAGACGTGGGGAAATGCCTGCAAAGAGACCAAAAATGATGTGGAATCAGTCACAAAGAGTGTTATCCCACTACATGGAAAACTTGACTATATTGAGGGCCAATCCAGAAGAAATAATGTCATTATTGATGGCATTAAAGAGTCAGAGGGAGAGAAATGGTCTGACTCTGAGGATAAAGTGAGGAAGCTGCTGAAAGAGAAGCTAAAGATTGACCCTCTCAAAATTGAGATAGAGCGGGCACATAGGACTGGAAGAATTCCATCCTCCACCAGACCCAGGCCCATTGTTGTCAAGTTTCTGCGCTTTAAGGACAAACTGGAGGTCCTCAGCAATGCCAAAGCCCTGAAAGGCACAAACATCTACATCAATGAAGATTTTCCTGAAGCTGTTCGACTGAAGCGGAAAGAACTCCTTCCGGCCATGAAGGCTGCCAGGGAGAAGGGAGATATTGCCTATCTGCGGTATGACAAACTCATTGTCCACCCACCATCCCAGAAACATCCACAGAAGTCCTAGGTGAACTGAAAATGCCACTGAGTCTACACATTACACATGATACACATCCATACTTCACACACACCGGACGCAGACACGCACGCACGCACACACCACTCACGCAGACTCACACGCACACACACACACACACAGAGAACATTTTTCACATACAGTATGCATCTCAGTATGTATTTCAGTATATTGGTATAATGATCACTATTATACTCTTTCATGGACAACAGCTCTAACTGTCGTCACTGCCTTGATATTCTATCTAACCCAACCGTTTGTTGTACTTGCTGTAAAAAATATTACCATCTGAGATGCACACCTATAAATGAATATGAAAAGAACGAATGGAGCTCTTGGACTTGTTCTGAGTGTGTCTCCATATTTCCATACCATGGTATTGATGATGATGGCCTAGATGAGGCTCATATGGAATGCAATTTTAGGTTGACAATTGACTCAAATCTTATGCGTTTTAATCCTTTTGATTTGAATCTACGTAGTGACTCAAAATTTATGGGCCCTCTTGATCCTGATTCAAATTTCTTTAGTTCTTTAACTCCTGAGTCACTATCCTGTGACTACTTTAGTATTGATCAATTTCATAGTCTGCTACTCGATATTCCAGAGCCCCAACCAAAGCAGTTTTCTACCTTTCATTTAAACATCCGTAGTCTATCTAAAAATCATGAGGCACTTTATCATTTTTTGTCTTTGTTAAATCATGAATTTTCAGTATTAGCATTTTCTGAAACTTGGTTGACTGATGAGTTGATATCTCACTTTGACATCCCAAATTATAATGCTCTACACCATTGTAGAATGGTAAAGTCTGGTGGAGGTGTATCTCTATACCTTCACAACAAATATCAATTTAAACAAAGAGATGATCTTGCTCTCAACTCAACTGAGTGTTATGATGTTGAATCACTGTTCCTTGAAATACCCTCATGTGACATTTTTGATGGTAAATGTGTTGTCATAGGTTGCATTTACAAGCCCCCAGACTCAAATATTGAACATTTCAATTCTAGTCTTGCTTGTGTCTTGGACAAAATTAACCGTGAAGGTAAAGTATGTTTCCTCCTGGGTGACTATAATATTAATCTATTTAAGAGTGAGTCCTCATCACTCACTGCTGAATTTCTGAATACCTTGTATGCAAATTCTTTATATCCCTTAATCACTATACCTACCCGAGTGACTTCCTCATCTGCAACCCTCATTGACAACATATTTACCAACTCTCTTAATAATGTATGGAAATCTGGCGTCCTTCACTCTGATATATCTGATCATTACCCTGTATTTCACTTCACATCAAAATCCTCAGGTAACCATCAGGAGACAGACAAAGTTATAAGGTTTAGAGTGTTTAACAAAAGAAACATTGACCGGTTTGGTGAGCTGATTGATGACATCCTCTGGGATGACGTCTATACTCATGATGATGTTGAACAAGCCTATCAATCATTTTTAAATTCTTTTAACTCTGTATTCAACAGGTGCTTTCCACTTGTCAGTAAGAAAGCTAATAAGGTCAGTGCATTTAGAAAACCCTGGTTTACACCAGATCTCCATAAGTCTTTGAAAGCTAAGAATAGGTTGTATAGGAAATTTATATGCAACCCATCCCCAATTAATATAGCAAATTATAAGAAATATCGAAATAAATACAATCATCTTATTAAAAGTGCTAAGAAAAAATATTTTTCAGACAAGTTTAATGAGGCTTCAAACAACATCAAGACCACCTGGGGAGTCATCAACCAGCTTCTAAACCGGAAAAAAGTTTCACCCACTCTTCCATCCCAATTTGTTGAAGAAAATAGAGTCTACTCTGACCCATCTGATATTGCATGTGCTTTTAACAACTATTTTGTCAATATTGGTAGAGTTTTATCTGAAAGGATAAGTCCTCTGGCCGGGTCTCCATCTGAGTTCCTTTTACATCGCCATCCCTCTATTCAGAGCTTCAAGCCTCCGACTGAGAAGGAAATCATAGACATAATTATGACTCTGAAAGACTCAGCGGCTGGTCATGATGAGGTCAGGTCCAACTTAATCATAAAAACTTGCCATAAAATTGTTAAGCCCTTGACTCATATTTTCACCAAATCTCTAGAAACTGGTAAAATACCAAATGACCTTAAAATTGCAAAAGTCATTCCTGTTTATAAGTCTGGAGACCGTAGTGCATTTAACAATTATCGCCCCATTTCAGTTCTCCCATGTTTTTCAAAAATTTTGGAAAGGTTGGTATATAACAGAGTGATGGAACATCTGCAGCAGTATAACATTTTGTATGAATATCAATATGGATTTAGAAAAAAACACTCCACCGAAATGGCTATACATCAGTTGGTTGACAAAATCCATACTGCATTCAATAATAATGAATATGCCTTGGGAATTTTTCTAGACTTATCTAAAGCATTTGACACTGTAAATTATGACATCCTACTACAAAAACTGTTACACTATGGATTTGCTGGAATCACCCACACATGGTTCTACAATTATATTTATAATAGGCAACAATTTGTTGTTGTAAATGGAAAGTCTTCAGATAGTGCCACATTAACATGTGGGGTCCCTCAAGGATCTATACTAGGCCCACTATTGTTTCTTATTTATATTAATGACTTGGCTGCAGCGCTGTCCTCCTTATTTCCTGTACTTTTTGCAGATGACACAAATGTATTTATTTCGCATACTGATTTTTCTGTTCTCATGGCAAAAGCTAACCACGATTTGGACAACATTTCAAAATGGTTTAAATTAAACAAATTATCTCTCAATATAAAAAAATCAAATTTTATTATATTTACATCAAAAAATAAAAAGTACAGTAAATCTAACACCTGTCTTTCAATAGGAGATAACCCCATCACTCAGGTTGCATCAACAACTTTCCTTGGAGTAATTATACATGAAAAACTAAACTGGCAAAGCCATATTAACCATGTAGGAAAGAAAATATCAAAATCTATCGGCATTATTGGCAAATTTCGTAGTTTAATTTACGATAAGTGTCTCCTAACCCTTTATTATAGTTTAATTTATCCGTATCTTACATATTGCAATACAATCTGGGGAGCTACATATCCTACTCATTTACATAAACTCCATAAGATGCAAAAAAGATTTTGCAGGATTGCTACATATAGTGATTGGTCTGCTCCTTCTGCCCCTCTTTTCAAACAGCTCAATATCTTATCTATTTTTAATTTAAATAAATACCAAACCTGCAATTTTATTTTCAAAGTGTTGATGCAGCCTGATTCATTTTCCTTGCCCTGTAGAACCTTTTTCCAGCTCAACAGTGATGTACACCATTTCAACACAAGACAGGCAAATCATCTGCATCTTCCAAAGTTTCGTACCGGTCTATGTCAGTTTTCCATCAAGTTCAGGGGGGCTAAGCTATGGAACAGTCATATTGCAATTTCATCCAAGTCTACTTCACTCAATCAATTTAAATATAAGCTTAGAACCCACTTGATGTAATAAAGTTTCAGTCTCCACACCCACATACACTTGCACCCACACCCACACCATTTTCTTTTCTTTATTTTATTAAATGTATTTACTTTTCATACTGCATATTCATTTATTGTATTATTTTGTGTCGTTATGTTATATGTTATTTTTATTTTATTTTATTTTTATGATTATTTTGTATTATTCTGTTAACTTAGGTGAGATTACTTTATAAACCCAACTGGGTTTTTTAAATCTCACCTGCACAACCCAAGTCAAATATTGTTTCAAATGTTTTGTTCTTTTAAAAATGTGCAAATAAACAAATCAAAAATCAAGTTATCGCCCTTTCATGGAAAAAGACAGGGAAACCTAGCATCGCTCAGTGGTTTAAGGAACTGTCTTTGTGCCTTCCACTAGAAAGAATCACATACACTCTCAAAAACAAACAGGAGCTGTTTGAGAAGATATGGGGGAGCTTTGTTCAGTATAT
The DNA here is from genome assembly GCF_963921795.1 of Nannobrachium achirus. Taxonomy (NCBI): domain Eukaryota; kingdom Metazoa; phylum Chordata; class Actinopteri; order Myctophiformes; family Myctophidae; genus Nannobrachium; species Nannobrachium achirus. The sequence goes on from NC_137830.1 coordinate 52,398,317, forward strand.
AAAGGGCAATGACCTTTCTCACTTGATGGAGGAATCGGAGGTGGGGTAATTGCACTCTCTGCAGGCACTTGTTCGGCCTTGTGGCTTGGGACTCTGTAAGTGTTAATGGTACATGTGCTCATTTTTGTTTGTTTTTATTTTTGTAAGCTGATGTTTTTGTTTTTGTTTCTCGTATGTAGTGTCATTCAAGTTATTTTATTGCAGTTTGTATTTTCATTTTCATTGTCATGTATTTGTATTTGTTATATGTGTCTCTAAAAAAGCAAAAAAAAAAAGAAAATAAACATATTGTTTAAAAAAAGAAAAGAAAAAAACACCATCTTGCATGCCATGCAGTCTCTCTGCTGCAGGAGGTCAAATAATGATCTGCTGTAGGGGAGTCTCTGTCTCTTTACACATACCACGCAGGCACGCACAAATGCACGCACACATGCATGCACGCACACGGTATAGACGGGTTTCTGGTCCACGTTACACTGATAAAACTAGATGCGTGCGCAGGGTCCGTACCAAAATTAGCCAATGAAACCAGCGCTCCCCAAAACAACAGGTTTGGGGATTGGACGGAATTGATTACATGATACAGTCAGCTGTGCATTTAGTCTCAATGTTTGTAAACAAGAAACCCGTCCATATGCCGCCTCTCAACGCCATAACGTCGCGGCTGGAGAGGCGTCGGGCTACCCTCATGGCCCCCAGCCCACCAACCACCCATGAGGTGAACGTGGAGGGTGAAAATGGGCCCTTACCTGGACAGGCCAGGAGTTCCTGGCCAAATAGCACCGCCAGCACGGCTTGGTGGTGTTTGGTACAGAGGAGAACTATAGGAAACTGAGCCAGTGTGACCAGGTCAGAACCAAACCCTCTCCCATAGAACTTCCTATCAGTTAAATTGAAATGTAGCCTATTCATTCATTTAAAATTAAATATGATGAATTCTTGATAAAGCAAAAGTTACCGAGTATTTCTGCAATACTATGATAGGCCTATATGTCTGATTTATATCAGTATGAATAAGAAATACTGTTATTTTATTGTTTTAGACATATATGGACGGTACATTTAAGACCTGCCCAAGGCCAGTGTAACAGTTGTGCTCTGTACACGGCTACTATGTGGACAGGGTGCTACCATAATGCTTCTAATGACCAAGACCAGTGTAACAGCTGTGCTCTGTACACAGCTACTATGTGGACAGGGTGCTACCATTTGTAATGGTTCTAATGTAACAGTTGTGCTCTGTACACGGCTACTATGTGGGCAGGGTGCTACCATTTGTAATGCTTTTAATGAGTGGAAAGACAACAGTGATGAACTCTGCTGTCCTCAGCCACATCAAGAGGAGGGTCGCACGCCTCAAAGGGCAACCGTAAGTCTGTCAGTGTGTGTGTGTGTGTGTGATTGTGTGTGTGTCCTTTCACCAACCCCACCTTTAGGGTGTGGTCACTGATGACATGGAGGAGAGAACACGCCCCCAGCACCCCCAGTGTCCCCCAGAGGGAATCAAACCCAGGACCTTCTAGCTGTGAGGCAACAGAGCTACCCACTGTACTACCATTGTCAACATGTGTTATATGTTATAGCACACAATAAGACAATTCTGCTTTGATGTCATATACTGTATGTCACATAGACCATCATTATGATGTCATATACTGTATGTTACATAGACCATCATTATGATGTCATATACTGTATGTTACATAGACCATCATTATGATGTCATATACTGTATGTTACATAGACCATCATTATGATGTCATATACTGTATGTCAAATAGACCATCATTATGATGTCATATACTGTATGTCGCATAGACCATCATTATGATGTCATATACTATACATCACATAGACCATCATTATGATGTCATATACTGTATGTCACATAGACCATCGTTATGATGTCATATACTGTACATCACATAGACCATCATTATGATGTCATACATCCAAGAAGTCATTTTTTTTGGAAAGGTTTAATTTTTACATTTTCCCATTCAAGTCAATGGAGAAAATGTGTTCAGTAATAAATCAATATAAATTAAACTATAACGTATCTCTTAGCAAATGCAAGCAGACGAGTCCCAGTGAAGCCGGTCTATTTAATTATAATGCGTTGCAAATAGTGTGGGGATTAAGGGGAGCAAATGCTAATTTCGTGCAATTTTGACTTAAAGCGCAAGATTTTGCACAGATGCAGCCCAGGGCTTGCTCTAATGATTTAGCTAGGGCGCCCGAGTCTGCGACCTTCGGGGTCGCCACAGCGGCCAAATCAAGTTGGGCTCGCATTGACTTTCTATACTTACTTTCTTACTTATGCTCTTCACCCCCTATGGCCTATGGGGCATAAGGCTTCGATAATGTTCCTCCACCTATCACGGTCTTTGGCGGCCAGTTGTGCCGTGCCCCATGAGAGACCCATCTCCTTCAGCTCAGCCTCGACAACACTTTGGGGATACGCTCTGGGGGCATTCGTAGAACGTGTCCAAGCCATCTTAGGCGACAGTGTTTTACTTCTGTGACCACGTCTCTGCAGCCAGTCTTCGTGTAGAGTTCCTTGTTGGATATTTTAATGGGCCAAAATATACGGCAGATCTTCCTCAGGCAGCCATTGTGAAAAGAGCTGACTTTGCTCATATCGCACTTGGTAATACGCCAGCACTCAGCCCCATATAGTAGGACCGGCTTGACCAGGGTGTTATACAGGCGGATCTTGGTTTTGAGGCTGTAGGTGTTGGATTTCCAGATGTTGTGGAGTCTTGTGTAGGTGCTGCATGCTTGTCCAAGTCTGCGCTGGATGTCTTTCTGTGCAGCGTTGTCCTGGCTAATCAGACTTCCCAGATACACAAAGTCATCAACGACTTCAAGCGGTTCATCATTTATGGTGATGCATGCCTGTGTGGTGGTGTTGATTGACATCACTTTGGTTTTGGTGGTATTGATGATGAGGCCCGTCTGTAGAGCATATCTGGTGAGTCTGTCAGTTTTTTCTTGCAGATGTTTAGTATTGTTGGACAGGACAGCGAGGTCGTCAGCAAAGTCAAGATCTTTGAGCTGGCTAGAAATGACCCTGAAGGCTATGCCGTCTGGAGATTCAAAGCTCCTGGCAGGTTTAACCATGGTGGACAGGCAGATGGATAGTGGCCAGACGAAAAGATACCCAAAATTCCTTTATAGGTTAGGCGTTGGGCTAACAACCCCACCCTGTAAAAAGAACATTGTTACGGAAACTAAGAATTGACTTTCTATACAGAAGGAAAATACCCAGATTTTTTTTCTGGGTATTTAAGGAGGATCTGAGGGGTCTAACTAGTGGTTTGTCATGATGCTGAATCCATTGCAGGCATTTGTTTTGCACAAAAAACATTCAGTGGGCTAGAAATGGTCTCAGAAAACAATACACGTATGGGTGAGTATTCATGTTAGTCGGAGGCCTTAGGGTTTTTCTTCTCGTGCTAATCAGTCTAAAAGTGCAAAATTTAGCACAGATGTAGCTCAGGGCATGCTCTAATGATTTAGCTAGGGCGCCCGAGTCGGCGACCTTCGGGGTCACCACAGCACCAACAAAACTGTGAAAAGTGATGACTCATCACTTTTCATCACTAAAGTCGATGGGAGCCCAACTTGATTTGGCCGCTGTGGCGACCCCGAATGTTGCAGACTCGAAGCCCTAGCTAAATCATTAGAGCATGCCCTGAGCTACATATGTGCAAAATGTTGAACTTAGCACGAAAAAAAAAAAAAAACCTAATGAATACTCACCCATACGTGTATTGTTTTCTGAGGCCATTTCTAGCCCACTGAATGTTTTTTGTGCAAAACAAATGCCTGCAATGGATTCAGCATCAAGACAAACCCCTAGTTAGACCCCTCAGATCCTCCTTAAATACCCAGAAAAAAATAATAATTCTGGGTATTTTCCTCCTGTATAGAAAGTCAATGGGAGCCCAACTTGATTTGGCCGCTGTGGCGACCCCGAAGGTCGCAGACTCGGGCGCCCTAGCTAAATCATTAGAGCAAGCCCTGGGCTACAAGGGTAAGTCAAAATTGCACGAAATTAGCATTTGCTCCCCTTAATCCACACACTAAAAATGAAGTTTATCTGGATGGGGGAAAAGTACTCTAGTGTGGTTGCCCTGTTAGGGTAACCACACTAACAAATGCTAAAGTGATCATACATTATTTAGTAAAAACAAATAAATGTTCTGCTGCTCTGTTATCACTACTAATGACACAATACACCTCTATCATCAGAACTGTTTTTTTTTACTACGTGATGCTGCACCGAGACGCCACCCTGTGGCCAAATGGTGTAACTGCACCTTCATGCAGCACAACAAGTCAATGATGAAAGTCATGCAAACAGCAACACACTGACTGAACTGAGACGCTTGGTTCTGGAGATAAATGGTATCAATGGAAACCCATGGACCTGTAAGGGTCCATTTAGAACCCACTGGAGGAACCCTGGGGGTCCCTGGACCCCAGTTTGAGAAGCACCGCACTGAGCTCATTTCAAAGGTAGAGTTGAGCTACTTTAAGAGTTTAGTAAAAGTGGAAGCCATGCTTTGTTTATGATTCCAGGACTTCTGTTGTGATCATTGTTCTTTACATGTAAACATTGTTATCTTTAATTATTGTGAGCCTCCCTGAATGTCTTAACATTATTCTATTGTGATTGAAATGAAAATGTCCTCCTTCCAAAGTTCCGCTCCATAATTCCACTTTTCTGGTGTATTTATTGTGCAGTTCAGTTGTGATGAACACAGGAGTGATGCTGCTGCTCATTTCTGTAGGATGTTCTGTATTGGGTAACATGGCATTGGTTGGACCTCACGTTGGTCTGACAACCTAAACCTAACCTTAACCTTAACCTCAGTAAAACTATGCCTAAACCTAACCTTAACCTTAACCTCAGTAAAACTATGTCTAAACCTAACCTTAACCCTAACCTCAGTAAAACTATGCCTAAACCTAACCTTAACCCTAACCTCAGTAAAACTATGTCTAAACCTAACCTTAACCCTAACCTCAGTAAAACTATGCCTAAACCTTAACCCTAACCTCAGTAAAACTATGCCTAAACCTAACCTTAACCTCAGTAAAACTATGTCTAAACCTAACCTTAACCCCAGTAAAACTATGCCTAAACCTAACCTTAACCTTAACCTCAGTAAAACTATGTCTAAACCTAACCTTAACCCTAACCTCAGTAAAACTATGCCTAAATCTAACCGTAACCCTAACCTCAGTAAAACTATGCCTAAACCTAACCTTAACCCTAACCTCAGTAAAACTATGTCTAAACCTAACCTTAACCCTAACCTCAGTAAAACTATGCCTAAACCTTAACCCTAACCTCAGTAAAACTATGCCTAAACCTAACCTTAACCTCAGTAAAACTATGTCTAAACCTAACCTTAACCCCAGTAAAACTATGCCTAAACCTAACCTTAACCCTAACCTCAGTAAAACTATGCCTAAACCTAACCTTAACCCTAACCTCAGTAAAACTATGCCTAAACCTAACCTTAACCTCAGTAAAACTATGTCTAAACCTAACCTTAACCCCAGTAAAACTATGCCTAAACCTAACCTTAACCTTAACCTCAGTAAAACTATGTCTAAACCTAACCTTAACCCTAACCTCAGTAAAACTATGCCTAAATCTAACCGTAACCCTAACCTCAGTAAAACTATGCCTAAACCTAACCTTAACCCTAACCTCAGTAAAACTATGCCTAAATCTAACCGTAACCCTAACCTCAGTAAAACTATGCCTAAACCTAACCTTAACCCTAACCTCAGTAAAACTATGCCTAAACCTAACCTTAACCCAACCTCAGTAAAACTATGCCTAAACCTAACCTTAACCTCAGTAAAACTATGCCTAAACCTAACCTTAACCTTAACCTCAGTAAAACTATGTATAAACCTAACCTTAACCCTAACCTCAGTAAAACTATGCCTAAACCTAACCTTAACCCTAACCTCAGTAAAACTATGCCTAAACCTAACCTTAACCCTAACCTCAGTAAAACTATGCCTAAACCTAACCTTAACCCTAACCTCAGTAAAACTATGCCTAAACATAACCTTAACCCTAACCTCAGTAAAACTATGCCTAAACCTAACCTTAACCCTAACCTCAGTAAAACTATGCCTAAACCTAACCTTAACCCTAACCTCAGTAAAACTATGCCTAAACCTAACCTTAACCTCAGTAAAACTATGCCTAAACCTAACCTTAACCCTACCTCAGTAAAACTATGCCTTTTCCTAACCTTAACCCTAACCTCAGTAAAACTATGCCTAAACCTAACCTAACCTTAACCCTAACCTCAGTAAAACTATGCCTAAACCTAACCTTAACCCTAACCTCAGTAAAACTATGCCTAAACCTAACCTTAACCCTAACCCTAAACCCTAAGTGGGATTTATAGGCAGTCCCTCTGTATTGTGTCTCTGTCTGAGTAGAGCTATTGGAGGAAAGATCATTGGCCAAGGCACAAGGGTAAATGTGAACAGAGGTTCAACATCATGTCTGGACCTTACAGCTTGGTGAAGGCCTGTGAATGGACTATTTGAAGGAAAAGTCAACCATAGGAATCCACCACTTCCCAATCCTCACTGTGGAAAATACAAGTGTATTCATACAAGAAAGCAGTATCATTACCAGGTGAAAATACAAGTGTATTCATACAAGAAAGCAGTATCATTACCAGGTGAAAATACAAGTGTATTCATACAAGAAAGCAGTGTCATTACCAGGTGGTGTTTTAACAAGGCTGATTGGGGGACATTTAAGTTGTGCTGTGAATAAACCAGGGACGTGCTGGCCATTGGGAAAAGCGGGACAACTCCCGAACGGCCGGTTCATTCCCGTCCAGGCCGTCCATTAGGAAACGATATCTGACGATATGCTATAAATATAAGGTGCTGGGAGTGAAAATTATAATGTAGAGGAGCCTCAGATTAAAACAATATTTATTTATGGGGTGACCTGAGATATCTGACGATATGCTATAAATATACTGTAATGTGCTGGGAGTGAACATTATAATGTAGGGGAGCCTCGGATTAAAAAACATATATATATTTATGGGTTAGGGTTAGATTAAAACAATATTTATGGGGTGACCTGAGATATCTGACGATATGCTATAAATATAAGGTGCTGGGAGTGAAAATTATAATGTAGGGGTGCCTCGGATTAAAAAAAAATATATATTTATGGGGTGACCTGAGACATCTGACGATATGCTATAAATATAAGGTGCTGGGAGTGAAAATTATAATGTAGGGGTGCCTCGGATTAAAACAATATTTATATTTATGGGGTGACCTGAGATATCTGACGATATGCTATAAATATAAGGTGCTGGAAGTCAAAATTATAATGTAGGGGTGCCTCGGATTAAAACATATATATATTTATGGGGTGACCTGAGATATCTGACGATATGCTATGAATATAAGGTGCTGGGAGTGAAAATTATAATGTAGGGATGCCTCAGATTAAAACAATATTTATATATTTATGGGGTGACCTGACGATATGCTATAAATATAAGGTGCTGGGAGTGAAAATTATAATGTAGGGGTGCCTCAGATTAAAACATATATATATTTATGGGGTGACCTGAGACCAAACAGTTTGGGAATCCCTGGTGGGGATACACCATGCACGTGGGAATACACCATGGAGGAATTCCAGGATTTTATTACAATCCTAAACACACATCACAGAACAATAACAGTCAAATATGTCACAGACATGACACAAATTGATTTTTTGGACATCACTACATACAAGGGTAAATATTTTGACACAACAGGAAAACTTGACCTGAAAGTATTCTTCAAAGCTACGGATACACACGCTTTATTACATAAGAGCTCGTTCCACCCACCACACTGCTTTTCAGGAATCGTCAAGTCACAGCTACTGCGCTTTAAACGGATTTGTACCCAAAAAAAAGACTTTGAAACAGCATGTAAAATTCTTTTCAAAGCCCTAAGGGAACGAGGCTACACAAGAACTTACCTAAGAAAGGCCTACAGCACCTTTGAGGAGGTCAAGATCAGAGACCAGAGACCCCTTTTAGCCTTAGTAACAACTTATTCCAGCCAAAGCATATTGGCCAACAAACGCCTAAAAAGCAACTTTGAAAATAGGCAGAACAATCTACTACAGGATTACAAGATAATCTCAGCCTATCGCAAAAATAAAAATTTAAAGGACTACCTGGTCCGTAGTAACTTGAAACAAAGTAACAGGGCTACAAAACCAACTCCAAGTTATTTTAGCCCACAGAAACAAATTATAAATAGATCAAAAAGAAATGTAGTTGGAATTAAACAAATTATACCCTACAACACACAAAATGTGATATACCTTATCACTTGTGACATTTTCAAACTACAGTATATTGGAGAAACGGGAAACTCCATAGCGTGTAGGCTTAACCAGCATCGCTATAATATTAATAACCATAAAGAAACACATTTACTGATTGTAAAACATTATTTAACACATGGGATCCAAGCCCTTAAGGTGTGTGGTCTAGAACACAACAGAAACTGGACTGTTGGAGAGAGGAAATTCCAAGAACAGGAATGGATTAGAAGACTAGATACTAGATACCCAGGAGGGCTAAATCTATAAAAGTTAAACACTCCTACACAATCCCTAACACAAAGGCCCCCAATGCCTTTGTGATTAAACAACAATGAGCCTACTTGGCCTTTGTCATGCCTAGGGAGTGGGTACCACAACACACCCTAACCATAACAATGACCCAAGTGATGGACCATTATCACACCTGGAATCCTTTGTTATGGCTAAAACAGAGGATCTGGGGATTAACACAAACTCAAAAAATGGAGATTTGAATAAACCTTACAAGCCTTGTCATACTTGAAGTGAATGGCCCTGACTGTCATACAACAGTCAGGATTACTTACTTAATCTGCAAGGAGACCTTTTGAAACCTATTGAAATGTAAAATGAATAGAATAAGAATTATCATGGCGTTTATCGTGCGCTTGCCCAGGCCTTACGGCCTGGGCATAAATATAACGATTACATCCACCACGGCTTCGTAACTCGCGCGGCCCTGGCCCGCTCTTCGCGGGCACTCGCGCCTGCGGCGCTCGGGCACGAAGAACAGGGCCAAGGTCCGCTGGCCTTCGCGCCGCTTGCAATGTCGTGGACAATAACTATGACATCTATTGTTTTATAAAAACATAACACTAGAAAGGCTAGTAAACATTTGGAAAAACTAAAAAGGACTAATTATAGACAGGACATTGGACTCTTTCTTAGTTCCAAAGAATGGCGCGTGCATTCATTCTCTCGGGACTGTATACATGGAAGAAACCACAAACGGTGTTCTTTATGTGACAATCCCGATTGAAATCAAAACCCTTCCCTAACCCTACACCCCCTAAATCAATGGCTGTGATCACGAATATGCAGGTTTCGTTTGATTTCAACAACAGGAAGTGCCGGAAACAGCGATGTTATTCGGTTCTAATATGATTTCTCTGTGACCGTTCGTTTTTTCCGGATGAAACACCTCACAGGTGCTATTGGGGTCTATTTTTACATATTTAACGTCTTAGTTTCGTTCCTTTTGTTCCCATTCGCTTACACCGGCTTAGATGTTCATGACCTAAAACAAAAATGTTCTCAAATAGCTCCAGGATGTTTCCTAAATCAATGGCTGTGATCACGAATATGCAGGTTTCGTTTGATTTCAACAATAGGAAGTGCCAGAAACAGCGATGTTTGTGTGAGAAAAGGCCTTTATTTTGATATTTGAAAGGTTTGCAAGTCACGGGACATTTTTTTCTGGATAGAGCGCCCTCAAAACATAATAGTTTTAAGTCATCGGAACAAAAAATATTTTCCTAATGTTATGATTAATTCTAAAGCACTCGCGATCGCCCAAATTCGGTTTTCATATGATTTCTCCACGACCGTTCGATTTTTTCGGATGAAACACCTCACAGGTGCTATATTGGGGTCTATTTCTACATATTTAATGTCTTAGTTTTGTTCCTTTTATTCCCATTCGCTTACACCAGCTTAGATGAGCATAACAAAAAACACTCAAATACAACTAACTCCGCAACCGTTTGACCTTTTCTCAAAAAAACAACTCACACGGTGTCCGGGGGTGTCCACTGACGTAATCAATGGGTTAGCCGGGTTCTGATTCGCCCTGGCGGTACCAAGCCACAATGTAAACAAACCAAGCTAAGCTAACACTGAAATCAAGGTTTACAGCCAAAATTAAGTGCTTTATCACTAATTATATTAAAAATCGTTACTTTTATCAGATGCCCCATGTCTCAAATAGGGTTTCTGGTAAATATCAGCTAAAAACAAATTACTTTTTTTTTGGACAATTTTCAGGAATTAGGGATTTTCAGAGGTTATAAGGCTGAACCCAGCTCAGCTCAGTTCAGTCCACGGAAGCGAGCGAAGAGGTCACACTGCCAGCACTGCCAGCATTCTTCCAGCATTATTCAGCATATATGCCATCCTCCTCCTCCTCCTCCTCCGATGACAATTTTGGCGTCAAAAAGTTGAGCCCTAACAAAGGGAGTAATACCCCAGATGACAATTGGATGGACTCACCACGCTTCTACTACTCTGATGACTGGATGGACTCCCCTGAGTCCATCCAGTCATCAAAGAAAGTTCCAACAAAGCAACAGGTGGGTAACACTTTAAGACAGGGGTCTTCAACAGGGGGTCCGGGACCCCTAGGGGGTCCTCAGAGTTACTACAGGGGGTCCTCCAAATCTTTGAGTGATTGAAAGTTTTTTTTTTGCTCCTTTTTTTATATTAACAACTTCCATTATTCTGAGAACTTTTGCCAAAAAATAGCAGATCTACAAGCTCACAACGCCTCGCGCTGCGAGGCGTTGTGAGCTTGTAGATCGGCTATTTTCGGCAAAGGGCTTTGGTGTAAAGGGGAAAAAGAGCAGACTAGGTACAGGGTAAAAGGTCAAGTTTATTAGATAATGACGGCTCAAGTGGTTAAATATCTGAAAACATATATTGACATGAATCCAAAACACACTGATGATTGTGCTGTCAAAATATGAAACTATTTGGAATCTATTGACAGGTTGTGGAGGGTCCCTGCAGTGATTCCCCTGATGACTGGAACATGGACTCACCACGCTTCAAATTCCCCCCAAGGAGGTGTCGGGATAAAGTGCCAACAAAGCAACAGGTCGGCCATGCCCCAGATTCCTTGATTGTCTGGGTCGGGAGAACATTGGCATGTAATGTTGGCAGCGAGCTGCTTCCATTCTACCCCTTCCGCCGTGAGTCGAATAAAACTGGCACCTTCCCCAAGTACATAGTTCCAATGGGTAAATTCCCCCTAATTTCCAAATTTTTCAGTAAATATTATATATTACAATTATTTTCTTCATGATAGAACAACAAACATAATTTTTTTAATTGGAAGAGTGCCTGAAGTTGAACGTTGAAGCTCAAATGAACTAAAGTTGAAGCAATGGTACCCAAAGTTGAAGAAGGTGGTCAAATGAACTGGTGTTGAATCGATGTTTGTATCATCGTTTTTCCCTATATTTGACAAGTGACAAAGCGACCAAGTGACTTCTCCAAAATTGTCCCAATACAAATTAATTATGAGCAAAATCCCACTTGGGAGGAGGAAGAGCAGGGAGACAAGGAAGGCCAATTTTTTGGACTAATCCTAAAATGTGGTAATTCTATAAAAGTTTCTTTCTACTAAATGTTTGTTTATTTCAATTCAACCAGACTCTGAGAGAAGACCAAAGGGCTGATTCATCTACATACAACTAGAAGCACCCAGGGGTGATATTCATCATACAACTAGAAGCACCCAGGGGTGATATTCATCTACATACAACTAGAAGCACCCAGGGGTGCTAGAACCACCCAGGGGTGCTAGAACCACCCAGGGGTGATATTCATCAAGTTCCTAGAGGTAAGATTCCTGGATGACAGTCATGGTCAGGGTGAGGCCAAATATAACAATGTGTCAAAAGCTGAAATGACCTACACCTGCTACATAATTAACTGTGACTAATATCTGTCTGTCAACTCACTCCTTGTTGGCAGAGTCCACGCCAGGAGGAGCCATCTACAGTGTCCTCCTCAAGGATGCATACGGCTTGATTCCACACTTCTGTAGGACACCCACCCACCCACACACACACACACACACACACACACACACACACACACACACACACACACAGTGCGTTGGTGCGTGTGTGCGTTGATTCCACCGAGTTGCTGTGCTTGCATTAATCTGATAAGATTTTCCTATAGTGAGGCAATCACATTTCCAAATGTATTAAGAATTTAACGTGCCAGGCCGCCAGCTGTAGCTCTTTAGTCTTTACAGGCTGTTCTGCAAAGATAACCTCCAGCTGTAGCTCTTTAGTCTTTACAGGCTGTTCTGCAAAGATAACCTCCGACAGAACCAGTGGTGGGTGGCTGTGTTCCGCTGGACCGTGCTGAGTCGGCTCATGCGACCGTCGCTAATTCGAATGACACCCGCAAATGGAAACAGGCTAAATTCTCTTTTGCACATTTCTGATAATTTGCTTCCAATATTCGAATACGTTTATTGGAAACGTGACTAATTTTATCTTCTGATCTTGCATTATGTACTTGTATACTCTGGTTCAGAGTGGATCAAACGGATTGTTTCTGGGATGAGTTGGGATGATGGTGGCTTAAGGAGTTTGTCAGGTTTCCCTGCATGGTGGTAAACTTGAGTTTTCTTTTTGTAGATTGAGGTGGATCCAACAGCCGTACAGCTGATAATAAAAGCCATGGGAGCTGGCAGTGATGTGACCTTTGATGCAATTCTCCAAATTGCTGGTGCCAAGAGACCTCGCTCCCAGTCCCGCGCCCCTCTGTTCTCCGGTATGTTACATTGTATATATTATGTATGTTTTGACTTTGTAATGAACAAGTATGAAATACACAAAAATATCTTTATTTATGAGCTACTTAAGCTTTATCTAGAACAGCCGCCCATCTACAAGCTCACAATGTGTTGTGATGCACGGCAAGCTTGTAAATCTGCTATTTGTGAAACATTTTGAAACTTGGGAAAATATTCAGCCATGTCTATCGGGACACGACATAATGCATCATTTACACTAAAACTCAAAAGCTCAAATAATGGCCCATAATCTGTATCTGATCTGCTCTAGTATTTTGTGGACAATATGGCTTAGCCTCCCGCCACTATACCTGTCTGACAGAGTGACTGACATATGACATCACTAGACAAACACGATGTTACGTACACACATTTTGCTATGGCAAAACGCTGACGAAAAAGGCTACAGACACACGCACAGCTACGGACACACACATTTTGCTATGGCAAAACGCAGAGGAAAAAGGCTACAGACATACGACATCACTAGACAAACATGATGCTACGCAGACACATTTTACTATGGCAAAACGCTGAGGAAAAAGGCTACGGACACACGCACAGCCACTTATAGGAGCGGTTTGCACTGCATAAAAAAAAAACATGATCCTAGCTTGGATACATGACATGCAAATGACAGATTGTTAGTGATAGATTCATAGTATTGACATTGGTTCTCAGTTTATAAATGGCAGTGGTACGGCCACTTGTACATGCATGTTTAAAATAGTATATATTCATAGTATTGACATTGGTTCTCAGTTTATAAATGGCAGTGGTACGGCCACTTTTACATGCATGTTTAAAATAAAAGCATGAATATATTAATCTATTATTTTTAATAGCATAGTATTGAATGCACAATATTCTTATTATTCTGTGTATGTTTATACACATGAAACACAATTTTATACATAAATATACAATATATGTCGTAGCCCCACCCCACCCTACGAGGTAGAGGGGGTCCCTGCTCCATCTCCCCATCAGTTTAAGGGTCCCTGGCCTGAAAACATTGAAGACCCCTGGTATAGAGGGTATCTGCACTTTTCTAAAGTGACAATAATTGAAGGACCTTTTAATACCTCTAAAATGACAAATTAAACATTGGCCAAATTGTCAAATATTAGAGGCATAAATTGTGAAAATAGCCGATCTACATGCTCACAACGCCTCGCAACACGAACCGCGTTATACAAAATGTAATGCCTCAACTCATAGTGCTCGTCAGGGTGGGGTGGGGTGTAATGCCTCAACTCATAGTGCTCGTCAGGGTGGGGTGGGGTGCCAGTTAAAATATGATTATTTTGGGGGTTGAGAAGCACTGCGCTACACGATAGGCTCACCGTGGCATACATTTAATTTCCAGACACCGCCGCTCTTACGTCTCTCTGAATATGTCAGGTCGCAGGCAGCCTTTCATCCTGGTTGTTCAGCCGGAGGAGATCTCAAGGACGTGTTGTTATAAAAGGCCCTGTGGCAGAGCATTCTAAATGTTATGCTCAAAAGAAAATGAGTATAAAACCCCAAATCCTGTATAACCTCTCCATGAAGTCTTGAATAATATAAGAATGTGTCAAAAGCTGAAATGACCTACACCTGCTACATAATTAACTGTGACTAATATCTGTCTGTCTTTCTGTCTCTCTGTTTGTCTGAATGTGTGTGATTATATAAAGAATGGAACAGAAGGAACCCGGACACCAAAGCACCCAACCTCCCTCAAACCCACCCCAATCCCTACCAGAGACCTCAGAAGAGGAGGAGGAGCAGGAAACCGTTCCTCAACCCCCACCGATGCAGGCAGATGAGGAGGAAGTGTTTGTCATTGAAGTTAGAGGGCGGTGGAGGTACCAAACAATGCTGAGATTCCTGCACTTTTTGGAGAGTGGTCCCACGAAACAAGTGAAGAGGGTGATGATTGGGAGGAGACCAGTGAAGGTCGTTCAGCCTTAAACACGCAGTTTTTGGAGAGTGGTCCCATGCTCCACGGAGGACTAGTCCGTGGGGGACCCTCAAGCTGAGGACTAAACAATTTTGAATAAGGTTTAAATAAAGTTTTCAAATCAATCTGAGTTGTCCTGCTGTGATGTTTTTGTTATTTGGTGAGGGCTAGGAAGGAACTATTTGGTAACCCATCATTTTATGGGAACTGGTGAAGGGTTACGATGCAATAAAAAACTGAATAAATACCAAATAATATGTAGTGCCCATGAATAGCTGAAGGATCAGTATACAGGTAAATAATATGTAGTGCCCATGAATAGCTGAAGGATCAGTATACAGGTAAATAATATGTAGTGCCCATGAATAGCTGAAGGATCAGTATACAGGTAAATAATATGTAGTGCCCATGAATAGCTGAAGGATCAGTATACAGGTAAATAATATGTAGTGCCCATGAATAGCTGAAGGATCAGTATACAGGTAAATAATATGTAGTGCCCATGAATAGCTGAAGGATCAGTATACAGGTAAATAATATGTAGTGCCCATGAATAGCTGAAGGATCAGTATACAGGTAAATAATATGTAGTGCCCATGAATAGCTGAAGGATCAGTATACAGGTAAATAATA
>NC_137830.1:52414068-52439068 GCF_963921795.1 Nannobrachium achirus
ATTTTCACTACTTGTTTGGAACAGGGTACCCTACCGTTTAATGTCTCTTGGTTCACGGGCTAAAAAGTTTGGGAACCATCATGCTTGCTGAGTTAAACCACTGTCTACACCAGGCTGTTGTAGACAGTGGTGTAAAGTAACTAAGTAGATTAACTGAAAAGCTCTGGGAACTGAATGATTTTATGAAACTGGCACTTGTTGTCTGACTGTTGGTCAAGAAATCCAGACTATATCTTGCTGGATGGTGCATGTGGAGATTTAAGGAAAGCCGTTCCCGATTGTGTTACATTTAGCTAAAAAATAGACTGCGGAAACCCCAATAAAACACGATAAAAAACGATAAAAAAAGGCAAAAAAAAAAGGCGCGCATGCATGAGGGGCGTGTGAAAAAAAGGCAAAAAAAGAGGGGCGCGTGACAGCACCCCCTACTGTAAATTAGTTCCCGCGGCGCTGTTTCTAAAGTGACAATTTAAAGTTGTACCATGTAACTTTTTTTATAAAACAAATCTTAAAATTGTCCTAACTGTTAAATCGCTAAAGTTTTAGAACACCCACTCCGTTATTTTCAGCTTCTGAAGCCTTCTCTTTATATGTTTTCTTCTTAGCAGTGACAGGGGCGGGATTTCGCGCCAAAATGACGTAATCTGCATCATCTGTATACGTTGTGTATACGTTGCCCAATCACATCGCCGATCATGCACACATGGTACACTACCGGCCAATCACAGCTTATCTGCTCTGGTCTCCAGGAAGCGCCTCCGCTTGGCTACAGTGTTTACCATGGTGAAGGATTTTAACCTCTTAATCCACAAATCCTGGCCAGAAAATTACGTTCTACCATGCGTTCTACCCCTCCACGGATTACTATCGGTCGCGGTGGTTTGCTGGCGCCGCTCCGGTGGTCCGCGGCGGTGGTCCGCGACGACTCCGGCCGAAAAACGTCCGAAAAAAGCAATACCGCTACTGACCACTAGTTGAGCAACTTACACAGTATAGCTTTAAGGACTTTTTAATACCTCTAAAATGACAAATTAAACATTGGCCAAATTGTGAAAATAGCCGATCTACATGCTCACAACGCCTCGCAACGAGCATGCAGATCGGCTATTTTCACAATAGAACCGTGTTATACAAAATGTAATGCCTCAACTCTTAGTGCCCGTCAGGGTGGGGGGGTCCCCAGTTAAAATATGATTATTTTGAAGGTCCCCAGTTAAAATATGATTATTTGGGGGTCCCCAGTTAAAATATGATTATTTGGGGGTCCCCAGTTAAAATATGATTATTTTGGGGGTCGCTGCCTGAAAAGGTTGAGAACCACTGTCCTAGAACACGGTGAGCATCATTTATTTACAGAGTTCCATACTGACTTTGATAAAGAGAGTCAAGGGCTGAAACTTGAAACTCACACATTTTTTTTATATTGAATTATAATAAATAAATAAAAAGTGAAGCCCCCTCCCACCTGGCCAGCCAGTTCAACACTGCACTAACCAACATGGACACAGTCCAAGTCTACTCACTTCAGAGTCTCCAGTTCAACATTGTATGGAAACACTGCACTAACCAATATGGACACAGTCCAAGTCTACTCACTTCAGAGTCTCCAGTTCAACATTGTAAGGAAACACTGCACTAACCAACATGGACACAGTCCAAGTCTACTCACTTCAGAGTCTCCAGTGCAGCAGAGAGCTTCTTCAGACCAGAGCCTCCTAAGTGGCTGAAGTTCAAGTCCAGCTGTTTCAGATGGGAGGGGTTGAAGGTCAGAGCTGAAGCCAGAGAAGAACAGCCTTCCTCTGTGAGCCCACAGCCTGACAACCTGCAGAGAAATCCATATTTAACAAAGTGCTGTTGATGTTCAAGTAGAGATCCACACAGAGAGAAAACACACTATTTATTTACCTCAGGATCTGCAGTCTACACTCTTCACTCTTCAGTAGAGCAGAGAGTTGCTCCACTTGTGATTCCTGCAGGCAGTTGAAACTGATGTCCAATTCTCTCAAATGGGAAAGATTAGATCTGAGAGCTGAGAGCAGGATGTCAAATCCTGTCTGTGTGATGTGACAGCCAGCAAGTCTGTAATTAAAGATTACATATCTGGATTGATTATCAGAGTTTTGGAGGAGGGACCAAAGAGATGGAAAGAACAGGCAGGCAGGAATAATGTGAAGCAAATCATGGTCATCTTCCAACAGGAAGCTAACTGACAGGAAACAGGAAGCAGCAAGTTAACAACAGATGATCCAGCAAACTGACTGAGAGGACAGACAGACAGACAGACAGACAGACAGACAGACAGACAGACAGACAGACAGACAGACAGACAGACAGACAGACAGACAGACAGACAGACAGACAGACAGACAGGGTAGTTACCAGGTATACAGCATGGTAATCAAATATAGTTATTACAAAAGGACACATATATAAATATTACATTGCTTCTTATTCATTTGTATTATTTGTTCTAGTCAGCGTGTGTTACCATGATATCAACCTTATTGACTAAATGAAACAGACAACAGACTGCTGGTGCTGGTGGGCTGGGGAACCAGCAAACCTTCCAGTCTGTGTTTACACCAGTTTGACACTCAATGATTGTGTAAGTGGACGTGATAATTCCCTAGCAGCCATGATGGATCACATATTGTATTTACTGTAGCGTATCATTGTGATGTGATGCCAGAGTGAGGACTAACCAACACCAACTCTGACCGTATCATGATTCTACCATGATGTCAACTTAATGCACACTCCTCTTATTAGAATCAAACAATAAATAATAAAACAGAACTAATCTAAATAATGCTGGTTAATTAATCTGACCTCAGTATCTCCAGTTCACAATGTGGACTCTTTAATCCAGCAGAAATGAGCTCCATGGATGAATCCTCCACGTTGTTATAACTGAGATCCAATTCCCTGAGATGTGAAGGATTAGAGCTGAGAGCTGAAGACACAATTTCATAAGCTGGCTCCTCGAGATGACAGCCAACAAGTCTGTAAATGTAGAATATGTAAAAACAGAGATGTTCAAGGAAAAAGAAAAAAAGTCATTCAACCCCAAATATGAATGCCAACGCAGCCCCAGAAGCATTTCCACTTAAACCAGGAGGAACAATAATGTGAACATTTTAACTGTTTATTAATGTGTGCGTCTTTAATGGTTATTTTATGTTCATAGGAGTTTAGTCATTATAGGGTCAAGACCACTTGACCTTTGGTGTTTTCAATGTTTTGAGGGCACAAAGGTCAAATGCCAGGACAGGAAGGTCATCAAATAAAACAATGGAAATAATTAATTTAATAGGGCTGTCCTTTATTTGCACATAAACACAATACCACCAGACCTGATTATTATTGGAAGTTTTAAAATAATCATCATTTCTACTTATAGTGTTAGATGTGAGGGAAGATTTATTCTCTTCTAATACATTTTCTCTTCACATGACTACTAACCGAGCCTTTCTGGTGTTCCTCACAGCTGGGACCAGTCTGGATTTCCCCCATGAACCCGTTGTTCTGTATTTGTGCAGGTCCAACTCATCCAGAACCTCCTCTGACGTCAGCAGCATGTGGGCCAGAGCTGAACACTGGGAGTGAGTCAGTCGTGTCTGTGATCTGTCCCCTGACTCCAGGTACTGTTGGATCTCCTGATGCAGTGAGTGGTCGTTCATCTCCATCAAACAGTGGAAGATGTTGATACATCTGTCAGGAGAGAACCTTTGATCATTCATCTTCTTCAGGTTGTCGATGACTCTCTGGATGCTCTCTGGACTTTCCGCTGTCTGACCCAAAAGACCTCCTAACAGACTCTGGTTGGACTGCAGTGAGAGACCATGAAGGAAGCGGAGAAAGAGGTCCAGGTGACCATTCTTACTCTTCGTGGATTTTTCAAAGGCTCTCTTCAGGAAGTCTTCCAAGGAACTGACATCAACTCCCAGGAATGTCTTCAGTACCTTCACGTTCCTCTGTGTGTAACAGTGGAACAGGTAGACTGCAGCCAGAAACTCCTGGATGCTCAGATGAACAAAGCTGTAGACCTTTCTCTCAGATTGAACAGTCTCTTCTTTGAAGATCTCTGTGCACACTCCTGAGTACAGCGAGGCGTCTTTCACATCAAGACCACACTTTTCCAGGTCTTCTTGATAGAACATAATGCTACTTTTCTCCAGATGTTCAAACGCCAGCCTGCCCAGCTTCAGAAGAATCTCCTTGTCAGGGTTGGACATTAGAAGAACCTCCCTGTCAGGGTTGGACATTGGAAGATTGCTAGTTGTTGCACCCACTCCCAGCAGTCTTTGTGTCGTGGTCTTCAACCAGGTCAACCAGGAATTTTCTCTTGGTTTTTGACTCATCGCCCTTTCACCATCACCCTTTACTGAGCTTGAATGCTGTTGATTCACCTCATCCGTTTTGTCATACTTCAGATTCTTCCTCTTTGTCTGAACCCACAGGAAGCTGCTGTACATCGCAGTCTGGGTCTTGGGCAGCTTTTCGGTCTCATCTGTCTTCAACATGTCCTCCAGAACGGTAGCAGTGATCCAACAGAAGACTGGGATGTGACACATGATGTGGAGGCTCCTTGATGTCTTCATGTGTGAGATGATTTTGCTGGCCAGCTTCTCATCATCACTGAATCTCTTCCTGAAGAACTGCTCCTTCTGGGGGTCTGTGAACCCTCGTACTTCTGTCTCCATGTCAACACAATCAGGAGGGATCTGATTGGCTGCTGCAGGTCTGGTAGTTATCCAGAGGAGGGCGTTAGGGAGCAGATTCCCCTTGATGAGGTTTGTCAACAGCAGGCCCACTGATGATGTCACTGTGACATCAGAAACAATGGCATTGTTCTGGAAGGCATCAGAATCAATGTCAATGTTCTCGAATTTCAGCGGAAACCTGCTTTCATCCAGACCATCAAAGATGAAGCCAACCTGCCAGACAGCGAGCTGCTCTGCTGTGACCTCCTTTAATTCTGGGTGGAAACGATGGATCAGTGAGAGAAGACTGTGCTGCTCATCTCTGACCAGGTTCAGCTCCCGGAATGAGAAGGGAACCAGGAGAATGACATCTTGATTTTCTAAACCCCTTGCCCAGTCCAGAGTGAACTTACGCACAGAGAAGGTTTTTCCAATGCCAGCGATGCCCTTGGTCAGAACTCTTCTGTTGGGTTTATCTCTGCCAAGGAGGGGCTTAAAGATGTCACAGCATTTGATTGGTTGGTCATGGAGGGTCCTCTTCTTGGAAGCTCTCTCAAGCTGCCAGACCTCATGTTGGGTATTAACCCCTTCACTCTCTCCCGCTGAGAGGTAGAGCTCTGTGTAGATGCTGCTGAGGGAGGGCACTTCAGTGACGTATGTCACACGATCAAGACGGTTCAAACCGACCTTATAAACCTTTAATTGCTCCTGTGGACTGACACCTGCTATGAGAAGACAATGAAGACATTTTAAACATTCAAGTTAATGTATAACTTTACATCTAATATACCATTAACACTATGTCTTAATTCTCTTAAATACCTTCTGAAAAGCTACACAATTTGTCAAAAAAGGGGAAAAACAGCTACATAAATAATATTAGATCACTTGTTTTTGTCTAAATGTATAAGTTAATCACCAGTATTTGTACATTGATACAGGAATATAACGTTAACATTTAGTCTGATGATGTTTTCTGCTATTTAAACATTTCATTAATTGATATGAAATGTTAATTAGTGTAAAATGTGTCCAGTCTTACTTTGTTCACTTGTGGTTTGACTGGATGTCTTCTGTTCAGGTGTGGTTCTGAGTCTCTCTCTGTGGAGATGAAGACAATAATATAGATAATAGATAGTTTAATATATTAACTTATATTATTGAATTAACCACTTAAGACCTGTATACTTTGTTGTACAATGATTAGCGCCGATATACAAGCTCAGGAAGGGCTGTGATGCCATGTGTTGTGAGCTTGTAGATCTGCTATTTTCCCCATGTTTTTTGAAAATATATCGTATAGATCAGGGGTTTTCAAAGGTTTTTGTCTCAGGTCACCCAATACATATATTTTTAATCCGAGGCACCCCTACATTATAATTTTCATTCCCAGCACCTTATATTTATAGCAAATCATTGTTGTTGGGTGGAAACCTTGTATGTCCAAAACTGCTCGTTTTGTATTTATCATCTATAAAATGTACTAAACTAGTGAAAACAGCAGATCTACAAGCATTGTAGATCGGCTGTTTTCACTATTTTTGTGAGACAGTCTTGTATGATGAAGCAGGGCTTTGCTTTACCAAAAGACGTACACATTTGAAACTTGGAGATACAAGGTTTCTGCCCGACAGTGACGATATTTTAGTGATTATGTTGCGAGGAAAAGGTTGAGATAACAGCCATTTTGGTTAGAACTGACTGAAAATAACTTTGTACTTCAAGTTTAAAATGATACTAAATCATGTTTTCATATTCAATATGATCACATTATCTCACTGCACCCCTGGACTGCAGTCACGGCACCCCAGGGTGCCCTGTCACCCCAGGGTGCCCCGGCACCCTGGGGTGCCCCGTCACCCACTTTGAAAACCCCTGGTATAGATGAACATAAATGACTTGACCTGGCCTACATGGTACAAACACACTGCCCAGTTGTAAATACAGGTTCTTATGTCACTGTAGACTATAGATAATAGTTGTACATAATGTTATGTCACTGCTCCTACAGATTTTCCTTAAAATCACGCAAAGTGGCACACAGTATGTCTAGAGTCATGTCATCAACATGGATCTGTCCCATTTAGCGCCACCATCAGGGCGATTTTTGCAAAACAAATTTTTGGACACTGCGGACTGCGCCAACAGATTTTGTCCTAAAATCACACAAAGCACTACACAGTCTCTAAAGTCATGTCATCAACATGGATCTGTCCCAGAGAAAGAAGATAGCAGGGGCGCTACTGGTATCCCTCAAACCACCAGTAGGCCTGGGGCCAATTCTGATATCTTCACACATTGGTACCACCCAAGGTGACCATACATTTTTTAAATTTTTTACTTCCTACATGTCTCTAGTTTACATTTTGGTATGATAACCCTTTCTGAGACCCAGCTTAATTGATGTTATCAGCCGCTAGAGTCGGTCTCCCATCGACTTTCTATACATTTCTGGGTATTTAAGTAGTTTACAGTTTACAGTTTACAGTTTAGGCAT
Source organism: Nannobrachium achirus (assembly GCF_963921795.1). NCBI lineage: Eukaryota > Metazoa > Chordata > Actinopteri > Myctophiformes > Myctophidae > Nannobrachium > Nannobrachium achirus. Next base: position 52,421,269 of record NC_137830.1, read on the forward strand.
TTAGGCATTTAGCAGACGCTTTTCACAATAATAAACAAGATAATATGTCAGTACATCATCAACAACAATATAACAAATGCAAATGGATATCTATCTAGAAAAAACACAATATAAACAAAGTTCTAAAAACCTAAAAAAAAAAGTAGGATGTGAGGGGTCTAACTAGGGGTTTGTCATGATGCTGAATCCATTGCAAGCATTTGTTTTGCACAAAAAACATGAAACAAGAAAAATGAAAAGTGATGACTCATCACTTTTCATCACTAAACCATCGTTTTCTGGGGCCATTTGTAGCCCAAGGAATGTTTTTTCTTGGGCTAAAAAAAATGTTAATAATAAAAAAATATTTTCTGGGTATTTTCCTCCTGTATAGAAAGTCGATGGGAGAGTGACTCTAGCGGCTGATAACATCAATTAAGCTGGGTCTCAGAAAGGGTTATCATACCAAAATGTAAACTAGAGACATGTAGGAAGTCAAAAATGTAAAAAATGTACGGTCACCTTGGGTGGTACCAATTTGTGAATATCAGAATTGGCCCCAGTCTACAGTAAAGGGAATACAATGAGCAAAAAAGGAGGACAAAATGTGCCACAGAGGCACAAAAATCCAGGTCCAGGCACTCAGGTGGATTTAACAATAAAAGGCCTTTTCTGTTAACAGGTGTGGGCCCGCCGGCGGGCCCGCCGGCCGTATTTTGACAAACAATCACGTTTAGACAAGCCTCTGTGTTACTTGCATTGCCAAGCTGTATACCATTTTAAAGCTAAGATTCTTGCGATTCCGAATCCGCAAACCATTATAGCATCGAAACTCGTGCTAATATCAACGTTGCAGTCCGACATACACAAACAAAGAAATGTTCATAAAGTTGCAGCTACTCACGTTCAAAGCTGGATTTTAGTCCACCAACATGATCTATTTCCACAATAATGACGTTCTTATGTCGTGGAAAAGTAAACAGATCCAAGCCATTAATAGTAAAATAGTCCAAACCACTTTTTCCTTCATGACATCACCCATTGCCACCGATACAAACGTAATGACGACAATAACAATTCTTCACGTTTTTTTCCTTGTAAATCCAGTCCACATTTTCAGTATAACACTTCGTCTAACCCATTTCCCATACGGGCGCCTACAAATTCACGCCCACAATTGAAACAGCGGCCCCGCTTCGGGTAAGGGAGAACTGTGAACTGCAAGCCTGCCCATAGAAAGTCATTGCAATTCAACTGTGGTTAGCCTAATATTAAAATAATCCTACACAAACTGAAGACTATATTGATTTAAACAAAAATATGTTTTCAAATGTATGGCTTGACCCTGACAACATATCTTCTTGTTTGCTAAATACATGATGTGTGTCACGTTTAATTTGCCACTTGAATGGGTTACCCATAATGTTAACAGAGAAGAGGGGAAACGGCAGACACAGAACATGACGCTTTTCAGTGACATCACTGTCTTTACTGCTGTGCGTTTATGAGTGCCGACTTTGAAGATCCCGACCTTTTCAACTATACAGAGTGGATCCTCCAGGTTAGTATTAATAACCAGCAAGACTCCGTTTGGAAGAAGTGAGATGCGATCATTTTCCAAAAATAAACAGCCTAATTATACATGAGAGACAAGCGTATCTGGGTATTGAAAACCTCAAGGGATGCGTCCATGACGTGTGTACCATGCGACCACCTAAACTTAAGATTTCCAATTTTTGACTCACAGATGAAGTATATTAAAGTATATTGTAGGTAGTGTATCAAGATGACAGATATGCCACTTTAAAAAGGCAAAATTAAACTCATGGGACACTTTATTAGAAAACAAAAAAAATCACTATGGCCTCAGTAGTCAACCACTGAAATTATGATATTTCATGATGCCTCTCATTGGGATTGCATTGGCAGCTGCAGTGCACCGTTCATCCTTACCCGAAATGGGGCCGCTGTCACAAGAGGGGGTGTGAATTTGGAGGCGCCCGTGTGTCTCTATTAAGCCCCTTTTCCACTGCCCCCCCCCCCCCCCCCTTCAAAAAAAAGGGTTAGATTACAACACTGTAACCCATTTTCACCCAGGGCCAAATGCCTATGTAATCCTGGGCTCTGCTCTCCCTCTGCCGCGCCTGGGGAGACAACGGACTGACCTCATGCTTCCTTCAATGCATGGCTAGTACAAGTTGTTTCTTTTCACCTGACAGGGGGGATTTCCCTGGGACAGACTTAGCACGTGGAAGGAACACGTTATTCCAACCAGTTCCTTTCCCCAGTATAGAGACCAGGATTACTGCATGTTTTTGTGAGGGTTCATTTTTACCCTAGGAGACACGGGGAGAACATCCAAACTCCACACTGAAAGCCCTATCGCCAACCCCACCTAGGGTGTGGGCGCTGATGACGCGGAGGGAGGAACACGCCGCCAGCGCCCACAGCGTCCCCCTGCGGGAATCGAACCCAGGACCTTCTAGCTGTGAGGCGAAGGACTACATTGTGCCACATTGTGTCACATTTTGAGCTTGTATATCTGCTATTTAAAAAAAGACTACTGAAAAAAAAATATATATACTGTATATATATATATATATATATATATATATTTTTTTTTTTTTTTTTTTTTTTTACATTTTAACAACACAAATTTAGTTTGGAGGTCCATGGCACCACATATTTTCAGATGGGAATCATCATAATAAATGTTTTTACAGTTTTGAATATTTTAGGTTTTTCAGGATTATTTCAGGTTAGGATTTAGATGTGTCATGTTATAGTGTTGTGAATAATGTAATGGATTGACATACTGTGTGTGTGGAGGTCCAGGTTCATTAGTGAAGTCAATCAGTCTTCCTTTAGACCGGTCACTCTTCATAGACAGAAGGCTGGGTGTTGGAGACTCTGCTCTGTGGTCAACACTTCTGGAATCATACAAAAACAACAACAGAAAAACATGTCTTTAATTAGCATGTGATTGAAAAAGTTGGTTTATTCCATATTGTTTAATATAACGTCCCATTAATTAAAGCATAAGGGACTGAAATGTCATGGGGTTTGGCCAAGAGTCAAGTTTCGTTAGCTGGAAATACTCAAGAAACTTTTTGCTAAATGTAATTATATGATGATTTAGTAAACCTTTTCATAAACACTGTTTTCAATCGCTAGTTTAATATTTTTTTAAATAATCATGATATGTGTTTAGTAAATCATGGTCAGATTCATTTTACAATTAATGATAAAGTAAGCTATTGTTGCAAGACGTCAACAAGGATAACTTTACATGCAGGAGGAAGGAATACTCAGGACGAGGGATACCAAGTTCTCTTCTTTACTTTCAGAATGGCAATAATTAATAGGGACGTTGGACGCTGGATGTTGGGAAACGCAGGACAACTCCTTTCCCGGCCGGTCCAGGCCGGCCATTAAAAACAAATGGCCAGCCCACAAAGTAAATATAGCTCATGAAATTGGCCCACTGGCTTGTCTCTCATGATCTGAAATGGCCAATCTTTGAGTATCAGCAGTGCTATAGAGAGAGATCTCTCTCTATAGCAGCAGCGCTATAGAGAGAGATCTCTCTCTATAGCGCTGAGTAGCAGCAGCGTTATAGAGAGAGATCTCTCTCTATAGCGCTGAGTAGCAGCAGCGTTATAGAGAGAGATCTCTCTCTATAGCAGCAGCGTTATAGAGAGAGATCTCTCTCTATAACGCTGCTGCTATAGAGAGAGATCTCTCTCTATAGCGCTGAGTAGCAGCAGCGTTATAGAGAGAGATCTATCTCTATAGCAGCAGCGTTATAGAGAGAGATCTCTCTCTATAGCAGCAGCGTTATAGAGAGAGATCTCTCTCTATAGCAGCAGCATTATAGAGAGAGATCTCTCTCTATAACACTGCTGCTATAGAGAGAGATCTCTCTCTATAGCAGCAGCGCTATAGAGAGAGATCTCTCTCTATAGCAGCAGCGCTATAGAGAGAGATCTCTCTCTATAGCAGCAGCGCTATAGAGAGAGATCTCTCTCTATAGCAGCAGCGCTATAGAGAGAGATCTCTCTCTATAACACTGCTGCTATAGAGAGAGATCTCTCTCTATAGCAGCAGCGTTATAGAGAGAGATCTCTCTCTATAGCAGCAGCATTATAGAGAGAGATCTCTCTCTATAACACTGCTGCTATAGAGAGAGATCTCTCTCTATAGCAGCAGCGCTATAGAGAGAGATCTCTCTCTATAGCAGCAGCGTTATAGAGAGAGATCTATCTCTATAGCAGCAGCGTTATAGAGAGAGATCTCTCTCTATAGCAGCAGCGTTATAGAGATAGATCTCTCTCTATAACGCTGCTGCTATAGAGAGAGATCTCTCTCTATAGCGCTGAGTAGCAGCAGCGTTATAGAGAGAGATCTATCTCTATAGCAGCAGCGTTATAGAGAGAGATCTATCTCTATAGCAGCAGCGTTATAGAGAGAGATCTCTCTCTATAGCAGCAGCGTTATAGAGAGAGATCTCTCTCTATAGCAGCAGCGTTATAGAGAGAGATCTATCTCTATAGCAGCAGCGTTATAGAGAGAGATCTCTCTCTATAGCAGCAGCGTTATAGAGAGAGATCTATCTCTATAGCAGCAGCGTTATAGAGAGAGATCTCTCTCTATAGCAGCAGCGTTATAGAGAGAGATCTCTCTCTATAGCGCTGGGTAGCAGCAGCGCTATAGAGAGAGATCTCTCTCTATAGCAGCAGCGCTATAGAGAGAGATCTCTCTCTATAGCAGCAGCGCTATAGAGAGAGATCTCTCTCTATAGCAGCAGCGCTATAGAGAGAGATCTCTCTCTATAGCAGCAGCGCTATAGAGAGAGATCTCTCTCTATAGCAGCAGCGCTATAGAGAGAGATCTCTCTCTATAGCGCTGGGTAGCAGCAGCCCACAGAGCCATCACATTGACCCTACTGGCTTGTCTATCATCTGAATACCAGTCCACTACACCCTAGCTTCCTTGACTACTCCTAGATGGTCTACAAACAACGTCATTAGACTGTCTTTATACCAGAAAAACCATGAGACCTAAAATCACAGTAACCGATTTGGTGCCTCGCAGTGCGTCCGGAAGGCGGAGAAATCTGGTGTGCGGCCGATGCCCGCACGCAATGAGGGCCTCTCCAACTCCTTTTACCAGGCTGAATCGGGGGCCCAGTACGTCCCTGACACACAGCTTTTAGTGCACTCCAGCTTTGGTGCAGAGGAACGTAGGTCCACACCAGGGACGTGCTGGGCCCCTGATTCAGCCCGGGAAAAAGAGTTGGAGAGGCCCTCATTGCGCGCTATAGAGAGAGATCTCTCTATAGCGCTGCTGCTGCTGCTCAAAGATTTGTGACAAAGTGACAAGCCAGTGGGCCAATTACATTATATAGTTATATTTCGTCGTTGTGGGGTGGAATCCTTGTAGGTCCAAAACCGTTTGTTTTGTACTGTATTTATCATTTTAAAAATGTTTTAAACTAGTGAAAACAGCAGATCTACAATTGTATGATGAAGCAGGGCTTTGCTGTTTACAAATGTGAAACTTGGAGATACGGGTTTCTGCCCGACAGTGACGATTTACTTTGTTGGCCGCCCAGCACCCAAAATGGAACGAAGGCAGACATTTTACTTTTTATTTTTTTTTAATGGCCGGCCTGGACCGGCCGGGAATGAACCGGCCGTTTGGGAGTTGTCCCGCTTTTCCCAATGGCCAGCACGTCCCTGGTCCACACCAAAGCCAGCCAGCTTCACGATCACAATGAATCAACTTCAGAGAACCAGAAACTAAATACCTGCCAGAGACATGTCCCCGCCCCCACATACAGTACATGTAATCCAATAGCAAGGTGAGAGTATGTGATGCATATACTGTAAGGGAATCACTATTGCTGTAAACACAACCATAACAGCGTTACTGGCAGCTAAATAATAATGCAATACAAGGCACAACAAAGCACCAGCATTACACTGTGTTTCCAGGCTTTCTACTGCCTCCACAGAGTGAAGACCCACTCTCCAGCCAATAGCATTTATTGATTCATTTCCATGTTCATTTCTAAGAAAGATGGTGGATTTGCACTCGCTGAACAATCGGCTTCATTTACTGTCTGTAGAAACCAACGGCGTCACGTTGTCCTGTTCTGTTTTACAGTCTATGGTTTTGTCTCCTCAACAACAGCGAACTAATTCCATACAATAATAGAAAGACAGTATAAATATGTTGTGTACAATGGACACAACGTTGCAGTTTTTAATGCAGTAAATACAATAGGTAGAGCTTATGGATCACAGGTTAAGGAAGGTTAAATGATTATTCACAAACTGCATACAGTAACATTCAGTCAATATACTGGACAGGGAGGGAACACTTAAAATAATCTGTCTGTTTTTTAATAATTTGCACAATGTGCAACACAGGTGTCATGTTAGTGTATTTTGTAATGGATTCCCATAGCCTACTGTGTGTGTGGAGGTCCAGGTTCATCACTGAAGTGTAGAGGAATTCCCATTGACTTGTCACTCTTCATAGACACACAGCTGGGTGTTGGAGACTCTGCTCTGTGGTCAACACTTCTGGAATCATAATACATGTTTCAAAGTTTCACTCACAGCATTGCAGTTACATGAAGATAAAGAACAAAAATTAAAGAAATAATATCACCACTAAAATGTACAACAAATACAGTACAATACAGGTTGCAATGATAGATAGCTATTCCATATTGTGTTACATATAAATATGCCATAATACTGTATGTAGTTGACTTGAATGCATCTGCTATTTCCATCAGAATAAAGGGAATATCTGCACTCTCTTCAGTAGTATCTTTAAGTATATTTTTAATTCATGTAAACCACAGCAGCAGTCTCACCATCTAAAACGGACGCCTTTCGGCCGGTGGCCTTCCTCTGCGTTTAAAACTAAAGTTCATCAGGCAGAAGTGACTTAATAACGAGCACATAGAGTACAGCTGTGACTAATCAGGAGGTACAATTCTCACAATTCATAATGTTTACATTATTTATTAACAGTCAGTAAGTAGAAAATATTGAAGTCTTTTACAGTTTTCATGCAGTATAAATATAGCAGCAAGCAGCAACACTGGGGTCCAAGCACTGAGCGCAACACACCATAACAACAGTCAGATTCATATTCCTCCAGTGGCCATTAGGGGGAGCCATGCTACCACTGTACAATACTAAAAACTCACAAAGAAATCCCAGGATTTGAGTGGTTTGTTTATAAAATAAAATACATGGAAAACAGGTGGAGCTTGTGGGTCAAAGTGGCCGTAGGTTAAATGATTATTCACAAACTGCACACAGTAACTTTCATTCTCTAGGTAATGATTGGACAGGGAGGGAACAAAATACTCTGTCTTGTTTTTTAGGGATTAATTTGAACAATGTGCAACACAGGTGTCATGTTAGTTAGACCCTCCAGAAAAACGTGGGCAAAAATCCTTGATTATGCGGTGAATTATGCGGGTTTTTTATGTGAATTTATGCGGTGAAAATGCGAAATTATGCGAAATATTTACTTATTTATTTTTACTTTTTTTATATACAGTATACATATATATATATACATATACATAAATGTATAACTATATATAAAAATTGATAACTATTGAACCACTTTACAGTACACAGGCTATTTAGAAATAGACGATCTACAAGCTCACAACATATCACTAAAGAGTGTGTATATCTGCTATTTTCAAAGTAGTCAAAACATATTAATTTAAGGGTCCTTGAGTGAATTGAGAAATGCAAAACAGACATTTGACTGCCTTTCATTATTTTCAAGGCAAATATCTGCTATTTAATTACCTTAATAGGCTACTTCAAGGCAAAAATAATTACCCTATGACCTGTCATTGCTAAGGATTTAGCTCACTGCTAAAGCAAAACTCTGGTTTATTTATGTGGTTTTGCTCTCTCTAAAGGGATTAAAATGTTATGCCGTTCCTATCTGCTTCCAAGCCTTCCATGGAATACCTACTGCTACTTGTAACTTTTGTCGGAGTTGCTCGTTTGCTTTGAAAGGCAACGTTTCAAACGGAGTGCGATGGAGGCGTCAAATCAAGTAGGATGAACTTTAATTTGTCGTTTCTGGAGCTTTGATAGCGCAGCAGGTTAATTTAGCCTACAGTGTTAAGCAAGGGAGGAGGAGGGTGTCTTATGCCTGCAGGGGAATATGCGGGGATTGTGAAAACATGCGACCCTCCGCATATTCAGCGGCATTTAGTGATTATTGCGGGAAATTCTGCGATCGCATAATCGCGTTTTTCTGGAGGGTCTAGTTAGTGTATTTTGTAATGGATTCACATAGCCTACGTTGTGTGTGGAGGTCCAGGGTCATCACTGAAGTGAAGAGGAAGTCCTTTAGACCAGTCACTCTTCATGGACAGAAGGCTGGGTGTTGGAGACTCTGCTCTGTGGTCAACACTTCTGGAATCACAAAGTCAGTTTATTAAAGCAACGTGAGCTCCACCAATCAGATACATCAACGGTACCGGATCTTACACTGTGGCATTGTGGGTAGTGAAGTTTCTCCTCTGTGAGATCGTCAGTTAAACATGCTGCTTAAAACTACAGAGAAATTATATTGTGTAGAACAGGGGTTCCCAAACTTTTTTGTCTCAGGGCACCCGATGAATTCAGGGTTCGAGTTATGTGGGGGCCAGTGGGGGCTTAGCCCCCATAGATAAGGTCTGGGACCCCATAGTCAAAAACCCCTATGGGGTCTCTTTTTTTTTTTCTCCCCTGCGCTCTCTGGCTCTCATCAACACAAACGTAACCTCTCAGTGGCATGTAGGTGCTATTTGGCTACTATTTTCCAGGACAATTTCAAAATAAACATGTTGAATGATCGATTGTATAGATGAAAAAAATAAAATAAAGACTCTTGTTTTGAAATGCGCTTCTGTGCAGAGAGGAAATGGCTTTCATAGGACGAGCCTTTAACACGCTCTGTCGTCAGTGCGTATCTTCTTGCGCCCTGATGGACTTGTGGTGAAATTAACAACACACAGGCATAAAGGAATATAACAGAACACCAAGACAAGACCGTGTAGGCTATAAAGGCATTAAACATCGTCCTGCTCGTCTCTGTCAACAATTGGTGAGTGAGTCGTGGCTAAATAGAGTTGGAGTGATGGAGGCTATGCTGCTAGCTAACACTGTTTTGGCTAGCGTTGTGGACACATTGTATGGGTCCTGAAAATAGCAGATCTAGAAGTTCACAACGCAGCGCGAAGGGACTCCTTGTGAGCTTGTAGATCGGCTATTTTCACTTCTACTTGTTTAATTAAGTAGATAACTGAAAAGCTTTTGGAACTGAATGATTATATGATACTGGTGTTGTCTGTCTGTTGGAGTGTTGGTACCAAGAATTCCATCTAACTAGACTATCTTGCTGGCTGGTGCATGTGGAAAGGGGCCAAGGGAAAGTGTAGTGTGCCGTTCCCGATTGTTTAGCAAAAAAAAACCTGCGGAAACCCGAATAAAATGCGATAAAAACGCGATCAAAACCGCAAAAAACCGAGACGTATGACCCCCCCCCCCCATGTAGGGCCCCCATAGTTCTGGGAGTATAACTCGAACACTGCCTACATTATAATTTTCACTCCCAGCACCTTATATTTATAGCATATCGTTGTTGACGAGTGGAAACCTTGTATGTCCAAAACCTTTATTTTGTATTTATCATCTATAAAATGTACTAAACTAGTGAAAACAGCCAATCTACAAGCACATCATGAGGCGTTGTGTGCTTGTAGATCGGCTGTTTTCACCAGTTTTGTGCGACAGAGGTTTCTGCCCGACAGTGGCGATATTTTAGTGATTATGTTGCGAGGAAAACGTTGAGATAACAGCCATTTTGGTTAGAACTGACTGAAAATAACTTTGTACTTCAAGTTTAAAATGATACTAAATATTTCTTCAAGTGTCCAAATAAATTCCAAATATTATCAAATGATCTCGTGGCACCACTGGACTGCCGTCGCGGCACCCCAGGGTGCCCCGTCACCCCAGGGTGCCCCGTCACCCACTTTGAAAACCCCTGGTGTAGAAGAGGATTGACATACTGTGTGTGTGGAGGTCCAGGTTCATCACTGAAGTTAAGAGGATGTCCTTTAGACGCATCACTCTTCATAGACACACAGCTGGGTGTTGGAGACTCTGCTCTGTGGTCAACACTTCTGGAATCATACAAAAACAACAGAAACGTGATTGATAAAGTCGGTTTAGTCAATATTCTTTAGTGTAACGTCCCATCCAGGCATGAAGGTTTCGGCCGAGGGGCAAGTTTTGCTTGCTGGAAATGAAGCCACTTCCGATGTCTGGTTATGGTTTCATCTCCTCAACATTGACCATTAGGACACTTTTGGACTCTTTGTTTGGAACTGCATTGATAAGTTGTGCTTTTAGTATTCTATTTGTGTTGTGATGTGATAAGCATGTATAATTCCTTTTTTGTGCGGTTCTCTTTTCACTGTACACAGCAGTACTTTTTCTTTTCATATCTCTCTATAACCTAACTGGTTGCCACCCGCACCCCCGCCTCCCCGTGCGTCTCTGTCTCACGCCCTGCAAGAGGCATCTCTCTCTCTCTCTCTGGCGCAGTCTCAGAGTAGAGCAGCACCGTCCCAAGACCATCCCTACTCCGCCAACAAGAAACAACGTAATTGCAGACCACAAGTTGGCAAGTCTGGGATCACTTCACTTTTCGGGGTTGTATCCGGTCGGGAGCGGAAACCACAACACATTGTGTTGTAGTACTCAAAGACTACAATTTGTCCGGAACTATCCAACCGTAAACAGTTTTAACCCAAGCTCAAGGATATATTTTTAGGGCCTACCTAATAAAATCCATGATGCAGAGTAGTTTTGCTTTTGAAACATGTGTTTGGTAAATGCATCTTTTATTCCAACTTATAGCGACTGGCAAGACTACACTAGGCTACTCCAGCATTTTAATAGGGATTGGGGAAAAAACGGAGGGAACCAAATCAAAGCGGCGCCGGTTCTTCTAGTGGTTTCCGCGCTTTAGGTGGAAACCAAACGGCCTGTTGTGAATGAACACCAGGCTTGAGTCGAGGTTACAAGTTGGCTTATTCTGTGGAAAGGAATTGCTCATATCCCAAGTAATGTTGTGACGATTTAGAATCTGCATTGATTGCCAGTGATAATAGAGTAGTGTCAGCAGTAATTTACAGACGAGGGGAGGGACACTTCTTTCTGACCAGAGCTGAGCTCTCGATCCCCTCCAAGGCGCGGAGAACCAGCGTTCAAAATGCTATAGTGCACATACTGTATGTCAAACTCAAGGCCCGGGGGCCAAATCAGGCCTGTGATTGAATTATCTTCGGCCCGCGGGATGATATTTAATTACTATTAGAACTGGCCCTCTGGCCACTGGTATGTTGCACATGCATTGCCTGGGATTCAAACCAAGGTCTCCCACATGAAAGTCCAACATCTTAACCATCAGACCAAAGGGATATCCCTATGGACTGGGGGAGATATTAGACTTTTGATGCCATCAGGCTGAGGCAATGAGTCACTCTGTTACACACGCACCACCATAATACTACAAGTCCCACAATGCACTGCTAGTGCATTGGCGCTTATCGAGAGCCTGTGAATGCAATGCCCGCGTTTAAATAAACATTGAACCAGTCCGGCACTCGACTTGTACCATTTTAAAAATGTTGGCCCCCTGTGCATTTGAGTTTGACATCCCTGTTAGTGTTTGCCCTGGCAATAATAAGTTCAAAATGCTATAGTGTTTGCCCTGGCAATAATAAGTTCTTATAGACGGACATGTAATGCCCTGGATTCGAAACCGGGTCTCCCGCTTGAAAGTCAAACATCTTAACCACTAGACCAAAGGGATATCCCGATGGACAGAGGGAGATGCTAGACTTTTGAGGCCATCAGGCTGAGACAGTGAATCATCTGCTACAGACAGAATGCAGTTTCATAGCCAGCCAGGATCCAGGAGGCTAAATCAACATAGCCATTTACATTTTTTCAACAAATAAGCATAAACAAACTGCTTCACGTGAACGATAATGATGTAAATAAGATATCAGATAAATATATTTTACATTGAGGTTACTTCCTCATTTCCTGGGGTGTTCATGGCAGTGCGATAGTGGTGAATTCAGAGCAAACGGCAATCAATCTGTGATATATGTATACATCCCACCCTTTTTTATTGCAACCATGTGACCTACGCATTGACATAACACCTTTAAGGAGAACTCCTAACGCATATGGACCCAACACAGTCAACAACAGAGCAGATTGAATGATGTTTAGAAGCCATTACTAGGAAGACAAAAAGCCAAGTAAGGTTTTACCTAAAGATGAAAGTGGTGGAAGGAGACAGATAAAAAATGAAAAATAAACGACACATTACAGGGAAAAAAATCTAGCTTTTGTAATAATTTTGTAATAAAGTGCAACTCATGTGTCATTGCGACCGTCAGGTCGCAGTTACTGCCAAAACCTCCACCGGCTGTCTGTCAGTCAGTCAGTCAGTCAGTCAGTCAGTCAGTCAGTCAGTCAGTCAGTCTGTCCGTCACGTCACACTTTTCCCCAACTCATATCTCCGCCACCGTTGCCCCAATACATGCCAAACTTTGCACATACACTCCTTGCCTGCCAATCCACAACCTCCACCCCTCCAGGGACCCCGGGAGCTCCAGGGACCCCCAGGGACCCCCCAAAAAGTGCAAAAATGACCAAATGCCGTAACTCTGGCTAGGAGCGACCGGGAGAGCCGGGGCCGGTACCCACGTGTCCGCCTCGGCGGCGCCAAAAGAGCCATCAACATGAATCTGTCCCATATAGCGCCACCATCAGGCCCAACACATTTTTGGACACTGCTCCTACAGATTTTGCCCTAAAATCACGCAAATCGGTACACAGTATGTCTACAGATCATCTCATCAACATGGATCTGTCCCATATAGCGCCACCATCAGGCCGATTTTTTCAAACACATTTTTGGACACTGCTCCTACAGATTTTGCCCTAAAATCACGCAAATCGGTACACAGTATGTCTACACTCATCTCATCAACATGGATCTGTCCCATATAGCGCCACCATCAGGCCGATTTTTTCAAACACATTTTTGGACACTGCTCCTACACATTTTGCCCTAAAATCACGCTGCGACCTGACGGTCGCTTATCTCCCGATTAGGGAGTCTTACTGGTGTTATAGTGTTGTGTATCTGTATTTTGTAATGGATTCACATAGCCTACGTTGTGTGTGGAGGTCCAGGTTCATCACTGAAGTGTAGAGGAAGTCCTTTAGACCGATCACTCTTCATAGACACACAGCTGGGTGTTGGAGACTCTGCTCTGTGACTTCTGGAATCATAATACATGTTTATACAGTTATTATGAGAATGAAAATGTCAGTTTGTTCAAGATGCTTTGTTATTGCATCACATTATGAATATGAGTTTGGGAGTTTCAACTCCTGGACAGTCAGTCTGTATGGAGCAGCTTCACCACTGAACAGCACATTGTGATTTGTAGCACTTCACTCACAAACTGTACACATAGTAACTTATAATCTATAGATAAACATTAATATCAAAGTGTACACATAGTAATTTATAATCTATAGGTAAACATTAATATCAAAGTGTACACATAGTAACTGGCTAAACATTAATATCAAAGTGTACAAATAGTAATTTATAATCTATAGATAAACATTAATATCAAAGTGTACACATAGTAACTTATAATCTATAGATAAACATTAATATCAAAGTGTACACATAGTAACTTATAATCTATAGATAAACATTAATATCAAAGTGTACACATAGTAACTTATAATCTATAGATAAACATTAATATCAAATTGTTAATCTATAGATACACATTAATATCAAAGTGTTATAATCTATAGATAAACATTAATATCAAAGTGTTATAATCTATAGATAAACATTAATATCAAAGTGTACACATAGTAATTTATAATCTATAGATAAACATTAATATCAAAGTGTTATAATCTATAGATAAACATTAATATCAAAGTGTTATAATCTATAGATGAACATTAATATCAAAGTGTTATAATCTATAGATACACATTAATATCAAAGTGTTATAATCTATAGATAAACATTAATATCAAAGTGTTATAATCTATAGATAAACATTAATATCAAAGTGTTATAATCTATAGATACACATTAATATCAAAGTGTTATAATCTATAGATAAACATTAATATCAAAGTGTTATAATCTATAGATAAACATTAATATCAAAGTGTTATAATCTATAGATAAACATTAATATCAAAGTGTTATAATCTATAGATAAACATTAATATCAAAGTGTTATAATCTATAGATAAACATTAATATCAAAGTGTTATAATCTATAGATAAACATTCATATCAAAGTGTTATAATATATAGATAAACATACTCAGTGTGAGGAGCTCCAGCTTGGGGAGGAGATGTTGGAGACTCTGCTCTGTGGATGAGATGTTTGTCAGCTCCCTCCTCCTCTCTCTGCACACACTCACTCATCTCTGGGTCTTTATTGAACCTGTCAGGGTTACAGTCAATGAAACAGATCATCTAATAATAATAATAATAATAAAGCTTTATTTGTATAGCACCTTTCATGACATGAAATGCAGCTCAAAGTGCTTTACAGAGCAGAAAATGAAGCACAGTTACTTAACAGAAAAAATAAAATACACATGAATACAATAAAGCAGAACAATAAAAACATAAAACATTGAAGAACAATTTCAGAACAGTGTGGACGTCAATAGCATCAAAGAGATAAAAAAATAATTCAGCTAAAAGCAAGAGTAAAGAAATAGGTCTTGAGCTGTGCTTTAAAGCTATCCACAGAGGCTGCCTGTCTTAGGTGTAGTGGGAGTTTATTCCAAACTGTCGGTCCGTAGAAGCAGAAAGCTGCTTCACCATATTTTTTATATTTCATTTTAGGCACATCGAGTAGGTCAGCACTAGAAGACCTGAGTGGGCGGTTTGGAACGTATCTATGCAGGCAGTCATAGAGGTACGAAGGTGCCAGACCATTTAGAGCTTTATAAACAAGTAAAATAATTTTAAAATCAATCCTAAAAACAACCGGGAGCCAGTGTAGCGACGCTAAGACTGGAGTAATATGTTCTCTCATCTTAGCTTTAGTTAAAACTCTGGCTGCCGCATTTTGAACAAGTTGCAAACTGTCAGTTGTTTTCTTTGGCAGACCAGAGAGAAGTGCGTTGCAGTAATCAAGCCGAGAGAAAACAAAAGCGTGGATCAGCGTTTTTGCATCGTCCAATGTTAGATAAGCTCTAATTCGCGCAATATTTCTAAGGTGAAAGAAGGCAATCTTGGTGACATGATTAATGTGTGTATTAAAATTCAATTCAGCGTCAATGATCACTCCCAGGTTCTTTACAGAAGTGTTACTTTCTTTAGACAGGTTACCAAGTCTACTTATTATTGATTCTCTCTGCGCAGTAGAACCAATTATGAGAACTTCTGTCTTGTCCTCATTTAGTTTGAGAAAGTTCTCACTCATCCAGCATTTTATGCTAGACACACACGTCAGCAATGGGTCTAGAGCACAGGGGTCGTCCGGAGCTACCGAAAGGTACAGCTGGGTGTCATCAGCATAGAAATGGAAATTCACACCGTGAGCGGAAATAAGTTCTCCCAGCGGCAGTATATAGAGGGAGAATAATAAAGGACCAAGAATTGAGCCCTGTGGAATACCAGAGCAGATGTTGTGTTTGTTTGACTCAAAGTCAGCTAGATTAACAAAGTAGCTTCTGCCTGTTAGGTAGGAGTAAAACCAGGACAAAGCTGTGCCTGACAGCCCTACCCAGTGTTCAAGACGTTGTATTAGAATTGTATGGTCAATTGTGTCAAAAGCCGCCGTTTGATCCAGCAGTAGGAGAACGGATACATTTTTGTTATCAGCAGACACCCTAAGATCATTAATTACTTTTAAAAGTGCAGTTTCTGTGCTGTGTCCTTTCCTGAAGCCGGATTGGAATTTGTTGTGCACCTTATTGTTCTGCAGAAATACATCCAATTGATGAAAGATAATTTTTTCTAGGACCTTGCCCAGAAAAGGCAAATTGGAAATGGGTCTATAATTACACAGCATGGACGGGTCGAGGTTGTGTTTCTTGAGTAAGGGCTTAACTACGGCCGTTTTCAGTGTTTCTGGAAAGACACCTGATTGTATAGAGTTATTTACTATTTTTAGGATATCTCCAATCACACAGTCTACAACCTCTTTGAGAAATGGCGTGGGTATTGCATCCAGCGAGCAAGAAGACGATGTCATTTGCGATATGGTTTTACGAAGTTCCTCTTCATCAATTTCACAAAATGATACTAGGCTGCCCCTAGATTTATCTACACTTTTACACATGGCACCATTAACCGCATTTGCATTTGTGACAGTATTATTCATAATACCAGCTCGAATGTTCACAATTTTGTTGTCAAAGAAGGATGCAAACTCATTACACTTTGCTTTAGAGGCAAGGAGTGACTGCTTGTAGGACTGGGGGGGGTTTAAGAGGCGTTCAATAGTGGAGAATAAGACCCTAGCATTGTTCTTGTTCTCATTAATAATTCCGGAAAAATAGGCCTGCCTAGCCAGACGCATGGTTTTATTGTACGTGGCTGTTAATGACTTAAAAATCTGTAGATGGATAGTTAGTTTATTTTTTCTCCAAGCTTGCTCTGCTTTGCGGCATTGTTTCTTGAGTGAGCGTATATGATCGTTTATCCAGGGTGTTTCTTTTACTTTATGTTTCTTTTTAGTTTTCATAGGAGCCACTATATCCAGAGCTGACTCTAATTTAAGATTAAAATGTTGAACCATATCATTTACTGAGGGAATATCAGGAAGGGGGGGTGCACATGCAAGATGGCGAGCAAACTCTGGGTCTTTATTAAACCTGTCAGGGTTACAGTCAATGAAATAGATCATCTCTGGGTCTTTATTAAACCTGTCAGGGTTACAGTCAATGAAATAGATCATCTCTGGGTCTTTATTAAACCTGTCAGGGTTACAGTCAATGAAACAGATCATCTCTGGGTCTTTATTAAACCTGTCAGGGTTACAGTCAATGAAATAGATCATCTCTGGGTCTTTATTAAACCTGTCAGGGTTACAGTCAAGGAAATAGATCAGAAAACAGAGTTTGTAGATCTGAAAATTCAGAAATCTTAAGTTGGGGGGGTCCCTGGTACAACATCTTGTCATATGGGGGTCCCTGGTACAACATCTTTTCATATGGGGGTCCCTGGTACAACATCTTGTCATATGGAAACTGCTAGCAAAGTATTCAATCAATCAATCAATCAATCAATCATTCATTCATTCATTCATTCATTCATTCGTTCATTCATTCATTCATTCAATCAATCAATCAATGGTGGGTATTAATGTAAACAACTGCAGATACATTTAAAGGGACAGTCCACCCTAAACCACAACCCACACTGTGCTGTTCCTCTGACCGTTGAGAACTGTTTAGGTGGAATTTCTTCTAAATTCAGAGGGCTGTATTTTGATTGTCTTCAGTACCAGCTCTTATGTCTTAACTTAAAGGCCTGTCCATACTGTCTCCGACCACCAAACTTTTCTTGGAGAGTTCAGACTTTTTTTCCGAACTCTAATTCGGGGAAGCTGTGCACACACTGAGACGTCATGCTCTAGGGTTAAATTCACAGCAAAATGTTCTGAGCCTGGTCCGGCCCTAGGCCT